>NC_138158.1:5091720-5144220 GCF_964199315.1 Orbicella franksi | reverse complement strand
AAGTATTTTTGACGAGTTCGAGGAAATGTGGTCAAACATTGTCTTGAATGTTTGATATATCTTCTCAATCGAAACTAAAACTAAATAAAAAATTAGGAAATAAAATGGTAAAAATCCTTGCTAATTAAGATTAGATATCCAAACACTGTCGCGATCATTATTCCTTTGTTTAAACTTGATGAATTATTAATGGCTTTGAGAGATGACGACACAACAGCTTCATTCTTAGGCAGAACATACCTACAAAATTTACATGACCAAATAAAGTTATGCAGTTTCTCTTAGGCTAACACTTTTCATCTGTTCTAGGCCCTTTGTGTAACCAGCCAATGGGAATGCAGAGTGGACGGATTGGGAATAAGAGAATCACTGCCTCATCTAACTGGGATCGATACCATGCTGCCTTTCGCGCCAGGTTACATCATTCTAAACGTGGGCGTTACGTTGGATCCTGGTGTGCAAAAACAAACAACCGACACCAATGGCTTCAGGTAACAAAAAACTCTGACCATAAAGTGAAGGAAACGTAAACCAGCTTTGTTGAGACCACGTTGCACTTATTCATTCTTATAGTAAAGTTCTTATTGTTACTGGTATAAATTTACGAACGTCCTATCGTGAATGCCGTTCTCTTATGGAGTGTATGCACATGACGTCATGGCAGCCATATTAGGGAGCTCAAGCACGCGCGTTTTTGAGACGCGTACGACAACCGGAAGAGAAGATTTCGCATGCTAGGACCGTATTGTCTCCCAGATTTTTTATACTACTCTTCTCTAATGAAGAAAAGATACTTAGCAATGTGAATATGGTTGTGTGAGGACAAGTCAAAAGTGAAGGTAGCTCACTTCCGGCTACCGTCCGCGTCTCAAAAACGTGCGTGCTTGAGTTCCCTACTGGTGTTCCAAAACAATGAAACGGTGGCCATGTTGATGTACCAAACCAATCCTGTGGGAGTTCATTACTTTTCTTATGGAAACACTTTCTTTTGTTCCAATAAATTTGCATGGCTGCTGGACAGGCTTTATTGGCTACGCTACTCACTATCTATTCTACTGTAGATGGTGACTAGTCTAGCGGTGTGCAGTTTTAAACAAATGGCGGCCTTTTCTTTGCGTCTTCTAAGTGTCTGTGAAGAGGATTTAGATAGAGTTTTAAATGACTAGATTCATAATGAAACAATCGCTCACGATTTCTATGCGTGATTATTGACGAGCGCTGTGCCCTCATCAACTAGAAATAAGAATCTCGAGCTCATAATCTGATTGTTAAATTTGTCCGTCCATACTAAATTGCGCTTTTCTGATGTTTTGTTTTTCCGCACAGGTTGACTTTCTTAAGGCGGTTATTATCGTAAGAGTAGCGACACAGGGTAGGCAGGACTATAGGCAATGGGTCACACATTACTACCTGAGATACGCGCTGGACGGAATTCACTTCGTCGACTACAAGCAAAAACACGGGAGAAAGGTTCGTATAATACAAGTTGAAATCTTTTTGTACATATGGAACTGTGCAAAAGTAGTGCAATTTAACTGATTTTGTAAAATTTTGCCCTTCGTCCTTCTGTAAGCCTACAAAAAACGTTTATTTTGCGTTCTTTCTCTTTCAGTTTATGTTAATCAAAACATGCGTGTACATAACGAACTTTCGAACGAATTTTCGAAGACTTGAAGCGTATTTTCAAGACCTGATCGAGCGAAAGCTCGTCGCAAAGTTTTACGAAGCCAGGCGAAATTTCACGAAATTTTGTATCAGTAGAAATAATGGGTTTCCGAAGTTTTGAAGAAACCTTTCCTAATTTTTTTCCAAACGAAATTTCGTTCATTTTCGTCGAAAACCTCGAAATTCTCGAATTTCATCGGATTTCGTTTGAATTACTTTTGCACAATACTGAAAAAGCCTTTTTGCGTTGAGGCCGAGAAAAAAAAAATCACGCGTAACAACATTTTTAATTGGAAACCGGAAGAACGCAACGGGGCTGTTTTCGTTGGAAAGTGCACCGTTGGTCTCACCTTGGGTATTGTGGTTTGTTTGTTAACAGTATTTCCCAGGAAACCGAGATCAGAACACTGTGAAATCATACCCGCTGGTGCCAAATATCAAAACAAGGTACATCCGTATCATGCCTTGGCACTGGTATGGACACATCTCCATGCGAGCAGAGTTCTATGGATGCTTTGCAGGTTGGTGGAAAGTAAAGAAATAGAGATACTACGATTATCAGTTGAAACGGACCTAGTTGCTGGTAACAACAACATGATTTGAACGTTAAAACCTGGTCACCAAACGTCTGTTGCGCCTTGCTCAACTGATAATCGTAGTATATTTACTCATTATAGGCCAGTTTATATTTGTGTTCTCAGCGACTTGACCTATGAATGCAAACGAGGTTGGAGGTAATCCTGCTTTGATACAAACCTCTCTGCTTTTCTTATTCAAATGCAAACTAGTTAGCATTGGAACAACTTTGATTTACACAACAAAAGCAGTGAGGTTTTTATCAAAACAGCGTCACCTCCAGCCTCAGCTCCCATTCAAAGGCCAGGTCACTGAGCAAACATCTACTTTGTAGTAGGGCTAAGATTTCCAGTTACCATACCAGCGCAATGCAGCTTTTACACATGTTTTGATTCACAGACCAAAGCAATCAACTATCCAATCAGCGCGCAGATTTGGAGTCACATGGTGCGAGGTCTGATTTTAAGAAATTTTTTGTTGATCTAACTCACTGCCACAAAACTCGAATTTGAATGAAACAGTCTTGCAATCTACTTTCCTTATATTTCCTGGCCGAAAATCAACGGATTTTTGTCACGCTTGAGATCCAGTAAGGGTTTCACCAAAAAAGAAAAAGATCCTGCGGAATAATAACCATTGAAACAATCGTGCAAAGCAAGCAACATAAAAAAAATATATGGAGTAACTCGAAACAGACTTCTTGCTTGGAAAAATTAACCATTGGTCCATTCCTTCTGCTTCCGTTTCCAGCAACGTTAATGATCCCTGTTTTAACAATAACGACTCTTGTAATTTGCGTAAATGATTCTAGAAACGCTAACAATTTTGACAATGTTAATATTTTAGTACCTGGCAAATTTTGCTGTGAAATTAATATATCTAACATTAATGACATTGTCACGTAAATGTCTCTTAATTATTTACACAAACCTGGGCCCCGTTTCTTGAAAGCCCCGGAAACTTTTCGAACCAGGAAAGCCATTTTTAAGTAGTCTGTATCTAAAAACAGAGGGGTGTATACGCCTGAAACTTTTTGTATGAAGAGAACCTCTCTTCATGTTAGGAATATGTGAATAAAACAGTTCTGTAATCGTAAGGTTTGAGATTTTGCTATGGCCTTCCGGGTGCGAAAACTTTTCGAGACCTTCGAGAAACGGGCCCCTGATCACGGCAAGGCTTAAAACCTTTATCTCTTTCCTTTTCAGATCATTGTAAGATGCCTCTCGGTTTGGAAGATTACCGCATACCTAGCAGCGCACTAAGTGCTTCTTCATCCTGGAACCACGTCCACGGCCCAGACCGTGCTCGAATCAACCAGCCCAACGGGCACGGCCGAGCAGGAGCCTGGGTAGCTAGAGGCAGAAACGCACATCAGTGGCTGCAAGTGGAACTGTGCCGGCCGGCCAAAATTACAGGCGTGGCTACACAGGGTCGACACGATGCCCACCAGTGGGTGACAACTTACACTGTTAAATATAGTCTAGATGGAAAACGGTTTAGAGCATATATGGAGTATGGAAGAAATAAGGTTTGTTGTGATTCTGTTTTATTACCAGACTACGAGTAGTCCCTCAGATCTTTCACTTATTCCGTCAAGTGCGACGAGATAAAAAAGGCGCGAGAAAAAATAGCCGCGCTAAATCTGGGGGCCAGAAGGGTTTTTTTTCTCTCTCACGCCCGCTTCTCGTTGTCAGATTTCGTCGGCCAAAGCAAAAGAACGACAACTCGTAGTCTACTTTTCTACTTGTGTGGCAAATAATTTTCTCAGGACTTTTCTGTCTATTGGAAATTCCCGAAATTTTAATCCAGCCCGCAGAAGCCCTTTTCTCTCGTTTATTTTTGTGGTTTTTCGCCACTCGATCGACGATCCGTGAAGAAAACAGTAAAAAAGCTCTCATTGCACATAATTGCCCTTACGCGGGAAGCTAAGTTATGGAAGGATACCCGCAAATGCCGAGGCAAGAGGCGGCTAAATGTGGGAATTTAGCCATTTCCGCGTGACAGGCTAATTTCAATAGGCCATTTCCGAGTTACCTTGTGCCTCTGTTTCAAAACAAGTCTTCGTCCAAAATCTTTCATATGAAAATGAGTTTGATTTGCATGAAAATGAACCTGTAGGCAGAACGCATTTCCATATGAACGGTTTCGCGCAAAGACTCGTTTTTGATACAGAGGCAAAAAGCGACTCGGAAGTGGCCTATTCCTTAAAAAAAGTTTTCTTTTCTTGATTTGCTTTTAGGTGTTTCAAGCGAACTTTGATCGCTATACAATCGTAGAGCATGAACTGGCGCCTCCAATCCGAGCCAAGTTCATTCGTTTTCATCCCAAGGCTTTCCGAAGCTATGTTGCTATGCGAGTGGAGATCTATGGCTGTTACTATGGGGGAGGTGAGTGAGGAACTTCTCATTCCCTTGGACTTACAGTTTTAAAGAGGTTTCTCCTCGTTTTCTCGATAGAGATAATCAAATATTAATGTAGGTAGAAGAACCTGGAGGGGTAAAATGAAAACTGGGATTTGCCTATGTTTTTTTCACTGGGGAAATGTGAATTGGGTCCCTGGAACTAGGAATTGCAAGCCATAAAGGTGGGAATGGGGCTGGGACTTGGGCCAAAATAGGCTGGAAATGGTATCTGGGAAAACCTGAATTGGGCTGGAACATTGAATCTGTAACCCCCTTCAGGATTTCTAGGTAGTAATAACTTTAAAAACAAAGTTAAACCTAACAGAAACAGGCAAGAGCTAAGGTAATGTACTGATGACGTCCTGGAAAACCCTATTTGCACACGGTTTCTAGATCCCATTAAGTTTTTCTTTCAAAAATTCATTGAAAGCGCAGTTTTTTATGCTATGTAGATGTTGTTGGATTAGCATGAGGTCCGTATTCAGGATTTATAGACCGAGTCGATGTCGGCTAGGTCCATAAACTCGCAAAATGAGAACAAGGCAAAATATTCGCCAATGGAACTGGACAAGCAACTACGTCCCATAAACCTGGTTGGATGTTACTGTTTAAAACGCTTTGTTGTTTTGTTTCACCAAACAGCACGTTTCTGTACGAACCCCGTTGGGATGCAAAATGGACGAATCAAAAACCGAGCCATTACTGCCTCGTCGTACCACAACCATTTCCACGCTCCATGGCTCGCCAGGCTTCACCGCCGAAAGCATGGCCGCTTCGTCGGATCGTGGGCAGCCAAACACAATAACCACCATCAGTTTCTACAAGTCGACCTTGGGCGGACGATGAAGGTCACTGGGATTAATACCCAAGGAAGGTACGATGCTAGCCAATGGGTGACCGCCTATTATGTTCTCTACAGCTCGGATGGCATGTACTTTGCTAAAGTGAAACACTGGTGGAACGTTGTGAAGGTTTGTGACTAAATTGATTTATGAAATGATTTCCCTATTTGCAACTGAGAAACTGGGTGTTGGAGACGCGTTTGAGTATTATTTAGCACGCTGGAATCCGGATTGGGTGGTTCGGGCTTGAGCCCTGGTCGGGAACATTGTGTCGTGTTCTCGGGCAAGACACTTCACTCTCACAATGCCTCTCTCCACCCAGGTGAATAAATGGGTAACGTTTTTCTTAGTACCTAGCTGGTTTTTCTCTTTACATCAATACAGTCTACTGTCGCCTAGAGCTTCATCTCTCGATATTGGGCTCCCATCTCTTTCACGGATTAAAAAGAGGATCATGTCAAACAACAGCCATATAAGTCGAATATTGCCGCCATCTTGAAGCGAAGTGCCACATTTCTGGTCTAAAACATTTTTATTTAGTAGCTTGGTATTTTTGCGTGGATATCAAGATATAAAACTGTAGCGTAAAACTTCATCTCGCGATGATAGAATCCCATCTCTTCAACGGGTGAAAAAGGGAACTGTGTCAAACATCCGCCATGTTAGTCTAATATGTCCACCATGTTGAAATGAAGTCCAAAATCTCAGGTCTAATAACGTTTCCGTTAGTACGTTGCTAGTTTTCTCTTTACTTCAAAACAGTCTAATGTCGCCTAGAGCTTCATCTCTCGATATTAGATTCCTATCTCTTTCACGGGTTAAAAAGGGGATCATGTCAAACAACAGCCATGTAAGTCGAATAGTGCCGCCATCTTGAGACGAAGTTCAATTTTTCTGGTCTAAAATATTTTTCTTTAGTAGCTTGGTACTTTATGTGTGGATATCAAGATATAAAACTGTAGCGTAAAACTTCATCTCTCGATGATAGAATCCCATCTCTTCAACGGGTGAAACTGTGTCAAACATCTGCCATGTTAGTCTGATATGACCGCCATGTTGAAATGAAGTCCAAAATCTCAGATCTAATAACGTTTCCGTTAGTACGTTGCTAGTTTTTCTCTTTACTTCAAGACAGTCTACTGTCGCCTAGAGCTTCATCTCTCGATATTAGATTCCTATCTCTTTCACGGGTTAAAAAGGGGATCATGTCAAACAACAGCCACGTAAGTCGAATAGTGCCGCCATCTTGAGACGAAGTTCAATTTTTCTGGTCTAAAATATTTTTCTTTAGTAGCTTGGTACTTTACGTGTGGATATCAAGATATAAAACTGTAGCGTAAAACTTCATCTCTCGATGATAGAATCCCATCTCTTCAACGGGTGAAATTGTGTCAAACATCTGCCATGTTAGTCTGATATGGCCGCCATGTTGAAATGAAGTCCAAAATCTCAGATCTAATAACGTTTCCGTTAGTACCTTGCTAGTTTTTCTCTTTACTTCAAGACAGTCTACTGTCGCCTAAAGCTTCATCTCTCGATACTGGGCTCCCATCTATTTCACGGGTTAAAAAGAGGATCATGTCAAACAACAGCCATATAAGTCGAATATTGCCGCCATATTAAAACGAACATCAACTTTTCTGGTCTAAAACATTTTTATTTAGAAGTTTGGTACTTTTTGTGTGGATATCAAGACATACAACTGTAGCGTAAAACTTCATCTCTCGATGAGAGAATCCCATCTCTTCAACGGGTGAAAAAGGGAATGATGTCAAACATGAGCCATGTTAGTCTAATATGGCCGCCATCTTGAAGCAAAGTTCAACATCTCAGATCTAATAACGTTTTCGTTAGTACCTTGCTAGAGTTTCTTTTTACGTCAAGACAGTCTACTGTCATCTGGAATTTCATCTCTCGATATTAGGCTCCCATCTCTTTCACGGGTTGAAAAGAGGATGATGTCAAACAACGGCCATGTTAGTCTAATATGGCCGCTGTTTTTGAACGAAGTGAAATATTCTGGTGTTATAAGTTTATATTTAGTAGCTGCTGCCTGGTAGTTTTTGTGTGAATATCAAGATATAAAACTGTCACGTAAAACTTCATCCCTCGATGTTAGAATCCCATCTCTTCAACAGGCGGAAAAGGGCATGATGTGAAACATCGGCCATATTAGTTTAATATGGCCGCTATCTTGAAACGAAGTCCAGCATCTCAGGTCTAATATAATTTTTCTTAGAACCTTGGTAGTGCTTGTCACTATATCAAGACAGTCTACTCTCCCCTGTTACTTCACATCATGAAATAAGAATCCCATCTCTTGAACGGGTTAAAAAGAGTGTGAAGTCCAAACAACAACCAATGTTTCACATCATCCTCTTTTTACGTTGATCTAATATGGTGGTTATCGTGGAAGAAAACCCAACATCTCAGCTCTAATGACGTTTTTCTTAGTATTTTGGTGGTTTTTGTCTTTGAATTAAGACAGTCTACTGTCGCCTGGAACTTGATTCCTCGAAACTAGAATCCCATCTCTTTCACGGGTTAAAAAGAGGATGAAGTCCAAACAACGGCCATGTTGGTCTAATATGGCCGCCATCTTGAAACAAAGTGTAAATTTTCTGGTCTAATAACTTTTTAAGTAGTAGGTTGGTAGTTTTTGTGTGGATATCAAAATATTAAAATGTCACGTAAAACTTCATCTCTCGATGATAGAATCCCATCTCTTCAACGGGTGAAAAAAAGAATGATGTCAAACATCGGCCACGTTATGCAAATATAGCCGAGATGTTGAAACGAAGTACATCATTTCAGGTCTAATAACGTTTTTCTTAGTACCTAGCTGGTTTTTCTCTTTACATCAATACAGTCTACTGTCGCCTGAAACTTCATCTCTCGATATTAGACTCCCATCCCTTTCACGGGTTAAAAAGAGGATCATGCCAAACAACAGCCATGTAAGTCGAATATTGCCGCCATCTTGAAACGAAGGTCAACTTTTCTGGTCTAAAAGATTTTTATTTAGTAGCTCGGTACTTTTTGTGTGGATATCAAGATATAAAACTGTAACGGAAAACTTCATTTCTCGATGATAGAATCCCATCTCTTCATCGGGTGAAAAATGGAATGACGTCAAACATCCGCCATGTTAGTCTAATATGGCCGCCATCTTGAAACGAAGTCCAACATCTCAGGTCTAATAACGTTTTCGTTAGTACCTGGCTACTTTTTCTCTTTACGTCATGACAGTCTACTGTCGCCTGGAACTTCATCTCTCGATATTAGGCTCCTGTCTCTTTCACGGGTTAATAAGAGGATGATGTCAAACAGCAGCCATGTTAGTCTAATATAGCCGCCCTCTTAAAACGAAGTGAACTATTCTGGTCTTATAACTTTTTATTTAGTAGCTTGGTAGCATTTTTGTGAATATCAAGATATAAAACTGTCACTTAAAACTTCATCTCTCGATGTTAGAATCCCATCTCTTCAACGGGTGGAAAAGAGACTGATGTGAAACATCGGCCATGTTAGTTTAATATGGCCGCCATCTTGAAACGAAGTCCAGCATCTTAGGTCTAATGTCATTTTTCTGAGAACATTGGTAGTCTTTGTCACTATATCAAGACAGTTTACTCTCACCTGGAACTTCATCTCTTGAAATTAGAATCCCATCCCTTGAACGGGTTAAAAAGAGGGTGAAGTCCAAACAACAACCAATGTTTCACATCATCCTCTTTTTTATGTTGATCTAATATGGTCGTCATCATGAAAGGAAACCCAACATCTCAGCTCTAATAACGTTTTTCTTAGTATTTTGGTAATTTACATTACATTACATTAAGACAGTCTACTGTTGCCTGGAACTTCATCTCTCGATATTAGAATCCCATCTCTTTCACGGGTTGAAAAGAGGATAAAGTCCAAAGAACGGCCATGTTAGCGTAATATGGCCGCCATCTTGAAATTTTCTGGTCTAATATATTTTTATGTAGTTAGCTTGGTAGATTTTGTGTAGATGCAAGATAATGTTATGTACTGAGTTATTGGTACTTATTTGGCTCTCGGTCAGGATGTACGGATCTCGCCATATTTACTGTAGACAAATAGCTCGTTTCCATTGCGTTTTTCTGAGTCACAAGTGATGTTTAATTTGTGTCAAATTTGTCAAAATTCCGAAGCAAAAATTTGAAAGCCAGCTTACCGTCATCAACCCGTGCTCTGTTCCCTGATAAAGCACGCTGTTTTAGCCAATCAGAGCGCACGTTATATGGAAACTTTATTATAAAATGCAATAAACAATTTTTGGATGAGGTTTTTGTGATATCTGGAATAATCAAAGTTGAGGTAAGTGTTATCAGCCGAAGAAGGCTGAGGCTGATAACACTAACCGAGACCTTGATTATTTCGGATAGCAGATTAGTGAATTATCTGTAGGTTGCGCTGTTTCCCAGAATTAATTATAGGCTTTTAGCCAATGAGAAGACGGATGGCAGCTACAATACATAATAATACGATTAATTATCCTACCTACTATACTAATACTTACATTACTCTCAATGTAATTACGATTACTGATGCTACTTACAGATAATTTAAATATAGCTTTACCTTCAGCTTGACAGTACAGATTGCTAAATGATGTATTCGTAATTTTGCAGCAATTCCAAGGCAACTTTGACAGGTATTCAGTCCGCACGCACGCCTTCAGGCCAGCTCTGTATGCTCGATACGTTCGCATTCAACCAAGAGGCTGGAGGTCGCATATTTCCATGAGGGTCGAGTTGTATGGATGTCCTTGGAGTAAGTGAATGTCTCAACAGTTTTTTTAAAAAGAGTCAGAACTAACAGAGGGAAAGAAAAATGTCCAAAAATCTTTGTATTCTTCGAAATTTCTGCTAGAAAAGGAATTGACTATCCCCAGGAAGTAATGCAAACTTTCAAACTGTTAGAGAAATTTGGGAGTTCTATTGCAAATGGGGAGATGGAGGTACTTGGACACCACTTTTTTCTACACAATAAATGTTGTTTTTTAATTCCATGGTTCACATAACTTTTAATTACGATTTTCTGAGAAAATTTTCTTTGAGAAAAGTTAATGGCCAGAGACAAAATTGTCTTTCCTCTCGCTTGAGAAACGATGTTGTCTTATTTATCCTTTCACTTAAAGTTTCGTTTTCACTTACTGCAAAGGTGAAATTCCCTTTTTTAGCCTTATATAAACTATAGCCTCCATGTGGGGCGAAAATATGCTCGGATGTTTGTCTGCAAACATTATCTGTTCCGAGAAGAGAACAGTTTTCCGAGAGCTTGGCTCGACGAAAACTGTGAGTTTTAGGGAAAAGATAATGTCCAAGAACAAATATCTGAACAAATATTTTCATGCCAAATGGTGGCTATTGTGTTTATTATCCTTCAAATACTTGTTGCAACACGCGCAGTTTTGAAAATTGGCGAATATCACTCGGATATTCACAAGTTTTAGCTGGGGAATATTCAGTCACGTGCCTCGTTTAGACCAATCACGTGCGAATCTTTTTAATGGAATATAATGATTAATATTTTTCAGATCACTGTGACATGCCGCTTGGTCTCGAAGACGGCCGTGTTCCAGACCCCGTCATGACCGCCTCCTCTTACAACAACATTTACGACGCGCCGTGGAACGCTCGACTTAACAGAAGGCGCTACAGCCGTTTCGGAGGAGGTTGGTCTCCAAGAAGGAACGACAGAATCCGGTTTCTGCAGATAGACTTCCAAGCGATGACTAAGGCGACACGTGTCGCCACGCAGGGAATGCACAATGCTAATTACTGGGTAACGAAATATTACATCAAGTATGGAAAAAATAAAGGCAGAATGGTTCCTTACCGTGAGGGAAGATCAACAAAGGTACGGTTATCATTGGCACTATTAAGAGTCAGTTTTCAACCAGTAATAGTCTTGCTTTGACTGACACTGCTGACTAGGATGTGCAAGATCAATAGGCCATTTTCAAGTTACCTTGTACCTCTGTTTCAAAACGAATCTTCATGCAAAACCTTTCTTAAGAAAATAAGTTTGATTTGCATGATGTGAACCTGTATGCGGAACTCACTTTTATATGAATGGTTTCGAACGGGGACTCGTTTTAAACAGAGGCAAAAGGCACATCGGAAATGGCTCATTGCTATCAGTTCTCATATCTTAACTCGAGGAAAGGCGAACGAGGCGAGTGCGATGTGCGACGAAGTGGGCTTTGGCGTAACTGGTGAAAGAACCAATGTCCTTCGCCCTTTTCGCACGAGATTAATGATCTTTGAAAAAAAGAGCTATTAGTGCGTTTGCCTTATTTAATTCAAATTATCCTTAAAATTGATATATTAGGACAATTAAACGAAATCAACTTCAATCGGTTTATTGGTTGAAATGGTTGTTTCAAGTGGAAGAAATGTGAGATTTACGTATATGTACGAATCTTGCTTGCAGATATTCTCAGGAAATTATGACAGATATATTATCGTTCAGCACAAGTTTGTCAAACCTCTGTATGGAAGATACTTTAGAGTTTACCCTGTGGCCTGGTATTCCTGGATAGGCCTGAGAGTTGAATTCTACGGATGTGTCTATGGTAAGAATTTCATTCATAACCTGGTGTTGCCTTTACATTGAATCATTCACAGTACAGTATTGTAATCTCATAACACATCTCATAACATATCTCATAACACTGCCAGTGTTCTGGCTAGGTTTTGTTGCCCTTTTTGTATCGCACGTGATGTACCTGTATTTTATACCATGCCATAGAAAATACAGCCAATCAGAGTACAGGAAAGCCGTTGTATATTCGACGGTATTACATCCAACCTTCCCATCATGTGCCGCGCGTATGACGCACTGATTGTTTTGTCTACTATATTTCCTATGGCATGGTATAAAATAGTTATGCAATGCTCTCTGGTATACCATCGAACATTCTCCTGTCACTTTTATTGTTTTGGTATACAAGTGGCTTGTGGGATATGGTATACCACTTGAAAGCGTTGCATTAACAAGTATATATTTGAGAAAACACTATATTTTGAAGATACGAACCTATGTGAAGGGTGCTTAACTGGGAAATTTCAGCCTAACAGTTTCTAAAATCTTAGGTTCTTATACACGAGCTTTTACTGTACTTTAAGTGTATACTACTCTAACACTTCTTTAAAACGTAGGAAAACGTTGTAACCAGCCTCTTGGAATGCAAAACGGTCGAATAAAAGGACGGCAGTTATCAGCCTCCTCGAGCTGGGACGGAAATCACGGTCCATCCAATGCCAGACTTCACTGGCGACGGCGAGGACCGCGCATAGGAGCCTGGTCCGCGCGTCATAACACTCGTTACCAGTGGCTTCAGGTTGATTTTATCCACGCCATGCGAGTCGTGAAGATCGCTACTCAGGGACGACAAGACGCCGCACAATGGGTGACTCAGTATTATCTTACCTACAGTCAAGATGGAGCGCATTTCGCCGAGTTTAAAAAGAATAGCAATCGAAAAGTGAGTATTTGGCTCCTGTTCGTTTTAATGCATATGCAATCTTATCGCAAAAAAGTTGACTGCGTACCTGTTTTTATTAAAAAGGTCTGCAACGCATACATTTATCTGCACCTCATGGTAATATAGCACGTTAACCTGACATTTTTTTCATCTAGAAGACATTATCTGATTCCTCTTTGTATCGTATTTATCTTTGTGTTCGTCACAGTACCTTACAGGTAACAGAGACCAAAACAGCGTTGTACAGCACCGATTGTTCCCGCAGATCAAAGCCCGCTACATTCGTGTCTGTCCTTGGGGCTGGCACCGACACATTTCCATGAGGGTGGAGTTTTATGGTTGTTCTGCAGGTATGTATTTAAATCTTCATCTGAGAGATCGTTTTTGTGCCATCTTAAACTAAGGACTCATCCACCGTTTAGTATCTACCAAGTGATGGTTTTCATGATAGGGGGGGGGGGGGGGGGATGGGGCGCGATGGCCTCATGGTTAGTGCGCTCGACTCCGGTTCGGGCAGTCCGTGTTCGAGCCCTGGCCGAGGACATTGTGTTGTGTTCTTGGGCAAGACACTTTACTCTCACGGTGCCTCTCTCCACCCAGGTGTATAAATGGGTACATGTACCGGCGAATTTAATATTAGGGGAAACCCTGTGATAGACCTAGCATCCCATCCAGGGAGGAGAAGAAATACTTCTAGTCGCTTCGTGCTGCAGAAGTGGGGATAAGCTCCGGCCTGATGGGCCACTTGGCTCGTATGCAGACGTTACTTTTACCAAGTGATGGTTTTCATCTTAAAAGTGTAAAGCTCAGTTCTACACAAAGTGCTCAGAAATTCTTACAACGGTAAGGTTCAGGATGTCGTCCAGTGCTTCAAAAAGCAATATTTTTGCGCTAGTGCCTATCTTTCTGCCTCCTTCAAAATAATATCTGAGCAGCCGTATATTGCCAAAAACGAGAGTTTAGGTCGCATGGAAACAAGAGAAATAGCAAGTAATAACATAGGCACGTAAGGCGTGCAAAGAGCTGGAGAGGCTGGATAAAAACAGAGATCGTAGGCATACAATGCGTACACAGAATGTTAGTTAGACTATAGATGCTAGGAAATAATGCTTTTGCTCGCACTACGATTAACTTATACTTTTCTAACAATTTTTCAACACAGGGCGCTGCTCGCTCCCACTCGGTCTCGAGGACAAACGTATCACAAACGGTCATTTCTCGGCATCTACGTATTACAATCACCACTTGGCACCATGGCATGGTCGGTTGAACCACCGCTGGTCATGGAGCGCTAGAACCAGAAATCACAATCAGTGGCTCCAAGTGAGCTTTGTGAGCGTTGTGAAGGCGACAGGAATTGGTACCCAAGGCAGGCAGGATGCTAATCAATGGGTGACGAAGTATATTGTATCTTACAGTGCGGACACGACCAACTTCCGGTACTACTCTGAAGGAAGAGGAACCAAGGTAAGTGTAACCAAAGGCATTAGTTTAAAGGAGCTCAGCATGGTATTTTGAGTGATTCTGGCCACTTAAAAAAATTACCTTTAAAAGAAGGAAACCTAAAAAGAATAGTTTACTCAGATAGGAAAACACCAAAGAGATAATAATAAACCATTAAGGAATAAGGATGGTGGAGGATGGAGAAGATTAGCACGGATTACAAACGACGAACTTGAAAAATTTAGGCTGAACTTTTCAAGAGCGCAAACCCTGACGCAGTTTATGCGTGAAAACTGAAATAAAGACAGGTATCACTACATCTAAAAAGTTTAAAAAATCAAGGTAGGCCGCGTGACCATGTGAGTTAGGGGGCTGGATTTACTGTATCAAACATGAAAGACCATGTTTGACCACATTTTCAAACACCTCGAAGTTCGTCAAAAACACTCTGCTACAAGTCGTATTTTTAACTCTCTTCTCGGTGTTTGGTAATGTGGTCAAACACGGTCTTTCGTGTTTCATTTATCTTCTCAATGGAAACTAAAACTATGGAGAAAATAGAGAGTTAAGTCTATGCTAATTAAGGTCAGATATCCAAACACCATCACGGTCATGATTTCGTTTTATTAAACGTGATCAATGAGTGTGATTAATGAGTGTGAGAAATGAAATTCGTGGTCAAATCTTCCACCATACTGGTAACTGGATTTGTTCTTGACAGTCTGAAGTTGGACTCGTCGACTTTCTCCAGAGCATAGTGGTGCTTTATACGCTGACAATTGCATTAAACCTCTTACCAACCTCAATCCCAGGCTCTCTCTTCCTTGTCTCCCTAGCCGTTGAGGAGAGAGAAAAGGGGGATCGAGTTTGGGATCTTACTTTCATTTTATCCTATATATTTGTAATTTTATCCAAGAAACAGAGAATTCAAGTAAAATTATTTGTCTTATATAGCTTTACGAGTCGAGTTATAATCTTGAGGATCTCTATCAATATAGTTTCAATTGTGCTTCTGGTAATTCACTATTGATTAAAATTTTGTGCAGAATATCTAATTTGTTTTACAATGCAATATTTTTCACTCTCAATCAGGTTTTCACTGGAAACAGCAACAGACATACGATCGTGTACCACGATTTTGTAAAACCTTTTAGCGCTGTGTACGTTCGCATCTATCCGAAGGGTTGGTACAGCTGGATATCTCTGAGGGCAGAAATCTATGGTTGCTATGGTATGTTTCAGTTTTTCTTCTGCAGATCTTTGTAATGACCGTTTTTTTTTTTTTGCCTAGACGAACAGTCAATATTTTGGTGAGTGTGTCAGGGTGATTCATTATGTGAGTAGCGTGACCGCGTAAGTAGCGTGACCTAACCATTTTGTAGTGCGAGTAGCGTGACTTAACAATTTCATATTGTAAGTAGTTTGACTTGACCGCCCTATAGTGTGAAAAGCGTGACTAAACAATTTTATTGTGTGGGAAGCGTGAGTAAACAAAAATATAGATAGATATATGATGAACGTGATTTTATCGTTTTGTAGCGTGCGTTAGCGTGACCTGACCATTTTAACGGGAGAGCAGAGATCTTCTCCTGCAAAAGATAAAATAAACAAATTCATGCATTTCCCATGTCCTCGTTTCAGTCTCCGTGTGTAGTAATCCATTGGTTAAAAGACTCAGTAATTCCAAGATTACCGCATCATCTGAGTACAACGGACATCACGCGGCTTGGCTGGGAAGACTGGGCCGAGTACGGCGTGGACCTTACGTGGGAGCCTGGTGCGCAAGACACAACAATCACAACCAGTGGATCAAGTTTGATTTCTCTCGACCAATGCGTATCACCAAAGTGGACACACAAGGAAGGCATGACGCTGACCAGTGGGTAACGCGCTATCTGCTGTCTTCCAGCTTGGATGGAATTCACTGGCAGATCTACAGGTTTAACAGCCAGGATAAGGTATGTGAGAAAATATCATTCCCTACTTTACAATTCCTCATAACTCACCCCCCCCCCCCACAAAAAAAAAATATTGTTGTGAGATGCTTTTGGGAATATGCAGAGCTCCCAAGAGCATTTAAAAATAATGGTTTATGGAAAATTTGGGGGCAAACAGAGTGAATTATGGGGAATTGGAAAGACAATAGGGTCATTCGCAGGCTTATGCCTATAATATTTTCTAAAGAAACTTTTATTGGGCTGCGACGGCCGACAGGTGAAACACTTGACTTCTGATAAAGGAAAATTAACCGCCGTAACGAGTTTGTGAAGCTGACGTTTGGAGCGTTAGTTAGCCTTTTGCTGGAGCTGATGCCAACTGTTAATCACTCACCTATCATTGCAGTACTTTCAAGGAAACCGTGACCGTAACAGTGTTGTCACGCAAGCCATCAATCCACCCATTTTGGCGCGATTTGTTCGCTTGCACCCGAAGGGATGGAGAAGTCACATCTCTATGAGGGTCGAGTTTTATGGATGTCGAGCAGGTAAGATCAAAATTTTAGGTCCAATTGAGATTCAAAACCTCTTTACTTAAACAACAATTTCGCAAAAACACGACAATTAAAATTTATCTTAATTCCACCTTTAATACAAAAATAACAAAGCTAACAAAAGTAAAGAATGCTTAAGGTGCTTTGACCTCTTCTAATACTAAACTCGACAATTCTGGATTTAAATTTGACAGGCCCAACATATTTTGTTCAAAATACCACAACTATTTTCCTACCTGGTGAAACTCGACGAACTACGAGCGAGGTGCCGGACGCGGGGAAACTCATTCTTGCCGCCAAATTAAAAGCTTGGAGACAGAAAATGTTTCATCACTTTTTACGATCTGATATGGGTTTTGGAATTACAAACCCCTTTTTGTGAATATCCAGTGCCGTATCCAGTGAGAAAAGTTGCTCTACGGCAGTGCCTTTCCTGTTAACATACATTGACGCCAGGACAGCACAGTTTGCTTAATCTTTCCTTACTGGTACCGTACAGGATTGCTACCGATTGGTTAGCTAATCTAACTCATGACATTATTCAATGATTCACTGAACAGATCCGTGCGATATTCCTTTGGGAATGCAAGACGGCCGGGTTACTAAGGGAATGCTGACTGCCTCCTCCATGTACAACCACCTTTATGGTCCGTGGAGTGCCAGGCTGCAGGCACGGAACCATGGCTCAACTCGAGGGGGCTGGATTGCAAAGTACCGCAACGCACATCAGTTTCTGCAGATTGACTTAGGAATTGCGACAAGGGTGAAAAGAATCGCTACACAGGGTCGGTATGATGCCAATCAATGGGTCAAGTCCTACACGGTTTCTTATAGCAATAATGGAGTGAGGTTCTTTCCGGTTAAACACGGAAGAAGAGTCAAGGTAACGTTACAGAAAACTTTTACAAATCGCGAAAAAGACTAACTTACTTTCTGGAGGGCTATTTTCCGGAGAGCTCAGTACAGGTGGTCACCAAGGGGTCGAGGAAAATTAAGGATTATAATCACATTTTAATTTTTTTTACAAAATTTGGTTACGGAATCCTTCGGAGGTTTTCGGGTTATCTTCGGTAGGCTTCGGCAGGCTTCTCTGGAATCTTGGAAGTAATTTTGTTCTCAACAAAAATTATGGAAAAATGTCCTATAGCTTAGCCTATCAAAATTAAATAATTTTAATCTCCTTATTATACAAGAAATTATTTCAGGAAAACTGGTTTTGAATAGCATTGATGCAGACAGAACTGAAAGCGAAATTTTTCTATAGTTCAAAGAGACTCAAGAACCTTTAATCATGATGGCTAAGTACCGCCTGGTGGACAACAGAATAGAGTGCAATAATAAAAACCATTTACTACTATGGTAATTCTTAAGCCATACTTTGTACCAGTAGCAGATGATTTCTGTACGTTTTTGTCAACGTGTTCCTTATCCCCCACTCGGGGGCAAGGAACTAAGCATCCTTCATTTAAGCTTTTTCTTCTTCTTCTTCTTCTTCTTCTTCTTCTTCTTCTTCTTCTTCTAGGTCTTCCAAGGTAACATGGAAAGAAATCTCGTTGTATTTCACAAGTTCAGACCTTCGTTGAAAACACGTTACGTTCGCATTCATCCGAAGACTTGGTACAGTTATATCTCCATGAGAGTGGAGCTGTATGGCTGCAGATTGGGTAAGTTGTGTTTCTATTTCCTGTATATTCTCGAGAAATTATAACTCTTACTATTTTAGATGTATTAATCTTCAAAATGGACCCAGTACAATGGCTAAATCCCTCTATGAGACGCCTACAGAGAATCATGGTCAGTTGTGTTCATCCAAACAAACATCTATCCAAGATGATGAATACAACTATCATGATCCCATGCAGGCGAATATCATAGAATCTTGACCATTTCTTAATTCGAATGTGTTAGCGTGGTTTATGTTTTTGAGCGAAGAGAGTTTTCTTGTGGTTTTCTACAAAAGATTTGGCACGAGAGAAGAGAAGAACAGTCTTTCTTAGTAGATCAATCTGTTTTTTGAACTCAGCTCAGTTCATTCCAATTTTTTCAAACGTTGTACAATAATGATGACAAAGCATTTGAACTTGCTAAGAGAACGGAAATGCCATCACATTATAAAAAAGCAAAATAGCTTTTAAATTGAGGCGCACAGCGTTAAAACTTTACTTTAGGCCAGAATATTACCGTAGAATATCGTGGTTGTCTTGTTCTGTTATTCGCCTCATTCTAAGGATTACATCCTCTATCTATTCTCTTTCCGGTTATAGGTCCACTCTGTAACCGACCAATGGGAATGCAGTCTGGCCGTCTTAAAAATCACATGATCACAGCCTCGTCCATATGGGACGTGAACCACGCCGCTCATCTGGCTCGTCTTCATAACCGTCGCCGCGGCAATGTTATGGGGTCATGGTCCTCAAGATACAACACTAGGTACCAGTGGCTACAGGTCTACTTCGGAGGAGCAGCCAAAATAATCCGAATTTCTACCCAGGGAAGACATGACACGAATCAGTGGGTGACACAGTATTATATAACGCACAGTTTGGATAGAGTTCACTTTTCAGAGTACAAAGAACGAAACAGCAGGAAGGTAATACGTGACTTTGTTATTTTTGTTTTTAATGCTTTTCTGATATGACCGAGGTCTTTATTCTGGCTACTTGAATTTGTTACTGAACGTACAGAGAAGCTAGCATTTATTGAGCTCGGGAGTAAAAGGTCAATTAATCGCGTTGCTTCAAGTCTCTTAATTTAGCACGTCGCAACTACTCACATCTTTCTTACAAATGTGTCCTTCAGCGCCAAGGTAATTGGAGCCATTCAATTGCTGGCCGACTGA
Source organism: Orbicella franksi (assembly GCF_964199315.1). Taxonomy (NCBI): domain Eukaryota; kingdom Metazoa; phylum Cnidaria; class Anthozoa; order Scleractinia; family Merulinidae; genus Orbicella; species Orbicella franksi. The sequence continues at coordinate 5,124,443 of NC_138158.1, read as the reverse complement.
CATATCATAAGTCATTCTGGGTTTTGAGAGCGTTATCTTCAAACGACGAGAAAGAATTGAAGCGAGACAATTTTTTGTCCGATAGTACAGCTTGTGATAGCTTGCCCCGCGAAAGTCAACAGCAATGGCAAGCAGTAAAATGCAAGAAGACCAAGTAATAAGGTCCCAGTTTTTGCGTATAACGACAACAAGTGCTTTGCAGGTCTGTCTCATGTTATTTGCTCCGGGACGTCTGGGTTTCCCTCGTTTAAAGCTTCCTCCCGCTTAAAGCAGTTGCAGTATCATACAGTATGTTCATGTGACGTCATGGTGACGCAGTGGACGGCAAACTAAGTTTTCCTCTTTCGTATTTCAGTATTTCAGTGCTAACCGCGATCGCAACACGATAGTGTCACACCCCTTCATTCCTGCTATTCGAGGACAGTACATCCGAATACATCCATGGGGATGGCACGCTCATATCTCTATGAGAGTGGAGTTCTACGGGTGTCGAATCGGTAAACCTCATTAGTTTTAATATTTTAGTATTTTCATGGAATATAATACGGACACCAAAACTGATATAACATCTGACATCAGTCTAAAAGAGGGGCACGCGCATTGAACAAGACGAGACAAGGCAACATTTATTTGTATTGTAGTTTGCAGGATTAAATAGAACATAAAAATTTGAAATATGCATTGTAGCTGATCACCCAAAATAACTACAGAGCTAAACTAGTTGACTTGTTCCTGTCGTTAGCACTTTTACAAGCTCTATAAAAAACGCATCTTTTTAAAGTTATGAACAGCTTTGTAAATGATTGATAGTAATAGCACGCAACACATCTCACATATAAGATAACAACAACAACAATGACAATCCTTTATTTAAACACGATTTGAGTTGGTTTAAAGCGACAGATTTGCTTGTGGGGTCGTGTATACAAACGTTTAAGAAAAACAGAAATATGTACTGTAATAATGATAATCATATACGTATTATTTCATTCACATTAAGAAAACTAAAAATCCGTCACGTCCTTGCTTCGCGTTTGAATCGAGGTCGCAATTAAAGTCTAATTGTTTAATAAAAACGTCTTTTCTAACTTTGGCATAGAATTGCTTAAAATTATCAGTATAGTACCGGTGTGCTGTGTTCCAAAGTGCAGCTCCCCGGTAGCTGATCGAGTTTTTCCTATAGTACGAACAAAATCCCGGAGTTCTTAGATAACGTTCTTAGAGTTGTCGTCAAGTATTCAGTTAACCGTATTATTTTCGTACGAATTATTTTCAGACCGTTTCACGATGCCTCTCGGTATGGAAGACTATCGTATCCTCTCGGGTCATCTTCGGGCCTCGTCGTCGTACAACTACAACCACGGACCTGACCGAGCGCGTCTGAACATCTACAACAGTCATGGACGAACAGGGGCCTGGGTAGCAAAGTATCGAAACACCCATCAGTTTCTTCAGATTGACTTGCGGGAGTTGAGTATCATCAAAGGAATCGCTACACAAGGAAGAAGAGAAGCTCACCAATGGGTCACCAAATATCAGATGTCCTACAGTCGCTTCGGAGCTCGGTTTAGAAGCTATGTGTCATATGGACGCATCAAGGTAAGCAAACCCCTGTAATTTATTTCCAGAGGGTCCCCTACATAGATTTGGCGGGATGCGAGATGAGGGTAAAAATGGTGTCAGAATGTGGGATGACAGAAATAGGCCATATTCGTATTCTCAATATTGGACTGGCACTAGCTTGGAACTGAAGCCTAGGCGGGAGTCTTTTCAAATGCTCAAATTTCACGACTGCTTAGGTTGTGTGTATAACTGCGATGATCAATGATGTCTTCGTTTCTTTTCTTCTTTCAACGTTTAGGTCTTCATTGGTAACTACGACATTTATCACACAGTTTCACGTAAGATACTCCCCGCAATTAGAGCACGCTACATCAGGATACACCCTAAAGGCTGGCGTTCATATATTGCTATGAGGGTTGAACTTTATGGAGGACGATTGAAAGGTAATTATACGAATAAGATAGAGAGCTGAAAACAGACAAATGATCCGCGGTACCATGTTACGCTACAAAACAATCGTAAACTAGCAATACACTCATGCTAGATATATAACGCAAATGGAAGAAAAATGCACCGGACCTTTATCATAACAAAGAAAGAATCGAAGAATTAATTTTGCTAATTTTTTTACCTCTCATTTAATCCAGCCAGAGTAAAAGATACCTGTGCAACCAAAAAGCCTCACAATAATGACGTAGGACGGTGTAGCCGCTCTGATTGGAGCGTGAAGGGTGAAGTTAGTTAGTTTTACAGGCCATGATAAATCTATGACTGGTTTTAAGAACAGTAACCAATTTCATGCCGCGTTTTTTTTCTCAGAAAACTTTTGCGATGCCCCAGTGGGTCTCCAATCCGGTCGTATCAAAAACAGCCAAATCACTGCCTCCTCTCAGTGGAACAAACATCACGCACCATGGCTGGCTCGCTTGCACCGCACCAAACGAGGCCCTTATATCGGGTCGTGGTCTTCCCGCCATAACAACCACCATCAGTGGTTACAGATCGACTTCAGAAGAGCAATGAAGATCACTGGTATTGCGACACAAGGCCGACAAGATGCCGTCCAATGGGTGACTGCGTATTATATTTACTATGGTTATGACGGAGTGTTCTTCTCTAAAGTGAGGTACTGGTGGAATTATGCCGTAAAGGTAAGAAAGTTCGTTGATTTTATTCCATCATGTTTTGGTCTTTTTCTCAGTCTTTGTTTTATATTTACTTTTGTTTGTTAGAGTAATGTAGTTGTTGCTCTGGCAGTAGCAGCAGCAGCAGCAGCAGCAGCAGTAGTAGTAGTAGTAGTAGTAGTAGTAGCAGTAGCAGTGGCAGTAGCAGTAGTAGTAGTAGTAGCAGCAGCAGTAGTAGTGGTAGTAGTAGTAGTAGTAGTAGTAGTTGCAATTGTAGTAGTAGTATTGTATCTGTTAGTTGTATTATTTGTTAGATTTGTCCTTGTTATTTGTAGTGTTATTGTTAAGTAGAATCAATTCTTGTTAAAACGTTATGTTAGTGTTGTAAGTATCGGAAGTACTGTGAGCATTGTTGCTTTTTATTGTAATTGGTAAGTGATACAGGTGATGTAAGTAAGGGGCTATTCACATGATTCTGGAATGACTTTCATTCAGGAATGAGTTTCATTCTAGAATGAAGTTCGTGCTGCATTCACATGACACAATCGATGGGCCCAGGTTTTCGCGCCAGATCAGATTTCCGCCATCTTGTAAACGATACGCATGCGACACCCGCCCCAGACTACATGGTTTATGATTTTCGTTTTCACTTTACTTGATACAAGAATAAAATTTCATTCCAGAACGAGGATTTCTTTCAGATTGAAAACCAGAATGAACTCATTCCAGAATGGCTTGTAAGGAAATAAAATTTCGACTCGTTATCATGTAAACAGATACCGGCAGAGAAATATATGGGGATGGAATGAAGTCGTTCCAGAATGAAAATCATCCCGGTATCATGTAAACAGCCCCTAAGTTAAGTAATGTAAAATTGTAACTAAAGTGTGGTATTACAAAAGAGAAAAATAAAGAAAAAAAATAATAAAGGGGTATTTTTTTTGTCATAAGTTGGACCAGCCATGTTAAATTTTTCTAACGAGTTATTGTCTTGCGCTTTAATAAGTAAATTACTTTCACTTCAGTCCAAGATTTCTTCTAAGTTGCTTAAACCATTCTTTTGCATTCACACAGACTTTTCAAGGAAACCGTGATCAACTGTCTATCCAAACCCACCCAATCAACCCGGCAATATACTGTCGGTATGTTCGGATCATACCACGAGGCTGGCGAGCACATATTTCCATGAGACTGGAGTTGTATGGAAGTCCGTGGAGTAAGTAACTTAAAAAAAAGTATTTTACATACTCTTTTCACTATCTATTCTGTTGTAGCTAGTGATCAGCCTAGCAGTGTGCGGCTGGGAACATAATGGCGGTCGCTTCTTGGCGTTTTCGAAGTGCTTTTGCAGAGGATTTATGCAAATTTTGAACGACTAGTAGATTTACACTAAAACAATCAGATTATTCGCTCTCGATTTCTATGCGTAAGAGCTTCCTCGGGCTGCGCCCTCGATAGAAATCTCGAGCTCATAATCTAATTGTTAATTACGGGAAGATTCATCCCACATATGAAAACTTACTATGTGAAAAAAAATGCCTTCTGTCTCAGCCAATCAGCATTCGGTAATTTGCTCCGTATGCGATAAAAAACAAATTCTGGGAATTGGCGTATTTTGTTTCTCAGCGAGTATGTTGTGTTGTTTTGCTGGAATCGCCAAAGATATCCAGAGGACAGGCGGCTCTTAGACAACGAGACGTGATGGTGTTTTGGGAAAAAGTGCTTTTGCTTTAATACTGGTTTTTTTTTTCTTTGTTCCAGATCGCTGTGACATGCCACTTGGTCTCGAGGACAAACGCGTCCACAATAAGATGATACGCGCTTCCTCGTACTATAACTACTGGTGCGGACCTTGGAGTGGACGATTGAACGGGCGCAGACATGGTCGATACGGAGGGGCCTGGTGCGCAAAGAGGCGAGACAGACGCCAGTGGCTTCAGATTGATTTTGGCGCTCTTACAAAAGTGTATCGTATTGCTTCTCAAGGAAGACAGAACTCCGCCCAGTGGGTGAAGTCGTATTCTCTGTCATACAGCAAGAACGGATACAAGTTTATAACTTACAAAGAAGGAGGGCGAACCAAGGTTAGTTCGGAAACAGTCACAATCATGTTCCATAGCTTATTAACAAATAGGGAACGCGTTGGACAATCAAACGCCCGACGGTATGTATTACGGTACAATATTTCCGCGCGAATCGGTCTGTAGTTGATACGATGTACGCAATCGTGTTACGCGTCTGTATTAATGTACAATACGAAAGCAGCGTACAGTTATGACTGTGGACTTATCACTAGTGGTGACTAAAAGCTAAGAGAGAGACCTTGTCTCTTTTTTCCCTATCGGAACTTCGTGCCTCGTACGGAGAGCTTCGACAATTGTCGCTGGTATAGAAGATTTCTACAGGCGCGTAACACGATCGCATGCGCACTGCACGGTGACTCGAATCAGTAACAGACCGATTCGCGTAAATAGGACTCCTCTGCTCCCTGTGTTGTGAGCCGTGTTCTTGAAGTCTTGCATAACGTAATGGATTTTTATTTCAGGTATTCCCAGCCAACTACGATCAGCACGTGATCGTACGTCATAGACTCCGTCATCCAATCTTAGGACGCTACTTTAGATTCCACCCAATCACGTGGTATAGCTGGATATCAATGAGAGTGGAATTATATGGTTGTGTTGTCGGTGAGTTTGGATATCACTTCCGGTTCTCTGTTTTTGTTTACCCCCTGATTGTAAACATGCACATTAATATCATGGGTGACAAATTACTCCCTAATTTTGGCGCGAAATTTCAGCGTTAATCTATAATTTCACATGTGAAATAACAATATTGCCATGGGAACGTTTCGCGCAAAATTTCTCGATACAATAAACAAGTCAAAAGCCCGCGATTGTAAGCGTAATTAGTCATCTATGATATTAGAAGGTCACGGTAGTGAAACGGTACACTCGTAAAATTAAGAAATAATTTCACTTGCGTTTTGTCAAAATTCTAATTATTTCTCTCGCCTTTTAATTATTAAAATTTTGACAAAACACTCGGAAAATTATTTCCTTGTTTCCTCACCATTTGATTACCCATACTTATCATCAATCAAGGCCTGTGAGCTAGCAAGTACTTCATATTTTCTTTCAAGAGCGAGAGAAAACCTATTCAAAAACTTCGAGCTTTGACTAAGTTTAACGATTTTGTACCACCCAATTTGGAGAGACCACATTCAACTTCTGAATTAGTTTGTAGATTGATCTGAAACTGAATTCTTAAGTATGGCTTAAACATAACTTAAGCGCAGCAAACCTTTTTCACGTTTCTTTTATTTGAGTTTTGTTTAAACTAGCAGGTCGATAACTTGAGTACGGCCTTGCCTCAGAGCGAGGGCCAAACAGACCCAAACCCGCCTCGTGGTCACGGCTGTGTACAAAGGGCTAACTAAGGTTGATTAACGCTGTTCCATATTTTCATTCAAAAATGGTTATTCTTTACCTAGGTGCGCGATGCAACAAGCCTCTAGGAATGCAAAACGGCCGCATTCGCGCGGCACAAATTACCGCTTCGTCCAGCTGGGACAGGAACCATGCACCTAACAATGGCAGGCTTCATCTGCATCGTGTCGGCGCGCGAATGGGGGCCTGGTGCGCACGCCATAACAACCGTCTTCAATGGTTTCAGGTGAACTTTGGTCGCCCGACAAGGGTGGTGAAGTTCGCTACTCAAGGACGACATGACGCCCGTCAGTGGGTGACTCAGTATTATTTGACGTTCAGTCAGGATGGTGCACACTATGCCGAATACAAAGAAAACAGCAATCGAAAGGTATATACTACATACGCATTTAACAATTATTCTACGAGCACGCGTTTGATATGAGTTGGCTATAATCATCTTATATCTAACAAGCGCGAGTGGAATAACTGTTTTATTTACAGTCAAACCGGATGTTCTTTTGATGGGAACTTTGCAAACTTCCGCCTCAACATTGATATTTGATTGACAGTTTGCAAAGTTCTCATCTAAAGAACATCCGGTTTGACTGTAAAACTCCCCCAAAATATAGAAAAATAAACTAAAATAAAAATAAAAACGTCTCAAGAATTCACGCGTACGCTTACCGTATTTGTAGAGCATGGTATAATGGCTCATAATCCATGATGGCTAAGCCAATGAACCTGGCTATTGAATTGGATTATCCAATGATTCAGTTTTTAATAAAGATGTCTTTAAAGTTTCTGGTATAACTTCAGGTTTACTAGGCAAGTCTAGTTACAGAACAGATTGTTGTCTGAATCATTAAATTAAATCATTCGCTAGAGACTGAAACATTTATAGTGAAGACAAATTTAAAATAATTGAACAATTGACGTTGTTCAGGTGTACACATTTTTTAGTGACTTTAGAATGAGCGCCCTTCATATTAACAAGAGTGTTCAGTTTTTTCTCACAGTAAAAGCGCTGATCTTGCTCGTTTTATGGTCTCAATGGGCGGCAAAAATTAACGACATTCTTAGCTATATCAAAATATTCATGCCCCGTGTGAGGATCGAACTCACGACCTTCAGATTTCTAAGTTAGATTATGAGACTGACGCGCTGCCTACTGCGCCAACGAGGCATTTATGAATATCTAGACTGCTAGATTTAAAGTCATGAATGATCCTAAACCTGGGGTGCTTTCCAATCAACCAAAAACTCCGGTTTGCATTACCGGAAATTTCCAGTGGCGAATGGAAATATCATTTTTTAAAGCTATACCAAAAATGTCTGAAATTTCGTTACCGGGAATTTGAGTTCCACTTGATTTTCCTATCCGAAATGTCAGTAATTTTTGGTTATATAGCTCCCATTTCGGATTTTTCGGAAACTTTCGTAGGAAATTTCTGTACCATTTGAGCCCGTTTCAAGAGTTCCGGAATTTTCGGCTGAACTTACAGCGTCTCTTTTTCAAGTTAAGTTTGGACTGCCTGGCCCTTATTTTGCAGTAGGACTTGCTAGTTCTCTTATTCCAGCGTGTACAACCTAAAATGCGGGAGTTTTTTCGCAGCGAGTTTAACAGCAAACCATAACTTTAACTGGCCTTTACCCCAAGTGAGAATTAGTTCTCGGACTGGCTAGACAGACATCAAAAATAGTAAACATCCAAAAAGTGAATTTCTGTCTGGAAAACTCGGTGCGCAAAGGTTTTCCTATGTACCTCTACCTGAATTATCGCGTACCGACTCAAAAAAATAAATAAATAAATAAATAAATAAATATATAAATAAATAAATAAATAAAACCCTGTGCCCCGTATGAGGATCGAACTCACGACCTTCAGATTTCTCCGGTCACAGTTTTCGTGATGATTCTGATTGGTGATTCTTCATTGATCAAGCTGACTTGGTCGACGCAAACAACAGAGTAACATTCACCAAAGAAAATATACGAAATTTAAATAATGCATCTTTGCTGTTCTCTCTGTTAGTACTTCCAAGGAAACAGAGATCAAAACAGCGTTGTTCAACATCGACTGTTCCCTCGAATCAAAGCCCAGTACATTGAAATTCATCCTTGGGGCTGGTACAGACATATTTCCATGAGGGTGGAGTTCTATGGATGCGCTGAAGGTTTGTTTATCGATATCATTCTCACACTTTTGATTTGCATGAAATGGGGGGAATAATTCTCTTAATTTTTGGTTGTCAACGTAAAACTCTTGATTCTCAGGTGTGAACTTTGACACTTTGTAGATGAAAAAGCACTGCAGTGAAGCCTCCAAAAAGACTTTTTTTGTGCCGGGGATGAACAAGCCCTTTACAGGGCCCGGTTACATGTTGCAAATCAGCCAATCAATCAATCAATCAATCAATCAATCAATCAATCAATCAATCAATCAATCAATCATTAACAGTACAGTGGGCCGCAAGTTATGCAGTGGGTCATCTAAAACAAAGTAAAGTCAAGCTCACTGTGTAACTTGCGTCACAGCAGGGCTGAGCTTGTACTTTTGTACCACGTGACAGAGTCATACAAAGGTCTTATTTCGCGAAATAGTCCGAAATAACCCGTTACTTAAGAGTCTCGCCGACGGTGCTATCAACGATCGCCAGAGTATAAGTATTGAGAGTAAAACACGCGCGGGTCGGACTTGCGTGAAGGGACATTGAGAAGTGTATCAAAGAATGGTTTATTCGCCATTTCCACATTCCCCATAATACACCTTGTTTGCCCCCCCCCCCCCCCGAACCAAAAAAAAAAAAATGCATAACCTTTGTTTCTTATTTCTCCTGGGTATTACAGTCGTCCCAACAAAAACTGAAGACCATGCTTATGCAAAATTTTGGGGGGCAAACAAGGTGTATTATGGGCGATGTGAAAATGGCGAATAGCACTTGAACCTTCTTGTCGTCATTGCGGCGTGTTCTACCTCCATTCACCCTTAATACCTCCCATCTTACTTTTGTTTAGACCGCTGTGCTATGCCTCTCGGTTTGGAAGATAAGCGTATTACAGATGGCCATCTTACGGCCTCCACCTACTACAACCATCACCTTTCACCCTGGCATGGCCGACTGAACCACCGCTGGTCATGGAGCGTGCGGCTCAGAAGAGTAGGACAATGGTTTCAAGTGAACTTTGTAGAGTTGATGCGCATTAAAGGCGTGGCCACTCAGGGAAGGCAGGATGCAAATCAGTGGGTGAGAAGTTATACAGTCGCTTACAGCACAGGTGGGATGAATTTCGTGTCTTACAAGGAAGGTCGCACTACCAAGGTAAATATCACGTTTCTGCCATACCTGTAGTCACTGATAAGATAAAAGATCGAACAGAGCGAGATAAGTATAAAAATCAAGAAAATCTAACTGTACCTCTGAAACTTTAACCTCTCTTCTACAAAATCAAAATTGTTCTGTGTTCTTCGGGATTTTTCCGAGGGAAATCGATTTTATAAAAAAACAGACGTTTCAGAAGCGAAAAAGCTAGTTCGCCATTCTCTAGTTTCCAATTGACCATAATTCACTCTGTTGGCCACAAAATTTTGCATAAGCTATTATTTTTAAATGCTCTTTAGAGGTCTGCATATTCCTAAGAGCATTTCACAACAACAGTTCATACAAAATTTGGGGGGCAAACAGAGTGAATTATGGGCAATTGGAAAATAGAGAATACTTTATTACCTTTTAATTTTTCTCAATATTCCTGAAGAAGGGAAGTCAAACTTACCGAAACATCGAGGGTTAGGAGCAAGTAATAATACTTTCTTATCAGACCATTTAGCAAATTTTTGTAGTTATTTGAAGCAGGTTCAAAAACCACGTGCATGGGATATTTACTATCAAACTTGATATCTGGAACATTCACAGTTTTGACTGTTTCTGAAAAAAAAATGCCTCACCGGGGAAAGAAAAAGGAAAGAACCAAACTCCACTTTCATTTTAACTGATATGTAGGTTCGATTATTTTATTTTATTTTATTTTATTTTAACCGTTGCTTAAACAAAAAATGTTGTCGCCCGACATGGTTCTTGAACCCACGACCCTCAGATTAAAAGTCTGATGCTCTACCGACTGAGCTAACCGGGCTGCTCTCACTTCATCAAAAAATCTGAAGTCTTTATATTTTCACTACTCGCTCCTCAGCCGACTTCAAGCATGTTTGTTTATATTTTTTTCTTCAGGTTTTTAATGGAAACACCGACCGCCATTCCATTGTGTATCACCATTTTACCAGGCCATTCACGGCTATACATGTTCGTTTTTATCCGCGAAGCTGGTACAGCTGGATATCTATGAGGGCTGAGGTTTATGGTTGTTCAGGTATATTTGAAATGACAATAAATATATTTACTACACGTTAGTAATGGTTAAAAGACTGAGGGAGAGGGGAGGTACAATTCAGACTGTAATTATAAGAGTGACAGGAGGGAAAAGATAAGGTCGGTAAAAGCGATTAGCCTTCACGTTTCGAGTGTCAGCTCTTCGTTGGCGCCATTAAAAGATCATGTTCACTAACATGCCATGGACTAATCTGATTATTCACCATTGTGTATTACACAGCTGCTCCGTGTAACAAACCCCTGGGATTGCAAAACCGTCGCCTCCCGGACAGTCGAATTACCGCTTCATCCGAATGGAACCACTTTCACGCGGCCAGACTCGGGAGACTGGGCCAAGTGAAGCACGGTCGCTTCGTGGGGGCCTGGTGCGCAAGGCACAACAATCACTTGCAGTGGTTCAAGTGTGACTTTGGTCGACCAATGAAAATCACCAAAGTAGCCACCCAAGGCCGGCAGGATACCAACCAATGGGTGACGTCGTTCTATCTGTCGTCTAGCCAGGATAACGTTCATTGGGAGATGTACAAGTTCAGGAGTGCATACAAGGTGATGATGATAAATATGCTGTTTAAATACCTGTGCTTATATGGGAATGGGATGTTAATATTTAATCTCCGTAAAGTTTTGAATTTTGAAATATTTACCGTCTTCCTACACAGTTGACTTGTTCTTACACCGGATTCACAGAGTGTTATCTTGCTTTGAAAGGTGTAATCCTCTTCCGTGTTTTAAGTTTTTCATACCTTTGACGGTTAATTTATCGCAACGTTGATTCTGCCTGGCAGATTACAATATTTTCAAAACTAGATGCGTGACTCAAGTTGGAGCGGGTTTGGGTCTATCGGAAGTTGAACTTCGCTTTCCTATCAACCTTAGGTTCCTTAGGGAACTGCAATATAAAAGGACGTGGATTCTCCTCGGATATTTTGAAAAGAACCCCTAAGAGGTAGCAAGATCCAGTTTTGTAGGAGTGGCTTGAAATGTTTTCACCCCTAAGAGGTACCAATTCTAAAACAATACATTGACTGACACTGACTTTTCGCCTCAATTCCCTTAGAGGAACCTCAAAAGTTCCCACTGTGGACCTTTTGAAGCTGATCACCCTAAGAAATAGCAAAACCGCTTTTGAAAGTGAAGAATGATCATCGCAGTTAATTTTCCAATTTTAACTGCGATGATCATTCTTCACTTTCATCTACAACCGCAGTTCATATATGAATTATTTCATATAAACTTCACAAAACCGCTTTTCTAACCCTGAAAGATACGACGAACACCCGTCTTTTTTTATATAGGAGTCTCCCCTCGGCGTTAGGTCAAGATAGCTTTGCTAGACGTGTGTAAAGTAATTTGAATATTCAGCAAGAAGATTGACTTTCCTCTAGGCATTTCAATAACCATGCTAAATAGCCATAAATGACATATAATTTTTCACGTTGTTATTGTGCTGGTATGTAGACTCGTTGGTATACAGGTTACGTAATTATGCTAAGAAGTTAATATTTAAGGAGTTTGTCCGTTAGGAGTTGTCACTTGGACGGCACCTCCGCTTTTGATCAGTTCATTTTGGAAATTTTGTTTTAGTAAATTTCCGTGTTTTTGTTTACTACGTTTATTGTGTTAATAACTATCCTAGGGCAATTTATGTCTGATCAATAAACGAGATGCCCCCTCTTATATGACTGATGTGTTCTTACTTATGCTAAGTTAGAAATTATTTTGTTTTCGTTTCACTGCAGAGTGATTAGACAACAATTAGTTTTTCTTTACACTCACAGCTTTTCCAAGCCAATCGTGATCAAAACAGTATTATGAAAAACGCCATCAACCCACCGATTTTAGCAAGATATGTTAAACTTAACCCACGTGGCTGGTACAGACACATCTCTATGAGAGTCGAGTATTATGGATGCGTTGCCGGTAAGTTAACGTGTTTGGTTAGCTTCTCAATTTTAAAACTTAGCGCAAAGCTTATTACCCAAGCCCTAAAACAAAGTGGTTTGAGTTTTTAGAAGGACCCTAATTTTCGGGATATGAGAAGACATGGTACTTCTAGATATCAAAACGTTTTCAAACTAAAAATTACTTCTGTTATCTTTTTGTCGACGTCTGCAAGTTTTCCATTACTCTTCTTAGTTTCCGTCCGCAGTTTCTCTTGCGCCCTTACTTATGTTGATATTTGCGATGAAATTAAACGTTTACAAACTCACAAGGAATGTTCAAGTATTTATCAAACACTAGAGACAGTGTTTCAACGGGATTTCCAAACACCGAGAAGAGAGTTCAAAATACGGCGCGCAGCGGAGTATTTTGACGAAATTCGAGGTGTTTGAATAGCCGATGAAACACTGTCTCGAGTGTTGGATATTTCCTATCAATCGAAGCAAAAACTAAGGAGTAAACAGAGAAGTAAAATCGTTAAAATCTATGCTTATTAATACCGGGTATCCAAAACTCATTCACGGTTGTGATTTTCTTTGTTTTAGCTTGATGAATTATCAGTAATGGGTTTGAGAATGTTTCGTCCAGCTTAAATCAAATAGTGAACGAAATAAAAATTTGAAGTTATCCTTCATGCTTAAGCAGATGCCTCGTTAGCGCAGTAGGTAGCGCGTCAGTCTCATAATCCAACAAAGAAATCTAAAGGTCGTGAGTTCGATCCTCACACGGGGCACACAATTTTATTTTTGTCTTCCAAATCTGTAAAAAAGAAAACAACATAAGAAAACCAAACCTGATGTAACCAAAAAAGTGTTAAAATAGCCGGCTACTGTACTATTTTGGTATTAATTATAAATCGGACGTCGTTTCGTCGGCACGTTTCTTCTTTGCTTCAGTTCATCACTGTTTAGTCTCACGCATTTACTATAACTAAGTGTTATTTACCTGTGTTCATGAAAATTTAAGTTTTAAGAGCAATAATAATGTTCAAATCTTTACTTACAATGTAGATCGTTGCGATCTGCCACTTGGAATCCGAGACGGTCGCGTTACTCGCGCGATGTTCTCCGCCTCCTCAATGTACAACCACTTATATGGTCCCTGGAGCGCCAGGCTGCAGGCACAGAATCGAGGCTCCATGCGAGGCGGCTGGATTGCTAAGTACAATAACAGGCACCAGTTTCTTCAGGTTGACTTGGGAACTACCTCCAGGGTGAAGAGAATTGCCACTCAGGCACGTTATGATGCCAACCAATGGGTGAAGTCCTACACCGTGTCATACAGTAACAATGGAGTAAGGTTCTTTCCATACAGACACGGAAAGAGAGTTAAGGTAAGGTGTCTCCACTGTTTATTCTTCCGGTCATCGGAAGCACTTATCACTAGAAAAATAATGACTGATATTTTCCAAGGGATTTTAATTGCTTTCGATCGCGTAACAATAATAGTTGCGCGATGCAAAAACAAAAGTCTATGTGCTAGTGCAGTACAAGCAGTTGCGCGTCACTAACCGCATGCGCGTAGCGAGCGCGGTACGCGAGACACACGCAGTAGAGGTCGGTGTTTCCACACGCGTGGGTCGAGCACTTTTGTCTAAGGTTAGACGAAGAATCAAGTGTCCTCCGGCTTATTGGTCATGTGAAATTGGTCCACACTTGTATCTTAGATTATTGTTAAAAAGCAAGACGGTTTACTGGATAGTTAAAAGAATAATTTTACACGTTTTGCATTTTTTAATTTCCAGATATTCCAGGGTAATACCGAACGATACTTTGTGGTGGTGCACAGGCTCCGCCCAACCATCAAAGCCCGGTATATACGTGTTCATCCCAGGACCTGGTACGGGCATATCTCCTTGAGAATGGAGTTGTACGGCTGTAGACTGGGTAGGAGTCCCAAATGTATACATGTATATGCGGCGATAACACCAATTGTTAAAAACTTGCCTTATTTACGTAATGTAAAATTTGTAATCAGTTTACTTCAAGCGACGTCGGGCCTGAGAAAATTAAGGAATCAAGCAACAACAATTTAAGTCAGCGGTTTAGTTTCCTTTCGTTGTTTCTTTGTACTCAGAAGTTTTACATTAATGTCATCATTTTTGAAGATTTATTATGATTTTTTTTATTTGTAATTATCTTTTATTTCGTATAGAAACGATTCTGAAGCAATTTTGAGATAGAACTTACTCATATTTTCAATTTTCCTCACGGAACTCCGTTTAAGTTAATGAAACTATTGCTACGAAATGTTATTAGAACGCTTCAATTTCCAAGCATGATTGAATACTTATTTCGTCTTCAGCTTCAATACATTATTATGTAGAGAGGTAACGAGAATACAGAAAATCGTCATCTAGAGATCTCTGGATTCCAAATTCTCAGAGCTAACTTTAAAGCAAACGTGTGACAATAAGTTAGGAGATTTAATATTTTGATCTTGGAGTTGAAAATCGCTGAGCCCTTTTTGCACAGTCAGTGCACTTATCTCTAGCAACTTAGTTTTCACCTTCAAACGTCATCAGGTGTTCTTTGCAACCGACCAATGGGAATGCAGTCAGGTCGTATCAAGAACCAGAAAATAACAGCAGCATCCTCGTGGGATCGTTACCATGGCCCTTACCTGGCGCGGCTCAACCGAAGGCGTCGGGGGCGATACATCGGAGCTTGGTCAGCCAAGTACAACAATCACTTCCAGTGGCTCCAGTGTGACTTTGGAAGAGCAGCAAAGATTATTAAGATGTCAATACAGGGGCGACAAGATCTGAATCAGTGGGTCACGCAGTATTACGTGACCAGGAGTCTTGATGCAGTTCACTTCATGCATTATAAAGAACGGAATAACATTAAGGTATGTGAAACGTGTTCAGTGGCTATCTTCCATATTTATAAAAGATGTTTTTGAGAACGTATTTTGTTGAGTTTCCCTTTGCACGCCCGTTTTATATCATCATTTATCCACCCTGGTGCAGTGATCGCGCCACACTGAAGGGGTCGACTGGATTGAATTTTGACTAATCTTCGATTTGGAAACCCTTTGCCCAGAGACCATAAATGCTAGTTTACGTTTCTAGAACAAACTTCGATTTGGAAGGCGTTTTTGAAAATAAGTCTTGTTGGAGAAAACACGAAACTTCTTTATCGTTTACTTGTGAAGGAATGATTAAGGGCCCATTAACCGATTTATGCGCGCGCTCGCGCGCTTTGCTGAGGAGGTGAAATTTCACTTCCGGTTAATTACGTCAGCCTGAGCGCGGAAAATAAAAAAAATCAATAATTTGCAAATTCGCTTACATTTTAGATGTTTTTCTTTGTTTTTCACAAAATGCAAAGTAAAAAAAGTACAAGCAAAGACAAAATAAGAGAAAGACAGAAAAACAATAGCAATAGAAAGAGAAAAACAAACTCCGTGTGGCTTTGTTTGATTTTACCGAAGTGCACTGGTAGTGTAAATTGCGCACGCGCTGATGGGGTAACTTCCAATATATATCGGGCGCACTTCCGGTTTCTTTAAATGCCAAAGGAAATGCGGTTTTTCATTAAATCCAGCCTTTTTTTGGCTGATTTCGATTAAAGCCAACGTTGGAAACATAGCTATGCATTCCTTTTTCGAAATCATGCTTTTTTCAGAAAATTACGAATTTTTTAATATTTTGAAATTCTCTCAAAATTTGACCTTTTAGAAATGAAACAAAATCTATGCATAGCGTTATGAGGATTTCAATTAAAATATTAAATCAATGAAAAAAATCCCGATAAAGTAATTTGCCTGGGAGTCTTTGCGTTTTTTCAGTATTAGTCACATGACCATGGGCGTGACCTGATGAAGTCATCACTAGTGTTGCTGATCATGAAAAAGTTAAAACACATGAAATAACTCTGAACTAACTAAAAACGATGAGGTTGCATGAGAATAAATTTTCCTTACCAACGGCTTGAAAAGATCGGTTAATGGGCCCTTAAGGCCCAAATTCTGGGGATCTCGCGGGTTAAAAGGGTCGGGGGATGCTCGTTGAAAGTTCTGAAAAGAACTGTTGTTGGTGACTGACGTTTCGACAACCTGAGCGGAAGTCATCTTCAGAGTCAAGTGAATAGTGTTTGTCAGTCGATGATGTTATAAGTATGGCTCGTTGAACGTGATTGGTCAGTATAGCCATGATGGTATTGGCTGAAAGACTCGTGTAAAGTTTGTCATCAGTCACTGGTGGGTTTCGATCCGTCTATTGTTGGTCAAATAGGTCGGTTTTTGGTCCGTGTATTGTTAAGTCGATCTGTTAGAAGTCCGTTTGTCGGTTTCGTTTCCGTCATGGATAAGTCGTTTGTAAGGCGCCGGTAGTTGTTGACATCTTTTAAGAGGCGTTTGTTCTAGGTTAGTGTACCAGCTTTCCAGAGTCAGTCGTTGAAAATCGTTTGTACTGTAGGTTAAGCACTGAGCAGAGTCCCAGTCAATGTTGTGGTTTGTCAATTGATGATGTACAGCAATGTGATTGTTGGCATCACCATTTTTCCTGGCTCGTTTGTGTTCAGTCAGTCTTGTGTTAAGGTTTCTGCCAGTCTCACCAATGTAGGAAGCCTGGCAGTCGGAGCATTTGATCTTGTAAACTGCTCCCTGTCTGTTGTTAGGTTCGTCTCTGTCTTTCACGTTGGTCAGTAAGTATCGTAACGTGGTTGTAGGTTTGTGGGCTACACGAATGTTGTAGGGCTGTAGGATCCGTGAGATGGTCTCAGAAGTGCCCATAATGTAACGTATAGTCACTGTAGTAACAGGTGTAGGGTTCCTGTTCGTAACGTCAGCTTCAGTAGGTTACAACATCATCGACTGACAAACACTATTCACTTGACTCTGAAGATGACTTCCGCTCAGGTTGTCGAAACGTCAGTCACCAACAACAGTTCTTTTCAGAACTACACTCACCTAGACGATCACACTATACGAACTACTGATACTCCTGGGTTCAAACCATTTACTATTGAAGGAAAGGTCAACAATTTTTGACAGATACAAAAAGGAATAGATAGTTTTCTTTTTGTGCTGAATTTTCAAATTATCTGTTACAGTACTTCCCGGGAAACCGAGACCAAAACACCGTTGTCACGAATTCCTTTGTTCCTATACTGCGCTGCCGTTACATCCGGGTTCATCCCAGAGGATGGTACAAACACATCTCCATGAGGGTGGAATTCTATGGATGCCTCACAGGTGGGTATCAATCCATACCAGTTATCACGGGACAAGAAGGTATACGACATGAGGAGGTATAAGAATTGAGAAGTTATATATCAGGCAAGAAAGACCGTGTTTCACCGAATGTTGAAACACCGAGGAGAGAGTTGAAAATACGAAGCGCAGCGGAGTGTTTTTGACGAACTTCGAGGTGTTTCAAAATGTGGCCAACACAGTCAAACACTTTTTGCCTCCTTCTTCGTCAGTTTCAGCCCTTTTATCAAACTGTATGTAAGCGTTTACATCAGAACACAAAACTCACTCGGATAGAAGTCACGTTTTTGCTACGTCCGTTTTGTTTAGATCGTTGTGTTATGCCTCTTGGTATGGAAGACTATCGTATCCTCTCGGGTCATCTTCGGGCCTCGTCGTCGTACAACTACAACCACGGACCTGACCGAGCGCGTCTAAACATCTTTAACAGCCATGGACGAACAGGAGCTTGGGTAGCAAGGCATCGAAACACCCATCAATATCTGCAGATTGACTTAAGGCAACTGAGTATCATCAAAGGAATCGCTACTCAAGGAAGAAGAGAAGCTCATCAATGGGTGAAAAGTTATAGTCTATCATTCAGTCGCTTCGGCGTGCGGTTCAAAGCCTACCTGTCGTACGGAAGAGTTAAGGTAACGGCTTGTGTTGCTTCAAATTAACCTTTCTTATCTAGGGCGCCCCAGCGTTGTCCGAAGTGTCAGTCAGAAGTGTTATAGTGTCGTACCATGACGTCATACACTAATGTGCTCGGACAACGCTGTATAAAGTTATGGTTTAAATGTCGACCCACTGTTTTTCTACGGTATGCTCACGCGGACAACACATTGAATTGTACTATATTTCCTTCACATTTGGTAGAAGTCAAGTCTAATCGGATGAATCCAAACGGTTTTGCTCCTATCATAAACTTATAGGCCATTTCCGAGTTACCTTGTACCTTTGTTTCTAAACGAGTCTTCAAGCAAAACCTTTCATATGAAAATGAGTTTGATTTGCATGAAAATGAACCTGTAGGCGGAACACATTTTCATACGAATGTCTTCGCAAAAAGACTCGTTTTGACACAGATAGAGGCACAAGGTATTTCGGAAATGGCCTATTACAAGCACATCTGTGTATACACTCGCGCCATTTTCCTTTTCTTGCTCTTCTAATGAAGCTCTGTAAGTGACGACTATAGTTTTCGATTTATATATTATTAAGTGTCATGAGCTTATAGATACTCAGTGCATACATAATGTGATGTTGAAGTAATCGCCAGTATGATCTTTCCCCAGATCTTCCGAGGTAATTACGACATTTTTCACACGGTGGGTCACAAGATCATGCCAGCAATACGCGCGCAGTTTGTCCGAATTCATCCCCGGTCATGGCGTAGTTACATTGCTATGCGCGTGGAGCTTTATGGATGTCGCCTGCGGGGTAGGTCTTGATATGGCTTTTGTTGCACGGTATGAAATGTTTATATTGCAGGTTATCCAACATTGCACGCTGCCACGACTAAGGTTTCGTTTGTGCCTTAAAGACCTTTAAGAAAGATAATGATATATTGCCTGAAGACTGTTGGTGTCTGAACATTTTTAGAAACTTTCAGCTGTACACATTATTGTTACAACAGTAGCAGACACTAAACCAACCTCATTCCCGGGGAAGAGATAGGACCCTGTTAATAAGACCGACAAAAAATAGCTTCACCATTTAACGTTTCACTTAAAAGCAAGCTCCAAACCAACTGTTTCTATCGGCAGAGTTTACAACACTGTTATATGGAATGAAAATAACTCAAAAGCTTTGGCTAACCGTTATTTAAAGGCTATAGAGCGGAGTATATGGTTGGCTGACCGCATTTGAAAGCTTTTTTCTACGAATGCTACTGGACGGACTAAATAAAAAGGACTTTCTATGAAATAAAAAAAGAGGGTTAATAGTACCAGGGTCTTGAAAAAGTCTAGAGGCAAGAAAATTTAGGAACCTCCTGTAGATGGTACACAACCTTTTCCCAAAATAACCTTCAATCGATTTTGTTTCAGAACGGTTTTACGACAGTCCTGTTGGTATTCAAAATGGCCGTATCAAGAATTCTGCCATGACAGCCTCGTCTCAGTGGGATGCAAACCATGCGGCGTGGTTGGGTAGGCTTCACCGTCCACGCCGTGGCCGGTTGATGGGAGCCTGGTGTTCCCGCCATAACAACCATAACCAATGGCTGCAAATTTATTTGTGGACGTGGATGAAGGTCGTTGGAATTGCGACTCAGGGACGACAGGACGCTGACCAGTGGGTAACGGCGTACTATGTGTATTATAGTTCGGATGGAGTTAACTTTGCTAAAGTGAAGCACTGGTGGAATTACGTCAAGGTAAAGGTTTAGTTCATACGCTCACTGTTATTCAATGAAAACCATTTACCATGACTCTTTACGTAATATATCAAACACGAAAGACGGTGTTTGACCACATTTCCAAACACCGAGAGGAATGTTAAAAATACGACGCGTAGCGAAGTATTTTTGACGAACTTTGTTGGGGTGTTTGGTAATGTGGTGAAACACTGTGTTGAGTGTTTGATATATCTTCTCAATCGAAACCAAGACTAAGAAGAAAACGGAGAAATAAAATTGTAAAAATCTATGCTAATTAAGATCAGATATCCAAGCACTGTCACAGTCATGATTTCCTTTGTTTAAACTTGATGAATTATTACTGAGTTTGAGAAGGATCATATAATATGCCACACCCTACAAAACTACACGTGTATTGCGTCAATTTTTTTTCCGTAAACGTTTTGAATTTTCTCTGATAATAATGTATGTGTAAAAATAAATTTTCTTTCTGTAGTCCTTAAGGCCTTATGCGTCCCATGGCGCAACGAGAACAGATGATAATGAGCCCGTAAACTCAGTACTGTGAGAACGTTATAGCAACAAGAAATAGTTCATTTTGGACGACTAGAAAGAAGTGTGGAAACTATTGCCTACATCTCATGTTTCTACGCCTCTTTTTCATGTTATAGCAAATGTTGAGATCGATTTTGAAATATCCTGGAAATCACGTGTTCTTTTATTTAAAGAAGTCTTGATATTCCTCCATCACTAGAATTTCTTGTTTCGTTGTCTTTTCATGCCATCAAAATGAAGACCAGTATGTAGCTAACAGAAGTAGAATTGACTAAAATAGCAATAACATAACCTAAAATTTGTTGCTTTACTGCTTTACAGACATTCCAAGGCAACCGAGACCGAGTGTCTGTCCAAACGCATCCCTTCGATCCACCAGTCTATGGACGGTACATTCGAATTATACCTCGTGGCTGGAGGGCACATATTTCCATGAGATTGGAATTGTACGGAGGACCATGGAGTAAGTTGTACGAATCTGATTTTCCAGCCGAATCTAGATTAAATCCGAATGACTAAGACGTATAGACGAAGTCTAAATCACTTTAGTATAATCTACTAGCGTTCTATCACGAATGCCGTGCTCTGATTGGCTACACTACTCACTATATATTCTGCTGCACACAGTGAGTAGCCTAGCAGTGTACGCTCGTTAACAGACCGGCGGTCGCTTCTTTGCGTGTGTAGAGGATTAAGATAAACTTTTGAACGACTAGAAGATTCATATTAAAACAATTAGATTATTCGCTCTCGATTTCCATACGTGATATTTGACTTGGGCTGCGCCCTGATCATCAACTATCACGCGACAGAAATCTCGAGCTCATAATCTAATTGTTAAAAAGAGGAAGGAAACAATTAATGCTGAAAATTTTGGACACGGGAATGTTGACTAAATGATTAACAAGTAGCATACTTGACATGTTATAGATCGTTGTGATATGCCCCTCGGTGTGGAAGACGGCCGAGTTCCAGATCCACTCATGCGCGCGTCTTCGTTTTACAACTACTACTGTGGACCGTTCAACGCCAGGCTCAACAGGCGACGTTACGGCCGACAGGGAGGGGCCTGGTGTGCAAAGAGGCGAGACCGGCGTCAGTGGCTTCAGATTGATTTTGGCGCGCTTACAAAAGTTTGCCGTGTAGCGACTCAAGGAAGACAGAACTCCGCCCAGTGGGTCACTAGTTATTATATAACATACAGCAGAAACGGATACAAGTTTATTCCGTACAGGGAAGGCAGGCGTACCAAGGTAACATTTTTCACATGTAAAAGATTCAACACAACTGAACACCAAAAATTTCGATTAAAAAATATGTACATTGTAAGGTATAAATTCTTATTGAGAGGCACGGTGGTCTCAACTCCGAATCGAGTGGTACAGGCTCGAGCCCTGGCTGGGGCACTTTGTTGTGCTCTTGGGAAAGGCAATTTACTCTTACAGTGCCTCTCTCCACCCAGGTGTACAACTGGGTACCGGGGACTTTAATGCTGGAGTTACCCTGCGATGGACTAGCATCCCCCATCCGGGGGGTAGTAGAAATACTCGATTCTAATCACTTCGTGTTATTTAAACAGGAGATAAACGCCGGCTTGATGGGCCACTTGGTTCGTATGTAGACTTAACGATAATCTCTTAAAACACCAAACGTGTGGACTCTCACAATTACAGATCAAACGTTCTTTCAACACTATGTAGCGCGAAAACATCTAAATACTTGCTTGAAAGCCACTTGATTAAAAAGCAACGTTTTGCTTTAAAGTTCCTTACGAAGGTTTTTTATGTTGACTTCTTCATGGCTTCTTTCTTAGATATTCCAAGGCAATTATGATCAGTTCATCATCGTACGTCACAGACTAGCAAGGTGTATCACTGCACGCTACTTCAGAATCCGTCCTGTCACGTGGTACAGCTGGATCTCAATGAGAGTGGAATTTTACGGTTGTGTTGTTGGTAAGTGTTCAGTTGTCCTTATTGCATTAATTGGTCACGCAACGACTTACCGTCATAAAGGTAAGAAGGTGGAAGGAGAGATGGATCAAAATTAAAGGACGTTTATCAACAAGCTAGAAGTCTTTGCAGAAGTCACCTACCTCTTTAGAACCTGTTATTTCATTCGCTCCCTGTTTTACGCACCTCTATTGGTTCGTTGTTTCTGTTTTTTGCTCAATTATTTTCTAAGCCAATCCTGTTAAGCCTACTATTGTCATAAGGGTGAAATTTTGCGAAAGTTTGAAGGTGTTCAAAATTTAGATTGATTTATATGAAATGGGCAACAAAATTACCTACCACACAAATCATTGTAATTTCTCATAGATTACGACCTCTGTAAAATCTCACTTTTAGGGGCAATGAGCGAAAAAAGTGGGTTTTTTTTGCTACTTTTTTTAAAACCAAATTTATCATAGAACACTTTTGGAAGGCAACGATTGCCCACTTATCCATGAACAGTTTTGTTTGCTGGAATACAATTGAAATCTCAACGATCTGTCACGCGTGTCTTGATAATAGCTGTGTTCTCTTGAAAAACGCAGTTTACTTCATCGAGATGTGAAATTCTGATGAAGAAATAGTGTCGGATTGAAACATTGAAGGCCCAGTTCAGACGCCGAATTTTTCATGAGCCGAGCTTAATTCGAATTTGGACCGACCCAAATTATCAAAAGTACGCCTGTTGACTCAGACGTCAAACTTAATTCGACGAACGTAGTTTAGTTTGATCCAAAACACATCGAAATGTCAGTGGTTTTCAGGCAAAGTGTAAACTTCTTGTAAAATACTAATTTATGCCGTTAGGTTCGACACATGAAAAGTTCGACGTATGAATCAAAGCCGTTCCAAATTCCTGGTTAAGCTAGGCGGGAAGAACAGCTGAACCGTTCCAAATTCGAATAGCCGTTCTTAACTGATTCAGACGCCGAACTTTTCATGTACTTAATTTAACGTATTAGGTCCACTCATGAAAAGTTCGGCGTCTGAAGTGGACCTAACATTAGTTCACTTCACCTTTTTCAAGGACCACGCTGCAACAAGCCCTTAGGAATGCAAAATGGCCGCATCAAAGCAAACCAACTTAGTGCTTCGTCCAGCTGGGACAGAAACCATGCACCTAACAGAGGCAGGCTTCATCTGCACCGTGTCGGCGCGAAAATGGGGGCCTGGTGCGCGCGCCACAACAATCGTCTACAGTGGTATCAGGTGAACTTTGGACGCCCTAAAAGGGTGGTGAAGTTCGCTATTCAAGGACGACAGGACGCCCGTCAATGGGTGACTCAGTGTTATTTGTCGTACAGTCAAGATGGTATACATTATGCGGAATTTAAAGAAAACAGCAATCGAAAGGTAAGGGGGGTAAATTATTTTTTTCCACGTTGAAATGAAATACACAGTGCATAAATATCAGAATAATTACACAGTCAAGATATAAAGTAAACAACGTTTATGTAGCAGTGTTGTGCTAATTGGGGACAGTGTAAATAAATAAACAAACGTTGCAAATAGAACAGAAGCTATTAAGAATCCCAACTGGTAGGAGGCTGACCAGTTGGCTATTAACACAACACGGTCGCGGAGTTGAACTCGGGACTACCGAAAGCAAATCCAGATAGCGGTAGGGTGGAGAATTTGACTATAAAGGGACCTGCAGATTTCCAGTCCAGAGCCCTAAACCACTCGGCCACGCCTCCTCCACTTTAGGCTCTAATTGTTCAGGAGACCTCCAAGAGTTCAAGCTACAAATTTCAAAATGCAATATTGAACACCGCAGGAGAAAACAGCTCAAATGGTGTATTTTATGGTGCGTCAGGATTTCAGTCGCAAACTGAAAAGTTCGAACAGCATGCACAGTACACGTATTATGTTGTACTGCCAGCAATCAACACTCATACACACAAATTGATCCCGCAACTTCCACATCGCTTAAAACCAATTACCATAACTTTAAGGAGAAACAAAATTACTTCGTCTGTGTAATTAAAAAATATATCTTATTGCTTGATTTCCATTTAGTTCTGGCATCATTCGTAAACGTTTTGGAAAACTTAGACCGGGTTTCATAACCCCCATTTTTTCACAGCTTTTTTTTTCACGGTCTTACTTAAATCGCAAACTGCTGTATGAAAAGGCCGGCTTAATAAAGCTTCCTTGCTTTCAATTTAAAGCGTCTTTTCCCAATGATGTCAAGGAAATTGCTTGCTGGTAAAGTGTAAACATTAAAAAAAGGCAGTAATAATATAGCAGGACAGAAATTTAGTTTTATTGCTAGCAACCTGAAATTACTTTCTTTCTATGGGGTCCAGAAAATTACTCTATTGTAAAAGTTAGCCAGACGAAAATAATAACATGACCAACTAAATGCAATAAATGATATTGACTTTGCATAATTTCATATACGGTACACCTGATCAATTAAAAAACATGATGTTTTGAAAATTAATAGATTTTAGTTAAAATACTATCATTATGGTTGTTCGACGTGTCGATGTTTCGAACATTCATTTAAAATTAATGTCAAACTGAGGTGTTCGTCTATTCTTTGTGAATAAAATTAAAGAGCTTCGCATATTTTCGGCCGTGATGTGATCTTCCGGCAGCATTTCGCTCACCAGCCATTGTGTTTTGTAGTATGGAAACCTTATGACGCTGGCGGAATCTGACTCCATTATTTTGCGAATACATCGTTAAGCCGCTAACACCGACAGTACGGTTGAATTCGAAAACTAAATCAGCAGACGATGTTACTAACATCCAATACGACGAATTTAACTGCACAGGCACAAGGGAACTCGCTCTGCGTCACTGTTGATTCTCCTGCAGAGAAAATTTCCAGTGTTTGCGCGTACAGCCTCATTTTGCTGCTGAGTTTCTTCGGGAACGTCTTCATAATCATCATCTTCTTAAAACACCGAGAGTTACGCAAGACAGTCAACTATTTCATCGTGAACATGGCCGTGTCGGATTTGATATTCGCGCTAGTGGTATTCCCTTTTCAAATAACTGGATTGGTAGCTGCTTCATCGTACTGGCCCGTCAGGGGAATCTTGGGATCCATTTTTTGCAAGTTATTCCATTTTGCTAACCCTGTGTCCATCCAAGTTTCCGCTCAAAGCTTGGTGTGGATCGCGATCGATAGGTTTGTTGCTGTTGTTTTCCCAATAAGAATTGGCTTCATCTCAACCAAGATTCGCACCATGGCTATCGCATCCTCTTGGATTTTTGCAGGCCTGCTAAATTCTCCAAAGCTGATAATTTGGGGACTTGTTCAACATGGCGACTACGCGTTCTGCAGCGCCGTAAGATCAGTTTTCACTAACCATGAGTCTAACTCGGCATATTTCTGGCTTCAATTGACTTTCTTTCTGTTCTCTCCGGTATTCATAACAAGCGTTCTGTACACTGCGACAGCAATTGCCCTACATAGACAGAATAAAGCTCTAGCGGATAGCCCGCCCAATGTACAACGACTTTCCATGAAGAAACGAAGACGAGCCATACAAATGCTGGCTGTTATCGTAGCGTTGTTTTACATTTGTATTATTCCACAATCTTCGCTGTATTTCGCTCCCTATATACATTGGAGACCTTCTTGTGCTTTTATTAGACTGTTTTATTTTTGGGCGTTTTTCGCATATTGCTCGTCTACCGCTGTCAATCCAATAATTTGCCTGTCATTTGTTGAAAGTTATCGTCGTGGACTGAAAAACATTTTGTGTTCCTGCTGTGCAAAGTGGAATAGTATGATGGCGAAAAGTGGGCAAGTAACTTTAAAAGGAAGGGAAAATGTTCGCGGAGGAAACTGTCCACAAACTTTCAATGACGACATAGAAAACTACGAAGAAAGTTTGGATACTGCTTTGTAGAGATATTGGTGTCCCTAATACAGAGGAAATTGAACCTAAACTCGCTGGACCTTCATTACTCTATCTATATGAGTCGAATCTTATGAGATGAAAGTGGAACGTGGGGAATTATGGGAAGGTCTGTCTGTCTTTACCTATTCATGACCCATAATCCTTCACGCCTTCCCGTCTCATAAATTTGCCATATTTTATAATATTAACCAAAGGCTAAGAATGGGAAAGTGGTCATTAAATTCGTTTTTAAGGTTGTTTTCATTCTTTCACGCGCCTTACGCAGTTTACATTCGCCTTTCGGTAGCTTATTTCTGAAGATATCTACTTATTTATGCCAACGCAAAAGAAGAATATCTTCTATTATTTTTATGGCTCGCAACGTGAAATTACTTTTTCTCTGTGAAGACAAGGAATTTTAAATTACTTGTTTGCAAAACGAAAAAGTAAAACTTATAATATATGACTTGAAGCAATCGGAACAATCCTCTTCGAATTGAAGGTCCCGAGGCGGCCGAGCGAGCGACGAAGTCGCGAGAGGTCCAGCGGGTAATAAATAAGCAAGACAAAGGACTTTTCTGAAAGTCTAAGCCAATAAGAGCGCACACAGAATCCAGTCCACGCTATAATATAACGATAAAAGAATAAAAACGTGTGAAACCATCAAAATTGCATTCATTTTCAAATTCATTGTGACAAGAATGGGATAGCATAGTTGAAAATTGAAGCAGTAGATTTAACTAATGTCAACGACATCTAAAAACGACGATTTTAGATTTCCTCAGAAATCTACAAAACCGTGTTGTACATAGCGCAACATTTTAAAATGGTTATTGTTTTGTTTAGAATTTTCAGTCCAACCAACAGAATCTCCTTATTTAAAATGGTATTCCTTCGTGTTACTACAAATCCATGTCAAGTAGCCAGACCACTAAGTTGTTATAACGTTTTTATTGCTGTCACTTCCTCTCTATGCTCGCTGTGAAGTAAATATTCTGTTATTAAAAAGTAGGCAAATAATCATAATATACTGAACACAATCTCTATTAGTACCGGTTTCGTACAAAAATTAAAATAATTTATTTGGACTTGATGCTAGTTATTCCATCCGGTCATAAAACTTGTTGAAGAAGGAGAAAACTGACATGTAGATGAATTATATTGCAGGGATGTATTACAAAATAATGTGCACTTTCAATTACAGTATTAGCATTTTATCCAAAATTCATTGTTTTACACTGATGAAGTCCTTATTATCTGCTGCAAGACTAATGCTGTTTAGTCAGAGCTCATTGTTTTATTTCCTGTGAATTCAGGCTTGCCATAATTATCTATTGTAAAATTCTTGCACTTTTTTCAGGCTTATGACGGATGAAAGAAGGAAAATTAATAACGTTGGCTTTAAAAATATATCACTGCACTTGAATCATGTGACAGCTTGAAATAACGGGCATGGAAATTCTTTTTTCCGTGTTGATCAACTGCGACAAACATATCGTCAATCATAAAAGGGTGTGTATTTTAAGCCCTAGCATTGAGAATGTGGTTGATGTACAGCACTGCAACATGTCGTTGTGGAACAGTACAACGGTCCCACTTATTTCCAGCAAATCTGCACAGGACCAAATGAACTTCACGTGTTCCTTTGCTGATTCGTCTGCGGAGAGATTTTCCAAACTTTTTTCATTTTGCTTTATTTTACTGAGCAGTTTATTCGGAAACATCTTCATAATGATCATCGTCTACAAGAATCCAGATTTGCAAAAAAATAATCAACTATTTTATCGTGAACATGGCCTTGTCTGATTTAGTTTACCCGCTAATCCTCTTTCCTGTTAAAATAACTGAACTGGTGACCGACTCATTTCATTGGCGTGTCAGTGGAATCTTTGGATCAATTTGTTGCAAGTTGTTCTTTTTCGCCAGCCTGGTTTCTCTTCATGTGTCCACGCAAAGCTTGGTGTGGACAGCAATTGACAGATTTGTCGCCGTAGTTTTCCCAATGAAACTTGGACTTATTTCAAGTAAGATTCGAACGATAGCAATCGTTTCTACCTGGATTTGCGCAGGCTTTTTCAGTTTTCCAGTACTAATATCTTCGAAACTTGTTGTACGTGGCAATGACACAGTTTGCGCTGAGGTAAATTCAGAATCATATTTGGTGAACCAAAAGGCTAACTCGACATATATATGGTTTCAATTTACTTTCTTGATTGTCGGTCCCTTATTTTCAATAACCGTTTTGTACACTGGGATAGTAGTTACCTTAAAAAGGCAAAATATCAAAACCCTCACGGACAACGCAACAGATAATCAACGATAAGCTATGAAGAAACGAAGACAAGCTGTTAAAATGGCGGTTCTGATAGTAGTGTTGTTTTACCTCTGTGTAACTCCACACGTTTTGCTATATTTCATTCCGTACTGGAAACCTTCTTGTGCCCTCCAGAGAGTAGTACATTTTGTGGCGAGTTTCTGGTTTCACTTATCGTCCATTGTCAATCCAATAATTTGTCTGTCCTTTGTCGAAAGCTACCGTCGTGGATTGAGAAACATTGTATGTCCCTATGTTAAAAGAAGGAACAATATGATGACGAAAAGCGAGCTAGTAATTCTGAAGAAGATGAAAACTCTCCTGGATGAATAGTGGAGTCCTTCGCTATTCACGAACCATACTCCCTCATGTCTTCCCGTCTAGTAAATTTGTCATGTAATATTAACGGAAGGCTGAGAAATTGAAAGACGTTATTAAATTAATATTTAAGGTTGTTTACATTCTTAAACGCGCCTTACACAAGTTAAATTCGCCTTTCGATAGCTCATTTCTGAAGGTCATCCACGTATGCCAACACAAAACTAAGTTTTGTAATAATAATAATAATAATAATAATAATAACAATTATAACGAATATTTATACAAGATAACCCTTCAGTACATGAATAATGTTATCAAAGGGGTCCTGCTTAAAGGAAAATGTAAAATATAGAGATAAAAAGGTAAATATAACTCTGTAACAATATGCTAATACTGATAACTAATGCGAACTACACTACACCGGGAACAATACTCCCTGAACAATACCCTACGGCTAATCTGCCTAGTTTTCAAAGGTAAAGAATTAAAAATTAAAGCACCTAAAATTAAAATAAAAAATAAAAACTTTTCCAAGCAAATTCAAGATTCAAGATTCACTTTCGGAAGTACAACAGCGGCTCCACTGTTCCTCATTATGCTTGCTGTGAAGTAAGCCTCCTGTTAGTAAAGAACAGACAAATAATCATAATATACTGAATACGGTTTTTTATTTGTACAGGTTCGTACAAAAATTATAATAATTCATTTGGACCTGACTTTTGTTTGTCCATCCGGCCGTTAAGCTTTTCGAAGATGGAGAAAACATGCAGATGAATTCTGTTGGAGGGATATGTTTACAACATGATATGAACTTTCAATTACGATGTTGTCATTTTATGCAAACTAAGTCATTGTTTTACACTGATGAAGTCCTTATTACATTCTGTAAGCCTGCTGATGTTTAATCAAAGCTGATTGTTTTATTTTCTATGAATGAAAGAAGGAAAGTTAATAATGCTGGACTTTAATATATATATATCCTTGACTGACAGCTTAAAACAACGAGAATGGAAATTGTTTTTCCGTTTTAATCAGTTGCAAGGAAGCATATGCTCATATAAGGGTGTGTTTTTTAAGCACTAGCATCAATAGTGTGGTTGATGTACAGCACTACATCATGTCCTGGTGGAACAATACAACAGATCCACTAAATACCAGCAAATCTGCACAGGACCAAGTGAACTCCACGTGTCCCTTTGTTGATTCCACCGCAGAGAGATTTTCCAAACTCTGCGCGTACTGTTTTATTCTACCGGGCAGTTTATTTGGAAACATCTTCATAATCATCATCGTCTACAAGAATCGAGATTTACGAAAGTCAATTAACTACTTCATCGTGAACATGGCCTTGTCTGATTTAGTTTTTTCTCTGATTACGCTCCCAGTTAAAATAACTGAATTGGTGACCGACTCAAAGCATTGGTATGTCAGTGGAATCCTAGGAGCGATTTTGTGCAAGTTGTTCTTTTTCGCAGGCTATGTGTCTTTTCTTGTGTCAACGCAAAGCTTGGTGTGGATAGCAATTGATAAATTTGTCGCCGTAGTTTTTCCAATGAAACTTGGACTTATTTCAAGCAAGATTCGAACGATAGCCATCGTTTCTACCTGGATTTGTGCAGGCTTTGTCAATTTTCCACTGCTAATATCTTTGAAACTTGTTGCGTATGGCAATGACACAACTTGTACAGAGACAAATATGGAATCATTTCTCTTTAACAAGCAAGCTAACATGACATATATTTGGCTTCAGTTTTCTTTATTTATCATTGCTCCGTTAGTTGTAATAACCGTTATGTACACTGCGATAGCAATTACCTTAAAACTGCAGAAGAAAGTCCTCGTGGGCACCCCTTCCAAGGCAAAACGACATGTCAAGAAGAAACGAAGACAAGCCATTAAATTGGCAGTTGCTATCTTGGTTTTGTTTTACCTTTGTGTTATTCCAAACGCTTTGGTATATTTCAACCCATACCTGAGATCTTCTTGTGCCATTCAGAGAATACTATTTTTTGTGTCGAGTTTGTCGTATTACTTATCTTCCACCGTCAATCCAATAATTTGTCTGTCATTTGTTGAAAGTTATCGTCGTGGCCTGAGGAACATTTTATGTCCTTGTGCAAGCAGAAAGCAGTACGCCATGTGACCCCAAACTCCGGAGAATCAAATCTAATGAAGATAAAAACTCTACGTGGAGAAAGCTATCGACAGCCTTTCAGGATCACAAAAAAAAAAAAAAAAAAAATATATATATATATATATATATATATATATATATATAGATATAGATATATATAGATATAGATACATACATACACAACCAAACATTGGATATTGCTTTGTAGAGATATAGTTTAATTCCGTTCCGAAAAATGTAGATATAAATGCTAGAGCACCAAAGCAAACTTCGATGAGAAATGTCGAGGAAAATTTACCTGTACCGAGGAATAAACATCAAGTGTTTCATTTTTAACAACGCAATCACGTTTTAGTATAGGTTATTTCATCAGTAGTCACAAAGCTAGGACTTTATAACTATGAAAACAAGCCTTTTTTTTTTAAATTTACAACTAAATTCAATGGCATTGAAATTTCTCACATTGTTAAATTGCCAGTTTTGGTGTAGTATAATGCGTCCAAGTAGTTGTATATTCGTTAGTCTTGCATATAATGTAGAAAATTTCTTAACTAGTTATTAAAAAAGTAATGTTAAATTTGTATTCAAGTTCTTAAGCTTGAGAGAGCTTTATGTATTAATCATTTCAAAAGATCTTCTTTGATTGGTGCAATACATGTAGCTATTGAATTAACGATTTGCCTTTATTCTCTGTGTATTAATTCCTTGATGTTTGTAAACACGTCTTCAATAGTTTTATTACACATGCTCATAAAGCCAAATGAATAAAGCTATTTCGAATCAAGTTTAAATGACACAGCGAGCTCGACATGTCTATGGCGACTATCAAAACAGAAAGAAATTCCACTAGAAATCAGCTCTATTAGACCATCTTTGTTGCCTTTGAAATGATTTAATCCCTGATCTAGGTTAAAGGGGCCAA
This sequence comes from Orbicella franksi, assembly GCF_964199315.1. Lineage (NCBI taxonomy): Eukaryota > Metazoa > Cnidaria > Anthozoa > Scleractinia > Merulinidae > Orbicella > Orbicella franksi. Next base: position 5,092,344 of record NC_138158.1, on the reverse strand, counting down.
AGAGAACACTTGCCATATTCTACGCCCCGCCTAACAGCGGAAATTTGCGGCCCGCTATACAAACCATCATGACAGTTTCCTAATTTCAAAGCCATTGTTATCAACTGTACCAGATTACAAAAGGCTCTAAGGTTGTTTGCATTGACAATTGAACTTCCATCGGCCATGTCGTAACTATTGCTCAATGGCAGCAGGGAAACCTTTTTCTGTTGAGTTTTAATTGCGTTTCACTGCTCGGAATGCCAAATTACTTCCTCTCTATGAGGTCAAGGAAATGGTTTGTTTGTAATAGTAGGCAGAAGAGAAGACAATCTAAATGGTGATACTTTGTTTTGTAAACCAAATGAAGCCTTTCCGCGAATTCAATCTTTCTTTACCAGAAATGAATGGAAGAGCGAAAATTGATTTTCATTTGCTCTTCAATTAAATCTTTAACTGATGACTTCGCACGGGAAAAATTAAAATTCAATTTCCATTATATCAGTTATTACGAAACTAAGGATGCATTCGCTCGACCTTACAGCACGCTTCTGAAAGCAAAGCAGAGCATCATATGTCATTGAGAAAAACACAACCGTCACTTTTATTGGGAACGAAACTGCACTTGGTCAACAGAACTCAACA
>NC_138158.1:4831720-5086720 GCF_964199315.1 Orbicella franksi | reverse complement strand
ATGTCGCACAATATGAACGACAACATTCTGCAAAGAAGCGAAGACGAGCTACTAAAATGACGATTGTTATCTTAGTGCTGTTCTACATTTGCGTTATTCCTCAAACTTTGTTACCTTTCGTAAATTACTTTAGACCTTCTTGTGCCTTTCAAATATCATTTACCTTTAAATCAGATTTTATGTTTTTCTTATCTTCTGTTGTCAATCCAATAATTTGTCTATGAAAACTCCACGTTTTAATCTTGACCTTTAACTCAGAGTTCCACAGCGTCGTACAATTTTTCTTAGCCTTAATATGCGTTTCTACGCATCACATCTCAATCTACGTTCGCTTCGAAATTCTCTGAGCTCTCTTACGAAACTTTCTTCGCGAACTTCGCGAATTAACTTACATACTAATTCTCAAAGAGTAAAGTTGAACGTACTTATTCAAAACAAAATGTCACGTGCACGCGAAAGTTATCACATCAGTCGGATTCTATTGATATTCTATTCGATGGATGTTCATTTGACTTGTCAATTATTCGAATTCACGTGCTAGCAGGCGTTCTTAAAATATTTTCGGTTGACACGCATACAAAAGACACGACAGTCTATCATTTGTGGAAAGTTACCGTCGTGGATTAAGAAACATTGTTTGTTATTTCTGCGGACTGCAGGATGAAAAGAGGGCGAAACGAGAGCGGATAACTCTAAAAAGAATCAGGAATCTACCTGGCGAAAACTGACAAGGAACTTCCAAGGACCCCAACAACTTTCAAGAGACATTTGACACTGTTCAGGAGGTTATTATCATGGGCTGCTTTCTGTTAGGTCTAAACTGAAAATTGAAGACATGATTCCTAGAGAAATGTTAGATGAACTAAAAAAAATGTCTTCAGAAGACTATCGAAAATATAGGTATACCCGTTTTAAGAAGAACATTTTTCAGTCTCTGTACTTAAGTTTTTTTCAGTTCGTTACTTAGTCCATTGACTGGAAAGCCGATGAAAGAAACAACATGCCATTCTTTCAATAATGTAAGAGTATTGAATTGAAACTTTCAGATGAATTATTGAGTTCAGATTAAATCAACTATTATATCCACTGAGATGCAATATGGAGTTTTTTATTTGGCAGTGATTGTATCTTACACAAGCTCGTAGCTACTATTCTACACCTTTCTTTAATTTGTAAAATTGCAGTGTTGCCCAAGTAATTCTATTTTACTTTTTCTTGTTAATCTAAGGATGCACTTTATAATAAGGTCAATTAGAATTCAAATTAATAGTTTGCAGTAAAACTTTTCCATGTAAATTTTGCAATCTGGAAATTCATAGATGCCTCGTTAGCGCAGTAGGCAGCGCGTCAGTCTCATAATCTAACAAAGAAATCTGAAGGTCGTGAGCTCGATCTTCACACGAGGCATAAGTATTTTGATTTAATAATATTGTTCTCTTTTTAGTCCATTAAAAACATTAAAACGGGTTAAAACGAGCAAAAAGTGTTCCCAACGGCTACCTTACTGTTAGAAGTAATAATTTAGGGTAAAATTATTCATTTTTCTTTGAATACATAGTGTACCCTTTTAATATCTACGGTTATTACAGTGATTTACGCTCTTAAATTATTCATGCACCTGACTGTTAAACGTGGCTTTAAAATCCGCCTGGCAATAAAATTATTTTGTCTCGTTAAAGGTCGAGAGCATTACCAACGTCCTCAATAACTCTGTGATTTCTACTAAGATTTAATTACATTACATTGCTTTCAATTTGAAATATATGACTCCCGCTCCAATAGTTATCGAAATGACATGGTGTCCATATATTTATGGCGTTCCACAACAATAGGAAAACACATTTGAACTAGAATTTTTTGACTCCATGAGCCGTTAGCCTGATGAGTGGAAAAAGAGATTGTTCTTTCAAGTTGTTATCCATTGCGATGAATTTGATTGGAGGGATGGTGGTTTTCAATTGAGTGTCGCAAAACCAAAACCAAGGTAATCACTCTAGCCATTCATAAAGGACACAGATAATCTAATGAACCAATCAAAACTAGATTTAAATATATATAGCTGACACAAAGCGCGGGAAAACTAGCACTAACGATTCACGATTGGTTAAGTTGAAAATTGGCGCGCGTTTTTTTTAGACAATAATCGTGTACAGTAGCATCGCTGTATTAGAACTTTATTTCTCCTTGCAACTTTGCCGTATTGTAAATATAATTTTTTTTATTAATCTATAATTGTAAATCTGATTTAGTAGTTGTATACACTGTTTTGTTGATTTAAGACTATATGTAAAGTAGATTCTCGTAGAATGTGGGAAATGATTGAAGTCCTCAGTCCAACCGACAGAAATCTCCTTATTTAAAATAGTATTCCTTCGTGTTACCATAACTCCATGTCAAGTAGCCAGAACACTAAGTTTTTGTAACGTTTAATTGCTGTCACTTCCTTTCTATGCTCTCTGTGAGGTAAATAACCTGTTATTGAAAAGATAGACAAATAATCATAATATACTGTACAAAGTCTCTATTAGTACCGGTTTCGTACAAAAATTAAAATAATTTATTTGGACTTGACGCTAGTTATTCCATCCGGTCATAAAACTTGTTGAAGAAGGAGAAAACTGACATGTAGATGAATTATATTGCAGGGATATCTTACAAAATAATATGAAATTTCAATTACAGTATTATCGTTTTATCCAAAAGTCATTGTTTTACACTGATGAAGTCCTTATTATCTGCTGCAAGACTAATGCTGTTTAGTCAGAGCTCATTGTTTTATTTCCTGTGAATTCAGGCTTGCCATAATTATCCATTGTAAAATTCTTGCACTTTTTTCAGGCTTATGACGGATGAAAGAAGGAAAATTAATAACGTTGGCTTTAAAAATATATCACTGCACTTGAATCATGTGACAGCTTGAAATAACGGGAATGGAAATTCTTTTTTCCGTGTTGATCAACTGCGACAAACAATGTCAATCATAAAAGGGTGTGTATTTTAAGCGCTAGCATTGAGAATGTGGTTGATGTACAGCCCTGCAACATGTCGTTGTGGAACAATACACCGGTCCCACTAATTTCCAGCAAATCTGCACAGGACCAAATGAACTCCACGTGTTCCTTTGTTGATTCGTCTGCGGAGAGATTTTCCAAACTTTTTGCATTTGGCTTTATTTTACTGGGCAGTTTATTCGGAAACATCTTCATAATGATCATCGTCTACAAGAATCGAGATTTACGAAAAACAATCAACTATTTCATCGTGAACATGGCCTTGTCTGATTTAGTTTACCCGCTAATCGTCTTTCCTGTTAAAATAACTGAGTTGGTGACCGACTCATTTCATTGGCGTGTCAGTGGAATCTTTGGATCAATTTGTTGCAAGTTGTTCTTTTTCGCCAGCCTGGTTTCTCTTCATGTGTCCACGCAAAGCTTGGTGTGGACAGCAATTGACAGATTTGTCGCCGTAGTTTTTCCAATGAAACTTGGACTTATTTCAAGTAAGATTCGAACGATAGCCATCGTTTCTACCTGGATTTGTGCAGGCTTTTTCAGTTTTCCAGTACTAATATCTTCGAAACTTGTTGTACGTGACAATGACACAGTTTGCACTGAGGTAAATTCAGAATCATATTTTGTGAACCAAAAGGCTAACTCGACATATGTTTGGTTTCAATTTACTTTCTTGATTATCGGTCCCTTATTTTCAATAACCGTTTTGTACACTGGGATAGTAGTTACCTTAAAAAGGCAAAATATCAAAACCCTCAAGGACAACGCAACAGATAATCAACGATATGCTATGACGAAACGAAGACAAGCTGTTAAAATGGCGGTTCTTATAGTAGTGTTGTTTTACCTCTGTGTAACTCCACACGTTTTGCTATATTTCATTCCATACTGGAAACCTTCTTGTGCCCTCCAGAGAGTAGTACATTTTGTGGCGAGTTTCTGGTTTCACTTATCGTCCATTGTCAATCCAATAATTTGTCTGTCCTTTGTCGAAAGCTACCGTCGTGGATTGAGAAACATTGTATGTCCCTATGTTAAAAGGAGGAACAATATGATGACGAAAAGCGAGCAAATAATTCTGAAGAAGATGAAAACTCTCCTGGATGAATAGTGGAGTCCTTCGCTATTCACGAACCATAATCTCTCATGTCTTCCCGTCTAGTAAATTTGTCATGTAATATTAACGTAAGGCGGAGAATTTGAAAGACGTTATTAAATTAATATTTAAGGTTGTTTACATTCTTAAACGCGCCTTACACAAGTTAAATTCGCCTTTCGATAGCTCATTTCTGAAGGTCATCCACGTATGCCAACACAAAACTAAGTTTTATAATAATAATAATAATAATAATAATAATAACAATTATAACGAATATTTATACAAGATAACCCTTAAGTACACGAGTAATGTTATCAAAGGGGTCCTGCTTAAAGAAAAATGTAAAATATAAAGATAAAAAGGTAAAAATAACTCTGTAACAATATGCTAATACTGATAACTAATGCGAACTACGCTACACCGGGAACAATACTCCCTGAACAATACCCTACGGCTAATCTGCCTAGTTTTCAAAGGTAAAGAATTAAAAATTAAAGCACCTAAAACTAAAATAAAAAATAAAAACTTTTCCAAGCAAATTCAAGATTCAAGATTCACTTTCGGAAGTACAACAGCGGCTCCACTGTTCCTCATTATGCTTGCTGTGAAGTAAACCTCCTGTTAGTAAAGAACAGACAAATAATCATAATATACTGAATACGGTTTTTTATTTGTACAGGTTCGTACAAAAATTATAATAATTCATTTGGACCTGACTCTTGTTTGTCCATCCGGCCGTTAAGCCTTTCGAAGATGGAGAAAACATGCAGATGAATTCTGTTGGAGGGATATGTTTACAACATGATATGAACTTTCAATTACGATGTTGTCATTTTATGCAAACTAAGTCGTTGTTTTACACTGATGAAGTCCTTATTACATTCTGTAAGCCTGCTGATGTTTAATCAAAGCTGATTGTTTTATTTTCTATGAATGAAAGAAGGAAAGTTAATAATGCTGGATTTTAATATATATATCCTTGACTGACAGCTTAAAACAACGAGAATGGAAATTGTTTTTCCGTTTTAATCAGTTGCAAGGAAGCATATGCTCATATAAGGGTGTGTTTTTTAAGCACTAGCATCAATAGTGTGGTTGATGTACAGCACTACATCATGTCCTGGTGGAACAATACAACAGATCCACTAAATTCCAGCAAATCTGCACAGGACCAAGTGAACTCCACGTGTCCCTTTGTTGATTCCACTGCAGAGAGATTTTCCAAACTCTTCGCGTACTGTTTTATTCTACCGGGCAGTTTATTTGGAAACATCTTCATAATCTTCATCGTCTACAAGAATCGAGATTTACGAAAAACAATCAACTACTTCATCGTGAACATGGCCTTGTCTGATTTAGTTTTTTCTCTGATTATACTCCCAGTTAAAATAACTGAGTTGGTGACCGACTCAAGGCATTGGTACGTCAGTGGAATCCTAGGAGCGATTTTGTGCAAGTTGTTCTTTTTCGCAGGCTATGTGTCTTTTCTTGTGTCAACGCAAAGCTTGGTGTGGATAGCAATTGATAGATTTGTCGCCGTGGTTTTTCCAATGAAACTTGGACTTATTTCAAGCAAGATTCGAACGATAGCCATCGTTTCTACCTGGATTTGTGCAGGCTTTGTCAATTTTCCACTGCTAATATCTTCGAAACTTGTTGCGCGTGGCAATGACACAGCTTGTGCAGAGACAAATATGGAATCATTTCTCTTTAAAAAGAAAGCTAACGTGACATATGTTTGGCTTCAGTTTTCTTTACTTATCATTGCTCCGTTAGTTGTAATAACCGTTATGTACACTGCGATAACAATTACCTTAAAACTGCAGAGAAAGGTACTCGCGGGCACCCCTTCAAACGCACAATGTCATGCCTCGAAGAAACGAAGACAAGCTATTAAAATGGCAGTTGCTATCTTGGTTTTGTGTTACTTTTGTGTTATTCCAAACACTCTGGTATATTTCATCCCATACGGGAGATCTTCTTGTGCCATTCAGAGAAGACTATTTTTTGTGTCGAGTTTCTCGTTTTACTTATCTTCCACCGTCAATCCAATAATTTGTCTGTCATTTGTTGAAAGTTATCGTCGTGGCCTGAGGAACATTTTATGTCCTTGTGCAAGCAGAAAACTGTACGCCATGTGACGCCAAACTGCGGATAATCAAATCTAATGAAGATAAAAACTCTACGTGGAGAAAGCTATCGACAGCCTTTCAGGATCACAAAAAAAAATAATAACTATAACCAAACTCTGACATTGAACACTGTTTTGTAGAGATATGGTTTATCTCTGTTGCGAAAAATGTACATGTAAATGCTAGAACACTAAAGCAAACTTCGATAAGAAATGTCGAGGAAACTTTATTTATACCGAGGAACAAACACCAAGTGTTTCATTTTTAACAACATAATCACGTTTTAGTATAGGTTATTTTAACAGTAGTCACAAAGCTAGGACTTTATAACGATGAAAACAAGACATCTTTTTTTTTCAACATTACCACTGAATTCACTGAAATCAGTCAAACATTCATGGCATTGAAATTTCTCACTTTGTTAAATTGACAGTTTTGGTGTAGTATAAAGCCTCCAAGTAGTTGTATATTCGTTAGTCTTGCATGTAATGTAGAAATTGTTTTAACTAGTTATTAAAAAGGTAAAGTTGGATTTGTATTCACGTTCTTAAGCTTGAGAGAGCTTTATGTATTGACCATTTCAAATGATCTCCTTTGCATTGTGCAATAACCATTGAACTAAAGATTTGTCTTTGATTCTCTGTTTATTAATTCCTTGATATTTGTAAAGACATCTTCAATAGTTTTATTACACACGCTTATGGAAGCAAATGAATAAAGCTATTTCTAATCAAGTTTAAATAACACAGCAAGCTCGACAAGTCTATGGCGACTATCAAAACAGAAAGAAATTCCACTAGAAATCAGCTCTAAAAAGATTCAATCCCTGATGTAGGTTAAATCGTGGGCCAAAGAGAACACTAGCCGCTTGCCGCGTAACAGCGGGAATTTGCGACCCGCTATACTAAACCATCATTGACAGCTTTCTAATTTCAAAGCGATTCTTATCAACTGTACCAGAGTACAAAAGGCTCTAAGGTTGTTTGCATTGACAATTGAACTTCCATCGGCCATGTCGTAACTATTGCTCAATGACAGCAGAGAAACCTTTTTATCAAAACGTCAGGTATACCCGTTTTAAGAGAGATCTCTTTCGCGCTATGAGTTTAAGTATTTTTAACTCCTTACTTATACTTTTCAATGTAAAATAGATGAACAAGAAAATATGTCAATAGTTCTAGCTGTACAGATGAAAGCAACTAATAGATCCATTGAGATAAAATATTCAGCAATTTATTCGGTAGTGATTGTGAAGCTCATATCTACTATTGGAGACCTTTCTTTAATTTGTAATAGTATAATGTTGGCGATGTAAATTTACTTTAGTTTTTTTTGTTAATCTAAGGTTGCATGTTGTAATAAGTTCAATTATATTTCAAGAAAGAACTTTTAACAACGATTGACACTTTTACATTATTCACCTGATCACCGAAAGCTAATTTCCGCTTTTCAATAGTACTTTGTATTGGTGACATGCACGTTTGCATTTTGATCGAGCTTACTTAGCTTTTAGTTCTTTCTTTGGTTAGTGCGCTCGTCTCCGGATCGAACGTTCCGGGTTCGAGCCCTGGTCGAGGACATCGTGTTGTGTTCTTGGGCAAAACACTTTACTCTCACCGTGCCTCTCTCCACCCAGGTGTATAAATGGGTACTGTGAACTTAATGTTGCGAGTGACCCTGAGATGGACTAGCATCCCATCCAGGGGGAAGTAGAAATACTCCTAGTCGCTTCATGCTACAGAAACCGGGATAAGCTCAGGCCTGGTGGACCGCTTGGCTCGTATGCAGACTTTACCTTTTCTTTTCTTACTTAGTTCTTAGAAGCAACATGTATAAATAAAGTGTTGATTGATTGATCCCCTTATGACATCACAGTAGGAGAACAGATTCAAAATCATCAAAAACTATATGCTGAGCAAGGATTAAACATCTTTTTTTCATTCTGAAATGGCATCTGTTTTATGAGCCAACGAAATCACTTGTTTGTAAAAGGACTACAAAAAAGAATGATCTGTGAAACGTGGTTTCTCTCTGCATGTGGCTTTGTGCCACAGTATGAATAGTCAAGAGATGATGAAGGTAATTCGCCTTATCCCTCTCAATGTTATTTTTAAACATACGACTGCGGATAATACTACTACGTGCGTGCGTGGATGTCTTCGCAGAGGCTAAAAAATGCGAGTGAGTTCTCGTGAGCAAAATCTCTCCGTCCCAATGGATAAATAATTAATGTGATAACCCCTTTCATCCTGATTACGCATGTACGCGTGCTTAATGATCGTGCTCTTTGTACCACTTGTGACGTCATCAATTTAAATGTCACCACTAAGATATTCTTGGTAAGCAGATGGTAGAGCAAGGAAAGATCTATCCGCGCAAAAGTCGGTGTTGGTTATCAACGACACTCTGGCTTAGCAAATAGAAAAACAACGTTATCAGTTTTGGTGCAAAAATGGTGGTAAAATGGCCCATTATACCTATAATTGATCAAGGTCCCATTTCCAGGCTTTGCCCATGATTGACACACAACTTTTTATGACAGCCAAAAAGAATATGAAATGCAAAAGGTAGCGAGAGTACAAGGGCCGGGAAAAAGGAAAGGAAAGGGGTAAAGAAAAAAAACTTGGAACGGGCAGTCGCAGAAAAAAAAAGTTGGCTTATGCGCATGCACCATATTAAGATATTGGACATTTCGTAGCTTATCTACGAGAAATCTATCTTTTTGGTCAAAAAATAGCTTTTTCAGCTAAACTGAGCTCCATTTAGCGTCACGGCAGCCAAAAAACTGATTTGATGGTTAGAAACGGCCCTTTTTTGTTAAACTTTCGGTTTTAAAACTCTGAGAAGCACGGCTAAAGCGCATACTAAGCGCAAGCTTGACACTAATTGAACGCATTGCAAACAGTGCTCCTAAAGTGCTAATGGTTTCGTGATAAAACCAAGACCTTGTCATGGTTTAGGATGGCACTTAAGTCGGTCGGCAGACACCTTAAAATAGCAATAGCAAATACTTTTCTAGCAATTTCCTCTATATTGATTCAGCTGCGAATTCGAGATCATAAGCTATCAAATGCTGGATCTCAGCTACCTGAGTTTGTACAATATTGGAATTACACCAATGGCTTTAATAATAGCTGTGAAACCCGTTTACTTATGTATGACCGACAATTTTAGTGCATCTCCCACGCAAAAAGTAACTTCAAAATGCACGGGATTCTAAAGAAAAGTAAAGTGACAACATTAAAATAGCCAAAGTCCTCATTGGTGGATTTGGGGAAGGGGTTCGGGGGCGCGCCCCGCCCCCCCCCCCCCCCTATTTTGGGAAAGAAAAGAAGAAATCACAGAAGGAAGAAAAGCCGGCAGGGCAAGCAAAACAAAAAGGGGCTCCCCCCCCCCCCCCTTAGCTCAAGGTCTGGATCCACTACTGGTTCTCTAGTAGGTCAGTATAGAAATCGCTGAGCTCGCAAGAAATACGAGAAAAAATTACAAGACCCAAACATATTTTCTCAATATTTCACATATATCTCATTACGAACAAGCTAACTAGCTATTTCAATACCATCTATGAAAACGGTTACATGTGAATCCGGCTAGAGATGCTAATTTGAGTAAATCCGATGAGGAATTCTATTGAACCAAAACTTCCAGTTTCAAATTTTAAAAAAATTACCCGAAATAGCATTGTACTAGGTTCTCAAAAGTTCAGTTGTCTTATTTCTTTCTTCTAACTTCCTCGAGTCGTAAACAGTGATAAAGACGTTTCTTCGTTTCTCAAAGGATTTCGTGCTTGTTAAGCCAAATACTGACACCTCACGAGTTTCACCACAAAGAAGGCATCCAATGTTTCCTCTTGGTTTTCTGTGTCATCCACAGTTTCCATCAGGAATATGCCTTATTCTCTTAAGAGTTATTTGCTCGCATTTCGTCACCTTATTGTTCCGCTTCGTGACGAAGGAACACAAAATGTTTCTCAATCCACGACGGTAACTCCCAACAAATGACAAGCAAATTGTTGGATTGATAACAGTAGACGAGGAAAACGCAAAACTCGCGATGAAGTAAACAGATGGTGTTAAAAAAGCACAAGAAGGTCTCAAGTGGGATACGAAATATACTAGCGTTTGAGGAATAACACAAATGTAAAACGAAACTACGATAGCAACCGCCATTCGAATAGCTTGTCTTCGTTTCTTTAGTGAATGTCGTTGCAGACTTGGTGCGGTGTCCGTGAGGGCTTTACTCTGTTTTTTCAAGGAAACTGCTATCACAAAATATAAAACGGTTATCACAAATAACGGAACGATAGATACAAAGGTCGGATGAAGCCAAATATACGCTGCGATAGCCTCCTGGTCAGCAAAAACTGGTCCGACTTTGTATATCACCAGGCAAAACGTGCAGTTATTACCACGTTCTACAAGTTTGGATGTTAATAGCCATGGGATGTTTAACACTCCTGCAAAAATCCAGGTCGAAGTAATAGCTATTGTGCGAATTTTGGTTGAAATAAGTCCAACTTTTATTGGAAAAACCACGGCGATAAATCTATCAACTGCTATCCATACCAAGCTTTGAGTGGAAACATGGAGGGAAAAATCACGGATAAAATAATAAGACGCACAAAAAATCGAACCTAAGATTCCACTCACGTTCCAATGCCGAGAGTCAGTCATCAGTTGAGTGATTTCAACAGGGATAGCACTCAGCGGGAGCAGCAGGTCAGACACAGCCATGTTCAAAATGAAATAGTTCACTGTCTTTCGCAAATCTCGGTGTTTGTAGACGATGATGATTATGGAGATGTTCCCCAAAAAACTTCCCAGTAAAATAAAACAATAAGCGAAAAGTTTGGAAATTCTCTCGGCAGTCGAATCGACAATCAAGTAGGAGCAGTTGTTTTGGCCCAGTGAAGTTTCGTTGCGACTAAAAGAAATCGTCGAATTCGATGTCAGTAACATGATCTGTAGCTATACTTTGTAAGCTCAACGGTAATGTCCATGCCGACCCTTCAGAAGCACAACCTTCAGTGAATTAAGACTCTTTTTATTTAGAAATGAAATGCAATTTTGCTGGTTTTTAAAAGCTTTCCTTCTTTGATCCTCTTATTGAAACTTAGATTGGATTCTCCGCGCACTCTGATTGGCTAAAAAGGCTTTCTCTCATGCAGGGCATCATACAAGTCTTTGCCTTCATCTGTTTGCTAAATTGCGTTTCCTTCTTTGCTTAAGGCAGCTGGTTTACAAAGGATAATAATTACTGATGACTTAATAACCATGAAAAAACTGAAATGCGAACGAAGTATCCAATCTCAGTCCGCCTGCGAAATTCAGCTGAACCGCTGAAAACCAAAAAAATAGGACCCTTCTATATCGCTTTCTTTTGTGATTATTATGAGTTTCTCAGTGATCATTTAAATACTTAGCTTTAAAATTACCGCACTACCTAATTTTATTGACCGACACGAAACATATCGTTCCTCTTTGCCTCTGGTACGAAGCTACAAACAAGATTCTGTATCTGATCAGTAACAAGGGAAAATCAAATCCAGGTGTTCTGGACTTTTGCTTTCCCATAAAAAATAACTTGCAGTTACAAATGGCTTCCTCTGTAAGAGGTGAACAGTTTTTTTTTATAAAAGGAAGACAGAGAAAACTAATGATAGTCTTAATTGGAAAGGATTCTTAAAACAATAGCAATGCTAAATTTTGACTTGACTTGACTATTCCATCCGTCGTAGTGCCAGTGGTGGAAAACAAACCGAAGGTTGTTTAGTGTAAAACCAATACTGATTTAATGCCATCGTTCTTATCAGGTGGGAAAATTTTAATTTGTGAACTGTAGCCGCTACATTTTGTATTATATAAGTTGATTGTAGTTTCTGAGTCAATATGTGCTTTGTTTTAGCTTATCAGTGTCTTGCTTGGACGACTGGCCATTTTATTACGTTTATCTATTTGGGTCTTGATACTAGCAGACAAGTCAAGAATTTAAAGAAAACGACAAAACTTTTAAGTTTGGAAGACATTTTTCGACAGAACCTATTGTCAACTTCAGTTGATTGATGTACAAAGTGGCAGTTTACGTGCAAAGCGGCAGTTGTTTTCACACAAAAAACGACTATTTTTGCATGCGATCTGAAAATGCTTCTTACCTTAAGAAGGTGAAAGAAACTTGCTTGTAGAATGAAAATAATAGTCTCTACAAAAAAGGATCTTAAGGGTTAGCATCACGATCGACCCGGTCCTACATGTTTTATTTTATCCGTTGAGATAAATGATAAATGATAAAAGATAAATTTTTTGTAAACCAGCTGTCCTGAGCAAAAAAGGAATCTTAATTTAGCAAATAGATGGAGTCAAAGCCTTGCTTCCTTTTAGCTTTTCAGCCAATTAGGGAGCACAGAGAATCCAATGTTAGTTTCAATACAAGAATGACAGACGGAAAGGCTTTCAAACCAGCAGAGCTGCATTTCATTTCTAAATAAACTGTGTTAACAGATGCCTTAATCTGTTGAAGGTCGTGCTTCCAAAAGGTTAGCATCGACAGTACGGTTGAGATTGAAAAGTAAGGCCTCACATCATGTTACTAACGTTGAATTCGACGAGTTCTTTTCTTCAAAACGAAACTGCTCCGGGCCAACAGAGCTCGACATGTATCTTTGTTGATTCGACTGCTGAGAGAATTTCTCAAATTTGCGCGTACTGTGTTATTTTACTTGACAGTTTATTCGGGAACATGTTTATAATCATCATCGTCTACAAAAACCGAGATTTGCGCAAGACAGTGAACTATTTCATCGTGAATATTGCTGTGTCTGATCTGCTGTTCCCGATGTTTTTTCTCCCTGTTCAGATAACTCAATTGGCGACCGACTCAAGGCAATGGCACGTCAGTGGAATCTTAGGCTCGATTTTTTGCAAGTTGTTTTATTTTGCAAGCTCAGTGTCTCTTCTTGTTTCAGCTCAAAGCTTGGTGTGGATAGCAATTGATAGATTTGTCGCCGTGGTTTTTCCAATGAAACTTGGTCTTATTTCAACCAAGATTCGCACAATAGCTATCATTTCGACTTGGATTTTTGCAGGAGTGTTTAATTTTCCATGGCTGTTAACTTGGAAACTTGTAGAACGTGGTAATAACACAGCTTGTGAGATAATATTCACCGAACCAGTTCTTCCTAACCAAGAGGCTTTCGCTGCGTATACTTGGCTTTATACGACCCTTGTATCCTTCGCTCCGTTAGTTGTCATGACTGTTTTATACTCCGTGATAACAGTTGCCTTGAAAAGAGAGAATAAAGCCCTCACTTACTCTGCACCAAGTCTTCAACGACTTTCTCTAAAGAAACGAAGGCAAGCTATTCAAATGGCGGTTGTTATCGTAGTGATGTTTTACATTTGTGTTATTCCACAAACATTGAAATATATCATATACAACTTGAGACCTTCTTGTGTTTTGCTAAAACCATCAATTTACTTCATTGCGAGTTTTGCGTTGTCATCGTCTTCTGTTGTCAATCCAATAATTTGTCTGTTATTTGTTCGAAGTTTTCGTCGTGGATTGAGGAACATGTTGCGTTCCTGTTGCAGAAAGCGAAACAGTGGGGAACAAAATGCGAGCAAATAACTCTAAAATGAATAAAACATACATGTAATCCTGATGACAAACAAACTCGGCAAGAAGAAACATATCAGATGACTGCTTTGTAGTGAAAGTCTAGAGGTGTTTCAATTCAGCCCTTGAAACGGCAAGCTTGAAAATCCCTCGAGTGAGGAATTTAGAAGAAGGAAACGAGACAACTGAACCGTTCTGAGAACCGACTGGTAGTTTTGGTGCAATATAATCCTTCCTAGGCTTTTCTCTTCTTTTCTCATCAATAGTCGGATTCGCATTTGACCGCTATACTTGCCTTTTAACATTTTTTGAACGTTGTGAATAGGCTCCTGACGCTTCACTTTCGGAAGGCAACGAGAATCTCCGGAAGCGCTAGCACTGCTTCTTCTTGTCTATATTCAACTTACTTCGCTCCACCTTCAACTTACCCGACTAGCAAATGAACACTTTTTTTAAAAAACCCTATCCTTAGGCATGTGTGTGCACAAGGGACAACTGACCTTGGAGGATTAGAGATCCCATTAGGACACTAACCAAAACACTTTCATGCGACTTTTAGAGGCAAACTTGAAATAACCAATAGACTTTAGACTCAGAGAACAGGAAGCCGAAACAAGGCCAAGCAGCAGACCAGCAAGACCAGCAGACGAACCCAAACATGGCCACCAAATGCAGCTGTTAAGGACCTTTAGATCGGACTACGAGTATAAGATTGAGTAGTTTAGACCCGCGTACGGAGGATAGATCCAGGCAACATCCTAGATGGATATAGTGGCTGCCATCTTTGTAACTCATAATTTTAATTTCTCTTATAGGACTTCTCTGTATATTATTTTTAGATAGTTCTAGTTAGGTGTCCCCTATTAGCAGTGGGGATTCTCCACTGCTAGATGTAATTGACACGGTAATAAAGTCATATATTATTATCATTATTATTATGACTGCGATTCAGTTTCGAATTTAAACCATTGACGTTTTCAAAGCCGTTTCAGAGCTGTTGGTTTTTAGGAAGATATATTGTAGGGTAGCTCATGGGATGAGTTGGGCATGTGACGTGATAATGTGAAGCCTGTAAAAGTCGTTCTCGTACTCAAATCTTAAGTGGCATACTGTTGAGAGCTCTTAGCTCTTAAACTGAAAAATAACTTAAAGTTACAAAACTCATTGTACGGACTGTTGGGCCATTGAATCACAAGATTCTCACTGTAGTTACACAGAGATAAACAACTTAAGACTATGCACTAAAATAACTGGATTCTATAAACAACATTAAGCTTCTCAATAATAGATGGTATTGAATTAGTTAGTTAACTTGCTCGTAGTGACAAAATTTATTTGGGCCTCTGAATAAAGCAATAGAACGCTAAAAACTGAGATCCTTTTAAAACAAGAGTATACCATTTACATTGCTTTCTTTGGGATTATCATGACTGTCTCTGTGATTAGTTAAACGCTATCTATTAAATCAAACTGCTTCATTTTATTCTTCGGCGCGGAAATTTATCGTTGCGCTTGTTTTTTTTCAGCGATGAGGAAGCGCATTTACCGTTTAGTAATTATTACATTTTGTATCTTTGGTAAATCAGCCGCCTTGAACAAAGAAGCAATATTAATATCCAGCAAATAGATGAAGCTAAACCCTTTTATTATATGGAGAAGAGTGTTTTACTGGGAACTAAACCACTCGTAGATTCCATACGCCACTTCATCCGGGACCCGAGTGGCGTATTTTCCGTATGTCACCTTTGTGAGTGTCTTATCGTTCAATGACCTCACGATTCCCGCCTTTTGCTTTTGTTGAATTGGTTTCTCCATATAATAAAAAGAACATTACACGTTGGCTCGAAGATATGAATTTTATGTTCGAGTGGCAAGAACAATATCTCACGAGTGAGCGAAGCGAACGAGTGAGATATTGTTCTTGCCACTCGAACATAAAATTCATATCTTCGAGCCAACGTGTAATGTCCTCTATATATTACACCCTGAGAAAAACCTAATAAGCCAATTAGAGCGCGCGAAGAAACCAATCTAAGTTTCAATATAAGGATGAAAGAAGGAAAGCTTTTAAAACCAGCGAAATTGCATTTCATTTCTAAATAAATTGTGTTAACAGATGTCTTAATTTGTTAAGAATTTTGCTTCCAAAGGGTTAGCTCGACAGAAGACTGAGTTTGAAAAGTAAAGCTGCAGACAATGTTACTAACATCGAATTCAACTATTTCTTTTATTTAACTACACTGAGCCAGCGGAACTGGACATATGTGTTTGTTGATTCGACCCTGAGAGAATATCTAAACTTTGCACATATTTTGTTATTTTACTCGGCAGTTTGTTAGGGAACATCTTCATAATCATCATGGTCTACAGAAAGCGAGACTGCGCAAAACAGTGAACTATTTCATTGTGAACATGGCTGTGTCAGACCTACTGTTTCTACTGAGTGTTATCCCTGTTATAATCACTCCTCTAATGAACAACTCACGGCAGTGGTACGTCAGTGGAATCTTAGGCTCGATTTTTTGCACGTCTTCTAATTTATTGCGTGAAGTTTCCCTCCTTGTTTCTACTCAAAGCTTGGCGTGGATATCAATTGATAGATTTGCTGCCGTGGTTTTTCTAATGAAACTTGGACTTATTTCAACCAAGATTCACACTCTAGCTCTCATTTCGACTTGTATTTTAGCAGGAGTGGAAAACATTCCATGGGTATTAACATCGAAACTTGTAGAAAGTGGTAGTAACACGTTTTGTGTAGTGATGTACAGAGGACCAGTATTTCCTAACCAGGAGGCTATCGCTGCACATACTGGGCATCATGGGACCTTTGTATCTATCGTTCCGTTATTTTTGATAACCGTTTTATATTCTTGGATAGCAGTTACCTTGAAAAGACAGAATGAAGCCCTTGCTGAATCCGCACCAAGTCTGCAACGACATTTACTAAAAAAACGAAGAAAAGCTATTCAAATGGCCGTTGTTATCGTAGTGTTGTTTTACATTTGCATTATTCCTCAAACGTTAGTATATTTCGCGTCCCTTTTGAGACCCTCTCGGGCTTGCACCTTTATGAAACCATCTATCAACTTCATTGCGCATTTTGCGTTGCGCTCGTCTTCCGTTGTCAATCCAACAATTTGTCTGTCATTTGTTGGATGTTATCGTCGTGGATTGAGAAACATTTTGTGTTCTTCTGGCAGAAAATGTAACAATAAGGCGACAAAATGCGAACAAATAACTCTAAAGAGAATAAAACATATTCCTGATGTAAACTGTGGGTGACATTGAAAACCAAGAAGAAACATGTTTTATCATGAAAGTCGTGAGGCGTCAGTGTTTGGCTTACTAAACACGAAATCCCTTGAGGGAGGACGCAACATCTTTATCACTGTTCACGAGTTGTGGAATTTAGAAGACAGGAATAAGACAACTGAACTTTTGAGAACCGAAAACAATGTTATTCCTGTCGTTTTTCACAAGTTTGCCCCAATAGAAAGCTTTCTTGGCTTTTGGATTTTTTTCATGCATGGCATCCATAGCAGGATTCTCTATTAGCCGTCATGCTTCTCTTTTCATAAAGATTTAATTCATAGCTAGCTAGCTTGTTTATATTGTGAAAATAATTATATCTGGGTATTAGTCAGTCTTTTTATCATGTTTTGAGTTGTTTGGCGACTTCTACAGACCTAATAAAGGTCTGTGAATTTTTTAGTTTTAGTGGATACATAGCGTAACTAAAAGGGTTTCTCGACCGGCCACAGAACCTTCTTGGTGATTTAGCTGTAGCCGTAGCCGAAGGTGAAATCAAACCTTTGATAGCTGAAGATCTGGAGTTTTGCTGCTGAATCAATGCAGTGGAAATTGTTAGAAAATTATTTGATATTGGTGTACCTATTTCTGAGGTGTCGACTGCCGACCTTGACAACGTCGGGGCCTCATTAGCACAAGATATATATATCATCTCGAGTTTTGCACTTGAATAAATACATAGGAAATTGCTAGAAAAGTATTTGGTATCGGTGCTTTTGAAGTGTCTGCCGACCCCCTTAATTTAGTGCCTCATAAACCATGACAAGGTCTTGGTACATGTTTGATCTCGAGTTTCGCACTTGAATAAATACAAAAGAAATTGCTAGAAAAATATTTGATATTGGTGCTTTTGAGGTGTCTGCCGACGCAATATGCTCTACGATATTGACGGTCTCAGTAATTTTTATCTTTTGTAGACCAGCTGGTATAAAAATATCAAAAGAAATTAAAAACCTTGCGTCATACTGTGAAATGATGCTTTCCTGTCAATGGGATGACGTGGAGACTGTAATCTACTTAATCGATGTTGATATTGGGACTGAAAAAGAAAAGCCGCCCAGCGAAATTAGATTTCATTTCCGAATAAAATTGCCATGACAAATGTCTTGGTACACTTATAGTTTTTTTGTGGGATGTCTGTGGTATTCCACACCATTGTCATCGGCTTGTGTCTGTTAATGCAAATGAGGTACCCCACTCATGTACCCTTTAAGTACCTATTTTCTTTTAGAGCGTTAGCGCCGACGATTTCATAGACTAAACATTTATACCATGCCACTGACATCCAATACGACCGTTTTAACGAATCCAAACCACACTGCTCTAGGCCATCAGAACTCGACATGTTTGTTTTTTTTTAGTTCGACTGCAGGAGAATTACCAAGCTTTGCTCCAGTTTTGCTTTGGGTAGTTTTCCGATGAATGTCTTCATAATTCTCATCGCAGTCTGAAAACACCGGAAGAAGGAAGTTTCTGGTATAAATATATATCTGGCATGAATATTCTCATGTCCCGTGTTTTTTTTGTTTGTTTGTTTTTTTTCGTAACAGTAAAGTTCCCTTTTCAAGCCTCCACATTATTTTTGGCGGGTAATTGTGCTCACGAGAAGCAAACTATCACTACCATCACTACCTTATTTGGAAAGTCTGTAGAGGAAGCGATCGTACTGTCATGTTGCTCTTCTGTTCGCTAGTTTGAAGAATTATCGACTAAAATTGGGATGAAGTTGTCTGCTGGACCTTAAATTGCGTATGTTGTTGTCGCCAAGACTATCAGAGACCTGTGAGAGCTTTTAAAAGCGCTGGTTGAACTTGCAAAGCGTTCAAAGTCCTATTTGCGATTCAAGGATGATCCATAGGGCTTGAACTCTGGAGAACTCCTGTAACTTGGGACGGCTTTTTCTGTCTCTTTATTGCAACGGTAATGAGTGATCCAAGGTCAAAGAACCAAACCCAGTGGAAGGCTAAGGGAAGCAGTTTTTTATTATGCCGATATCGGAACTTGTGATGGGCAGAGTTTAATTTCACTCGATACTTTTACCAATCGATTGACGTCAGCTTGTACAGCTGAGTTTCTCTCGGATAGGATGGAAGATGGGAGTGTTTTTCAATTTTTAAATTCAACCAAAGTATCTACATCTACAGGAGCCGACTTATTCCGCCATTAGAATGAAGCTTCGGAAGGACATGCACTTCATTTACAAGGAACTTTCTTTTGTAAACAATTGTGCAGGGGTTGTTATCCGTGCCTCGGTGATTTTGAAGATGACTTCTGTTGATCAGGTTGTTGAAACGTCAGTCCCTAGCTCACCCGGACGATCACACAAGACGAACTACTGATGGCCTACTGGCGAAAGAAACAAACTACCAAAAAAAAACCCAAAATAATGTTACACCATAAATTCGTTTTGGCATCAACATGGTTGTGAAAAAGCATTTGTGTTTCGATTCTGTGGTTCTGTTGCATTGTAGATCCCGCTGATGCAATGCGCAATTAAGTTAATCTAATAAGTTTAATCAGAAGCATATAACCCGGCCTGAACAGGGTTATATGTTATTGGTTTAATAATTTGCAAAATGTGAAGGAATATATAATGTGCAAAATGATTCTGAAGCATGTAATACAGTTTATTATTATACATGTATAGACATGAATGGTTTACTGGAGAATACACCACTCGTAAAATTTATACGAAACTACACCCAGGATCTGAGTGGTGTGTTTTCCATATCCTTACTAGTACAGATAATGATGACATCACCCCCCTTTTCATGGTTGGTTGTGCAAACAGCCAGTTTGTCTATATAATAAAGAGAATTACATGGTGGTTGAAAGATATGGATTTAAATTCTCGCTCATTTGTAAAATATTATTTTAACCACTTGAAAATAAAATTCATATCTTTGTGCTGTGAGAAGTTATAATATCTTCTATATATCATCTCTGGTTATATTGTGAGGCAAAAGATTTCCATACAAACCTGAGATGATTGTTTGGTAATTTGCAAACTGTGCAAAATTAATTTTGAATTTGGATAGTGTAGTTAAGCGCCTTAATCTATATCATTGATGCAAATCTTTCAAGATAGAAAACCTTCCCTCTTCCAAGAATTCAATTAATAAAATAGGACTTTTCATCAGTATTCATGGAATGCTGCATCTTTGTGAGGTTGCATGAGACTTGTATATCTGCATGTAGTCTACATTATTTTCTAACATCATTTATATTATAACCCTGACTAGCTTGTTGTGAACTATTTCTCCAGTATTTCACAGGAAACAGAGATCAGAACAGTATTGTCCAACATGGTCTCTACCCACGGATTAAGGCGTATACCATCCGTGTTCACCCATGGGGATGGTACAGGCATATCTCCATGAGAGTGGAGTTCTATGGATGTGCAGAGGGTGAGTGTGATCACTTTTCAAGGGGACTCAAGCACAAGCATCTTTATTATGGGATTGATGGGATGCCTGCCACAAAATTCATGGCTTGAAGACTGTATTTTGGTACCATTTTCCTTGTCAGATTTATTTAATTTTTCACAATTTGCAAATTATTATGGTACTTGTTATGGTATCTTTTCACTGTAAAGCCCTTACTATTAAAAACAACATGTAGCTGCCAGTTAATATAATTGAAATTTCAGTGACAGTGAAAACTTCAAGGAGCTATGTCATGTTGATAAAATAAAAATAAACTGCAAAGGACTTAACATATTGAGTCATGATGCCCTAAATTATGCAATCATAATTTTTTTTTTTTGGTTCTTGTAAATCAGTTGGCAAGAATGATTCCCAGTGGAGTACTTGACCCATACCTGGGTATAGGGGTGCCAACAAGGGTTTGAAATCCTGACCCTAATACACTATAGACCCTACCCCATGTAGGATAACACCCTCTATTTTAAGACCCTGTTTAGGACTTCACCATAATGGTTACCTTCCATCAATGACCAGTGGATTCTGCCTCAAATTGGCATTTGTTATAAGGTTTACTATTGTTAATATAGAAGTTAGTAAGAGTTCTAATGAGTGCAATTTTTCTTCAGATCGTTGTGCCATGCCGCTTGGTTTGGAAGACAAGCGTGTACCAAATGGTCACCTCACTGCCTCCACTTACTATAACCATCACCTTTCACCCTGGCATGGTCGACTGAACCACCGCTGGTCATGGAGTGTGCGGCTCAGAAGAGTAGGACAATGGTTTCAAGTGAACTTTGTAGAGTTGATGCGCATTAAAGGCGTGGCCACTCAGGGACGGCAGGATGCAAATCAGTGGGTGAGAAGTTACACAGTCAAGTACAGCATAGATGGAATGAACTTTGTGCCCTACAAGGAAAATCGTCGTGTGAAGGTAGGTGTTGAGCTGGTCAATGTAAGAGTTGAAATAAAATTCTGTACAATTCATGTGCATACTGTATGGATTCTGGTATAAGTGTTGTCTTTTACTTGGTAGACATGACACTCTATTTCTCAGATGTTAAGTCCTAGTTAGTAAGCAACTTTGAGGATTTTTTCAAGGATCCTAAACCTAGATAGTCTCGATTAATTACATGGTAATAAAGTAGTACTTTAATGTTTTTATGGAAGGATTTGATGAGGATCTAAAAAAGATTGTCAATCTAAGCAAGGATCCCATGTATCCCATGGGCAGTAAATTAAAGATCATTAATGTTCGACATCCTTGACTTTGTCAATTACATAATTATATGTCCTTGTAGGTGTAGTTAGTGTACATGTACTTGAAAATCCTTGAAAATGTTTGTCAAAAGTGTTAAAGATTTAATATCAACTTTCTGGAAGATCTTTTATGTCCAGTTTTTTTAATAACCCCCTTTGTTAGATCTCTGAAATTGCATTGTCAAGATGTAACAGTGGCTCATTTTGCGCATTTGCTTGATGTTTGTGTACTACACCCTCGAGTCAATGATTGCATGATTTCTGAAGTTCTACAACCTCTTTCTCTGTAGCTTTTCAATGCTAACACGGACCGTCACTCAGTAGTTTATCACCAGTTCATGAGACCGTTCACTGCCATTTATGTGCGGATATATCCAAGATCTTGGTACAGCTGGATATCAATGAGGGCTGAAATTTTTGGTTGTTCAGGTATTATTTCTGAATGAATTTTAAGAATGTCTTTAAGTTTTTGGGCTTTATGTTTTTGATCTTCCGTTATTTGAATTCTTGATTTCGTTTTAAAAGCACCTGTTGCCAAATTATTAGTTCAGAATTATAATACCTGTAACTTTCATTGCTATTACTTTACCCATTCCAGTGTCACTGTGTAACCGCGCCCTGGGACTGCAAAATGGCCGAATCCGTAACAGCCAGATCACTGCATCCTCAGAAGTAAACCGTTACCATACTGCTTGGCTTGGTAGACTAAAACGAGTGAAGGCTGGTCGTTACATAGGAGCCTGGTGTCCCAAGCACAGGAACCACAATCAGTGGTTCAAAGTGGACTTCCGTCGGCTAATGAAAATAACCAAAATAGCCACACAGGGAAGACATGATGCCGGTCATTGGGTCACATCATACTATTTGTCATCAAGTGTGGACAATGTACATTGGGCAATATATCGCTTCAGAAGTGCAAATCAGGTATTCAGTCGTACCTCTACAATAGTTTGTTCATCAGCAATGACAACCCCAAAGTTTTCATTTTTTCCTCAAGTTTTTTCACACATATTTACTTGAAGTGTTGCTTCTTGGCGTCACATGGCAAGACCCACGCAAATCCAAGAAGCACCCATATCCACTTCAAGAAACGTCACTGAGAAAAACAAAGTGGGTTACAGTTGTTGTACGTTTATCCATATTTTTGGTAGTATGGTATATTATAAAGGGTTAATTTTGTTATTTGTCTCTTTATTTTCAAATAGCTCTTCCAAGCAAATCGTGATCAAAACAGCATTGTGACCAATGCAATTAATCCATCTATCAGAGCGCGCTATGTGCGTCTTAATCCGCGTGGCTGGCGTGGTTTTCCATGCTTGAGGGCAGAATTTTATGGATGCCCAGTTGGTAGGTAGTCGTTTAAACGAAAAAAAAATATTTAATAGAAAATTGTCTTAATTTTTGGCATCGTAATTGGAAGGTCTAGACGAGCTTGTCTGCTTTCATGTTCACCAGTATGTCTGCATGCATGATACAGTGTAGTTAATAACTTTGTCTCTTAAATTGGGGGCAGCATTGTGTAGTGGTTAAGGGCGCGTGATTTGTGAAAAAGAGGTCTAGATTTCAATTAAATCCTCCTCCCTGCCGCCAGATGGATTTGTGTTGGTGGTCCCAGATTCAACTCCTCCAAATTTTGTAAATAGGCAAGTGGTCAGCTTCACACCAGTTGGGATTTTTAACAAGTTTCTGTTCAATTTACAATATTTGTTTGTTTTTTCAGTGTCCCAACAAGTACTGACAGTAGCGCTAAACACTTCAACACTTAATCGTTGGATGTTGGCCACTATTGAACTTTTTCCACTTTCACTTCAACACTTGAATAAACTGATTTATTTTATTTCAATTATTTATTTAAATCTTATTTTTATTCTCAAAGATCGATGTGACGTTCCACTTGGAATCCAAGATGGCCGCATCACAAGATCCATGTTCACTGCCTCATCCATGCACAACCACTATTACGGTCCTTGGAGTGCCAGACTGCAGGCGCAGAACCGAGGTTCTACCCGAGGGGGCTGGCTTGCCAAATACCGCAACACCCATCAGTGGCTGCAGATTGACTTAGGAGTAATTTCCGTTGTGAAGCGAATTGCTACCCAGGGTCGGTATGATGCGAACCAGTGGGTTACATCATATACTGTTTCCTACGGCAACAATGGAGTCAGATTTTTCCCTTACAAGCAGGCGAGAAGAACCAAGGTAAGGCAATTGCATTTCTTTAAAGCACGCACTTCTGGACTGGAACAGAAAATTAATATTTTATTTTATATTTTATAGTGTAATTGAAGCTCCAGTCGTAACATTCTGGAAATTGTTGTCAAACAATGGCATAGAAAGTTAATAGAGACTTAACGCAAAAAAAATGACGGCAACGACAGTGACAACATCGCCAAATAAAAGGCCTAATGAACGGAACAACGGATCTTCAAATGCGCTTTTGTACATTTTGAAACAGTCCTTTGCAAACTGAACAACTTGAAGTGACCAATTTCCAAGTTGTTTGGAGAATGTGGCCACTATCATAATGGCTAATTTTTGTTTTCGTATTTCTATCTGGAACTGAATAAATTCTTAGCATATTCGGCAAGGCCAAGTCTATACAGGCGGAAACAGTGAATAAATCGAGTGAACTGCAAATTTCTGAAGTAAAATATAAATATTTTTTCTAAAACAGCTGTAGGTGTCATGATGGCCATTGCTGTCGCATGCACATAAAGTCCGTAATAAATATTTCTTTCTTTCTTTGCTGACTGTTCTTCTGCATTGTACTTATAGCTCTTCCAAGGAAACACTGAGCGGTACTTTGTTGTAGTGCACAGATTACGCCCAGCCATCAAAGCCCGATATGTACGTATTAATCCCAAATCATGGTACGGACACCATATTGCCCTGAGGGTTGAGCTGTATGGCTGCAGACTGGGTAAGCCGTAACCTGACTATCACACACGGTTTTGGTTTTCTGAAATTAGTCATGTCACTAAGGCCCCGACCATACTAATGTGTTTTCGTTTGAAAATGCATACTTTTTGATGTGTTTTCGCCTATCGTTCACACTAAAACGAACGAAAACGTTGATGAAAACGGAGGATTTCAAAAACGGTTTCAAAAGTGGAGCCTTTTGAAAATGCATCGTTTTGAAATGCTCCATTTCTAGTGTTGATAGGTGAAAACGGAGGCTTTTGAGAACAGGGCCGAAGATAGCGTCATATAGTGTCGTTTCCTTCAGCGTTTTCGGTCGTTTTAGAGTGGAAGACAGGTGAAAACGCATTAAAAGGTATGCGTTTTCATACAGGAACGCATTAGTGTGGACAGATGAAAATCAACCAAACACTCAAGTGTGGGCAAAAATATTTTGCTTTGTTTTCGCTGAGACGAAAACAGATAATTTTAAAAACTCATTAGTGTGGTCAGGGCCTATAATGTGGATCAAAACATCGTGGTGTCAAACAAAATAACATTTGGCTGATTTTACACATGCTGTTTTTTTTTTCAATCTAACTAGCCTCCAGCGAAAGGCTTTGGCAAAAACGTTGTTGCAATATGTCCATTATTAAACCTTTATCTAGATGTATTGTATGCTGTTAACTCTGGCAGATGAGCCGTACCTTTTTACTCAAAATTTCCGTAACAAATCGAGGATGTGACTTATCTGCAATAAATACCAGAGAATGATCAAACATATGTGTAGGTCGATAGACATGATGTCCATACAATTACAAAACTAAAGTTTTAGGTGAGGGTTTGAAGTATTCTCTGTTTTCAATGTTAGTTAGTTAGTTTACGCGAGTCTTCAATGAAAAAAACCGAATGTTCGTGTAAATATTACGACTTCTTTTTTCATTTACTTGATTTCATTCCAAAGACGTTTTTTCAAAAAATTTGAGTTTCCAAGCTCGGGAAGTGGCTTATCCGCGAGTGCAGCTCATCCGTCGGTGTACTTCAGGCTTTTTGATTTGGAACAGCAGCCTACCCATTGCCCGTTAAGTTAAACGTTGAGTTTTCATCAGTGCTTTTAGTTTTGCGCCAAAATATTCCTACAATTCCAGTACTAAAACAGCTAATGATTGTACTTGCAAGTTTTCTTTCTCATACTGACAGTTCTTTTCAAATTGGTTTTTCAAATGTACATTTAGGACACTTGTGTAACCGGCCAATGGGACTACAGAATAACCGATTGAAAAATCACCAAATGACGTCATCATCTCGATGGGATAACTTCCATGGACCCTACAGGGCACGACTCAATATTCATCGCCACGGACGTCACATAGGAGCTTGGTCATCTCAGTACAATAATCGATACCAGTGGATACAAGTTGACTTCAGTAGACCAGCAAAAATTATCAGGATTTGCACACAAGGGCGACAAGACACGAATCAGTGGGTTACACAGTACTTTGTGATGCACAGCTTGACTGCTGTTAATTTTGTACCTTACCAGGAAAGAAACAACATCAAGGTAATCTGGCGCACATCTTAAATTACAAGGCGTTGGCTTGGCTCCGCTGATTTCCTTTTCGTAAACCGTCGATGCCATTTTTAAAGGTCAATGCCATAACTGGTAACCAAGCTTTTCGGAATGGAGGATGCTATTCCTGATATAGTTTAGGTCGAAACTGGTTATAATTTGGTGATAGACTAATACGTACGAGTTCACCAAATGCTCGATTGTTCACATTCACACCTGTTTGTTTGCGGTTAGCTTTTATTTGTTGGTTAGGGGAGTACCATAAGTAAAACAGACTAAGAAAGTCACGTTTTATAATTCGATTTTGCGGGGATTTGTCGGTTCAACCTGGTGGTGTAGTGGTAAGAGATGAATGTTAGTTTGCGAGTGGTTCTAAGTTCAATACTGGGTGGTTTTCGGGCTCATCGGGAGCCTGTTCGCAGGCTACTTATAACTTTTAATTTTTTTTTTCTTTCATTTAGTAGAAAAGAATTAATTGGTAGTTAAAAAATTACTAAGTGTCACGAAAATGGCAACGACCATTTACCAAAGGGAAAAGTGCTTCGGCTCCATTTTCGCCACGCTCTTAGGTCCGATCTAAGTTCCTCCTTGAGAAGAGACTGCGTTTATGAGAGAAGTGAGGGCTCCTTTTTCAAACAGTGGCCGGTAATCACGCTTAGACATCAATTGGCTTGACTTGGTCAGCCCTTAAAAAGTGAATTTACATATACATGCATGTTGATTGCCTTTTTTTGCTCTCTTTAGTATTTTTCAGGCAACCGTGATCAGAATACAATTGTCTGTCATGCATTCATCCCTGCGCTCAGATGTCGCTATGTCCGAGTCCGTCCATGGGGATGGTACAGACATATCTCCATGAGATTAGAGTTCTATGGTTGTCTAACAGGTACAAGCCTAGGAGAGCCGATTTTTCCACGCGGGTGTTTCAAAAACTAAGACCTAAGACCCTCTGCGAATCTCAAAAACTGAGACCTAAGACCCCCGCCCAATCTCAAAATCTAAGTTCTAAACTAAGACGTTATGTTAATGTTGAAAAAAAAATCCTATTGTAGGTACGTTTATCGTAAGTATTGTATTTAAGTGATTTATTGTAATTAAGATGTTATAGGTATATTTATTGTAATAAAAATGTTGGAAAAAAAAAGACGGAGGGGGTCTTAGGGCTTAGTTTGTAAGATTTGGAGGAGGTCTTAGGTCTTAGATCTTAGGTCTTAGTTTTTGAGACACACCTTTTCACACTTTTCACACTTTGCCGCTCGAATTGCGACCAGTACACACAAATATGATCACATCACACCAGTTTTAAAAGAGCTTAAATGGCTACCAGTCGCGACTCAGTTATATTTCAGGAGCGCTATCATGGCCTACAAATGTCTAACATCTCGTGTGCCGGAGTATCTGTCTTCCCAGTTCAGTAAGCGAGGAGAAATAAGCGGACGTGCCACAAGAAGTTCACAAATGCTGAACATTCCTCTTTTTAAGTCTGCCAGTGGTCAGAGAACGTTCTACTACAGAACAGTCAGTATCTGGAACTCCATGGATAGCTCTCTAAAAACTCTCGAGAAAGTATCTGCTTTTAAGTTTTATCTTAAACGTCAACTTATTAAGGATTTTATAGATTCCTAATTCTAGTTAATTAATCTTAATGAATCTTAGAGTTTTTAAGTAGTTTTAAATTATTATTGTATTGTCTTTGAAAAGCCTCTAAAGGGAAAGTCAATAAAGTATGTATGTATGTATGTATGTAGTAGTTTTCTTGGCAAGCCCATTAGTCCTAAACTTTTCACTTTCAGCATTGCAGTTCTCTTGGTAAATTATTTTAATCACTCCTTGATGAAAATTATTTTTTCCATTTAGATAATCAGCATCTTTAGTCTCTAACATCTGCTGAAAAAAGCGATTCCATGTGGTTGTGCCGCTGTTCAGTAATAGATCACAGATGACGTCAAAATGTGGTAAAAACAAAACAGTGCCACACGAGCTATTAGGCAAGTGTTTCGATGATGCTCGTACTACATTTTGACGTCCTCTGTGATCTATTACTGAACAGACGCACGAATTTCTTATGGAAAAGGGTTTCTAATTTGACAGGAGAAAACACTATTAGTTTTAGTGCTTGGGTTTTTTGATAGACCATTGCACTAAACCTTTGCAAAATCTTATATTTCTTACTACTGTACTTGAAATCATTCTTTAATTTTTGCTTTTGCAGACAGATGTACCATGCCTCTTGGTATGGAAGATCGTCGTATCTTGTCGGGTCATCTTCGAGCCTCATCGTCATACAACCATAAGCACGGACCTGACCGAGCACGTCTTAATATCTGGGCCGGTCATGGAAGAACCGGGGCCTGGGTGGCAAAGTATCGAAATCCCAGTCAGTGGCTGGAGATAGACCTAAGGCGGATAAGTCTCATCAAAGGAATCGCTACACAAGGAAGAAGAGAAGCCCACCAGTGGGTGAAAAGTTATACTCTGTCTTATAGTGTGAAAGGTCTGCGCTTCAGACCATATGTAGCTTATGGCAGGATTAAGGTGAGTTGGTGCATTAAATTGCTTAGAACAGTTTTCAACTGATTGTTAGAGCAATTTTCAATTGAGTGTCGAAAGTAATCAGAGAATTAGTTTGGTTTTGGTTTTGGTTTACTACGGTTTGAGATTAGCTAAGTAGTCTAATTGGTAATTGATGGTTTGGTTTTGGTTTTACGACACTCAATTGAAAACCACTCTAATGGAGCGTGTAAGACCAAAACCAAAGCAATCACTCTAGCCAATCACGAAGGAAACAGACAATACGGCGAACCAATCAAAGAGCTTATGCGAAGCGCGGGAAAACGAGTAAGAGCGAGTCACTTCTGATTGGATGAAAAAGTGGCGTGCGTTTTGTTAAGCCAATCGTGTAGCATAGTTGATGCAAAATCAATAACTTTTCGACACTCAGTTGCAAACCATTCTAAAGCATATAATCAGTTTATTTCTCCCACTGTATAACATATTAAGTGTTATGCTTTTTGCACTTCTGTTTTTGTTTTGGTTTATACGATAGCGAGGTTTCACCGCACGCAACGCATCCTGGCCAAAACTGGGTCTGTAACTATGAACATTTACGCTTCATCCAAATGTTGTCATATGTATTTCCAACAGTTTTTAACCAAATCTCAACAGACAGCTGCAGTGCTTTCATTTCTAGTTCATTTAGCAGGTCATTGCACTGGTATATATATATCACACAGGTTTTGACTTGGAATCTCATTGAAGTCCTTGCATTGACTTTTTTGTAGAAGTTCTTTGCTACAGTAATCTGTAGAGATATTCAGAGTGCTTGAAATATTAGCAACTGAAGATTGTCGGTTTTTTCGTCAGGTTTTCCGTGGAAACTATGATATCTACAACACAGTTTCTTTCAAGATAATTCCACCAATTAGGGCACGGTATCTACGTATTCATCCCAAAACTTGGCGCAGCTACATTGCCATGCGCGTGGAGCTGTATGGATGTCGATATAAGGGTGAGTTCAAAAGCAAGAAAACGTACAAGTGTTTATATGGCCTCATTTTACGATAAGCCATTTCCAAGTTACCTTTTGCCTCTCTTTCAAAACGAGTCTTCCAGTAACACCGTTTAATGAAAATGTGTTTTCCCAACACGTTTATCAATATTCTCATGCAAATCAAACTCATTTTCAGCTGAACGTTTTGCCTGGGAACTCGTTTTGAAACAGAGGCATAGGTAGGTCGAAAATGACCTATCGGATTATGGGTTCGCGAGTTGTAGATTGGTTGAAATCTACTGATCCTTCAAACTTAAACAAAAAGGCAGGTTATCGTTTTTATTACTGAAATAACGATATAAATATATCGGTCACGCCACGCTTGCATTTCATTCACGATTTATCGAGCGGAGTTTTTGAACGAAAAACGTCTTCATTCAATATTTCTCTGTCATTCTCTGGGGTCGCCCCGACTAGTATATTTAATTATATAAGTCCTCTTCACTGTAAATTAAAAGTGCAAAGAAACGGCGACCTTTTATTAATAACCGTACACAGCTAGACTACTCACTATCTACAACAGAATAGATAGTGAATAGCAAAATTGATAGAAAGCAGTAGATTTATACTTAAATCCACCAGACTGTTCCGCAACTCAGGCTAGTTATGTCTATATGTGCTATTGGCTGCGAGAAGTCAACATCTTTTTCAATTATTTTCTTAGAGCGATTCTATGACCATGTTCTCGGCATTCAAAGTGGAAAAATAAAGAATGCTGCCATGACTGCCTCCTCACAGTGGGACAAATTCCACGCTCCATTCCGTGCCCGACTGCACATGCCACGGCAAGGCCGCTACATTGGCTCATGGTCTGCGCGCCACAACAACCATAACCAGTGGCTGAAGATCTTCTTAGGAAGGACATATAGGGTCACAGGTATTGCAACACAAGGACGGCACGATGCAGACCAATGGGTGACGGCTTATTATGTTTACTACAGTCAAGATGGAGTGCACATGTCCAGAGTCACATATTGGTGGGACCACATACGGGTAAGAAGTTTCTGTTTTGATATATTACTTGTTGAATGACTCATGAAAATTTGGCAGGTCCCAAAAGTTATTGTGCTGCTGAAGTCTCTCTGAAATTTACCAAATGTTTGTATTCTAAGATTCCGTCTGCCTAGCTTGCCATACACCAGCAGCATTCTCCTCAAAACAGATGTTTTTTAAGGAAATTAATTGCAGTATAATAAGCCCTACAGTATTTTAGTCAATTCTGGATGCAAACTGGGTTGGTTGGAAGATTTTAGTAAGCCTCTATATTGTCAAAGTATATGGAAATTTTGGAAGCTATGGGCCCCTAAAATTTAAGAACAAATGATGGATTAAAATATCATTAATCAGAATTGTTTATGAAAATAACAACTTGTCTTATTTGCAACAAGAAAGTATCTTTTGGAGTACGTTGTATATTTGGCACTCTGAAAACACTCAAATTGAATGGCACTTAGTATTTCTTTTAGTTTGAAACTCCTAATAAAGTCTTGAGAACAAGTGAAGAATTTTTTTTGCCTATCGCACCTCCATTAATTTGCTCCACCGCTAACTATTTTACCTTTTCTTTTATTTAGACTTTCAAAGGAAATTACGATCGAAATGGTGTTCAGACTCATCCATTTAACCCTCCCTTCCCAGCACGATTTGTATTAATAGTCCCACGTGGCTGGCACCGACATATCTCTATGAGAGTTGAGCTGTTTGGTGGGCTATGGAGTAAGTAAAATTATTATACCTCCTAGTTATTACGCGCGCTGTGATTGGTCAGTTTAAAGGGCGATGTATAGTCAACTGTACGGCCTCCTAAAATCTGAATTTGTTCCTGAACTCGTCAAATACACATCGCGATACTAGTAATAAATATCTTACTAACCTCATCTTCTCTCGGTCTGCGCTGGAAGGAAGTTGCGGATCCTTGTTTATTTTTTCTCCTCGGTATGCAATTTTTTTAGACCAGACCTTAAAGACGCTCCGTCACGGTTTGCGTATCGTGAACATTTTACCCTAAATTTTCATCATTTGTAATCCGTGTTAATCTTCTCCATCCTTAATTATCCTTGTTCCTGTATGGTTTATTACTATCTCTTTGGTGTTTTTCTATCTTAGTAAACTAGTATTTTCAGGTTTCCTTCAATTTAAAAGTAATTTTGTACGTGGCCAAAAAACTCAAAATACCGTGAATGAGCTCCTTTAAACTAGTTTAGTGAGAGGTATCTATTTCTAACTTGACATAAATGTGACATTCAGATATCTTGAGCAAATACTGAACATGGCATCTTAAGAATAACTGTAAGTTGTGTGACAGTCATAATTTAAGAACAAACTCTTTTGACAGAATGCAGTGCGACGAAAGATTGCAAGATTGCTAAGTCTAATAATTTGTTCAATAACAAAATGTATCAGGGGTCGAAATGTCCGTGAGAGCCTTTGTTAGTTAGACTACGAGTAGTCTCTCTTTCGCTTAGTCTGTCGTGGGTGACGCGAAAGAAAACGTCGCGGAAAAAATGGTCGCGCGAAATTTCGTACTGCCTTACCCTCGAAGGAAACTGGGAGTTTTAGCAATGACGACGGCGACGCCGAGGACTACGCCCTGTATAAAATGTATTTGTATTTTACCTTTGAATGTCCCAACTGTGTAAATCTGTTCAGTACGCCTATCGGTCTAAAATCTTGCCCAGGCTAAACATGTACCGACAGCGTTCAGTTCCAAAAGAAGATACAAATAATTAACCATTGCGGTTCGCGTTCTCTAAAATACGGAGTAGTTGGTCATTTCACGTTGTTGTTTTGCAGAGGACCGGACGGCAAAGAAATTTACCAAGATTCAAAACGCACGTGCACAACCATTGTTCATTAAATCTCTGTTTGGTGACGCTCTCGTTGCCGTCGCCGTCGTGGTTTGCTAAAGCTCCCTATTAGCGAAAGAGGGACTACCCGTAGTCTATTGTTAGCAGAAACGTCATGGTACATTATTTGGCATTACTAATTCTTGACCATGGCTGTTTTGTTTTTGTTCTTCTAATTAAGGTAAGTGTGATATTCCTCTTGGAGTGGAAAATCATGGCGTCCCTAGCCAACTCATCACTGCCTCCTCGTATTACAACTTCTGGGGTGCACCAAGAAATGCTAGACTACGCCAGCGGCGTGTTGGACGATCAGGAGGGTCATGGTATGTCAAACGAAATGACAAACGCCAGTGGCTGAAGATCGACTTTGGTGGACTCACTCGTGTGTGGCGAATTGCCACTCAAGGTCGACAGAATGCAGACCAGTGGGTCACAAGTTACTATGTGTCCTACAGTGTTAAGGGATTCCGTTTTGTGACCTACAAAGAGTACGGAAGGACAAAGGTTGGTGTGAATTTTGTTGATAAAGCGGTTTTCAATTGAGCGTCGAAAGTAATTGGTTTTGCATTAACTACGCTGGACGATTGGCTTAAAAAACTCGCACCACTTTTTCATCGAATCAGAAGTAAAACCAACACCAATCTTGACTCACTCGCACGCGTTTCTTCCGCGCTTTGTGTCAGCTACATGTAATTGCTTCGAGTTTTGATTGGTTCACTGTATTGTATGATTGGCTAGAGTGATTACTTTGATTTTGATTTTACGACAATCAAATGAAAACCGCCTTAATAGAGCGGTTTTCAGTCGAGTGTCGTGAAACCAAAATCAAACCAATTACTTACCAGTTAGACTACTCAGTCAATCTCAAACCGTAGTAAAACCAAAAACAGAACCAAAGTAATTGGCTGATTACTTTCGACACTCAGTTGAAAACCGTCCTATTCATCGTACAAAATTCAACAACACAAAGAGTAAAGGAAATCATAGGGATTAAATTGCATCACCAAATTCACAAGAGAATTTATCTCAGAACAGAACGAGATTGCGGGAAGTGGACCTATATACCCCACAGAGATTGGAGGGAGATAAGTCAGGTCAAGTTACCAAATTCTCAGAACTACAATGTATCATCACTTGAACTAAAGAAATGTAGTACATTGTATGGTGATCAGTAAGGAGACTTTATTACTCGATCAGAGACAGCTAGGAGGACTTTTTAAATTGCACGACGCAATTCTCCCTCTATCCTGCGGATGTTAATTTTGATTTTTTCAGAGAGTAGGGGGAGGGGGGGGGGTATATCCTATACTAGTGTTCAGTGTAGAGTGTTGTACAAGGTAGTGATAGAGATGAGGCTCTTGGGTTAAATGAAGTGTTTCACACTCGTGGCTAGCAGCCATGTAAATTTATGGAAACAAAAAAGTACTGCATAAGAAAAGAATTGAACTCCCACAGGATTGGTTTGGTACACCAACATGGCCGCCTTGTCATGGTTTTTGGACACGAATATGGCTGCTGTGGCGTCATGCGAAAACGCTCTATACAAGAAGGATGGCAAACTAGTTGATTTATTGTATGTTTATCTGTCAGATTTTCCCAGGTAACTATGATCGACACATTGTTGTGAGGCACCGATTCATGCGACCACTGGCTGGTCGTTACTTCAAGATACATCCTGTCACCTGGCGTAGCTGGATTGCCATGAGAGTTGAGCTTTATGGCTGTGTCATTGGTATGTAGACGTATTTATTATTATTTATTAATTATTTATTTTTAATTTTTTTATTTTTATTAAGAGGGAGTCTTTTTGCTAACTTCTGTGCTACCGTTTTTAATAATTTCTAACAACACCAAATGTCGAAAACAAATTTTGAAGTTCATATGAAACACTTGAAAGTATTGATGAAATGAAACTGATGATGAAATTTTACCTTGTGTTCTCTGAACTTTGAAATTTATTTTCTCGAGTTCCCACTGGAAACTGTTTTTGATGTTATTTCAGGGAGCTATTGATTTATATCTTTATCTCTTAGAAAATGCACAAAGGACTGTAATATATAAGAATTATTCTGGTACAAGGTTTTTGTCCACTTAAAACAGACAGTGTTCGATTTCCTAGCGGATTACGTCTTAATAATTATTCATTTATTTTATCTAATTATTTTATCTTGTTTATTATTAATTGTTTATTAATTAATTATTACTTAAATAATTTAATATCAACATTTTGAGTCATTCAGCTTAAATGTCCATTACGTTTTGTCTCTCTTACTCCGACGTTTTAGTCACAATACTCTCACACCTGGATTTTCTTATCTCACTGCAGGCCCAAGATGTGATAAACCATTAGGAATGAAAAACGGCCGTATACATGCCAATCAAATCACAGCATCTTCCATGTGGGATCGTAATCATGGACCAAGCAATGCCAGACTGTATTGGCGTAGAACCCGCGCCAGAACCGGGGCGTGGTCCGCTCGTCATAACAATCACTACCAGTGGTTGTTAGTGGATTTCAAACGTCCTATGCGGGTGGTGAAGATAGCCATTCAAGGACGACAGGATGCGCGTCAGTGGGTGACAAAGTTTTTTGTGGCATACAGTCAGGATTGTGCACATTTTGCTGAGTATAAAGAGCACAGCAATAGGAAGGTGTGTATATCGATTTATCAGTACCTTAGATTGAATATAATGAGACATTGGGTAGTTCAGTTATGAATAGTACATTTGGATTTTATTATTTTATGGCTCTTTTACAACCATGGCACACTGAATTAAGACATCTGTTTGCTGCAAATTCTGATGGGCGTTAAGCAAGTTTGTTGGTCTCTTTCTCAGAAGTAAGACAAATTTTTACTGAAATATACAAAGGATTCAAACAAGCAGGTGTCCAATGGAAGGAAGCCATTTTTTGTTCTTAAATGGAATTCAGGCTAAGCTAGAATTGAGCCAGTGCTCGCTAGTCAGCAGCTTTCCACTGCAGTCATGCGTAACAGGGTATTATTTCTTTTCAGTACTTCACAGGTAACAGAGACCAAAATACAGTGGTACAGCATAGATTCTACCCCCCCATCAAGGCACGGTTTATTCAGGTTCGACCCTGGGGTTGGTATGGACACATCTCTATGAGAGTGGAGTTCTATGGATGTGCTGAAGGTGCGAAAATGTTTTGATTATTCATGTCCCGGGTTTGATAATGTTTTGGTTGGTTCTGGACCTTGCTTTTGGGGATAAATTTCCTCAGTCATAATTTTTTTTTCTGTCCATGTCATGCATGTTATGCATTCACTGACTCAATCCTGTTTCCTTTTATATGTAGACCGTTGCAACATGCCTCTCGGTTTAGAAGACAAACGTCTCACTCCAGGAGCTCTGACAGCCTCTACCTACTACAACCACCACCTGTCACCATGGCATGGTCGATTGAACCACCGGTGGTCATGGAGTGCACGGACTAGAAATAACAGGCAGTGGTTTAAGGTTAATTTTGGTTACATAACACGTTTTAAAGGAATAGCAACCCAAGGCCGGCAGGATGCCAACCAATGGGTGAAGACCTATATAGTGACGTATAGTCGAGATGGTGTAAGCTATGTTCCTTACAGAGAGAATAGAAGAATTAAGGTGAGAGTGCTGTTAAATCTGTAATAGTATGTAATATATCAAACACGAAAGACCGTGTCTGACCACATTTCCAAACACGGACGAGTAATTCTGAGTATTTTTGACGAACTTAGAAGTGTTTGGAATTGTGGTCAAACACGGTTTTTCATGTTTGACAAATCTTTTCAATCGAAACTAAAACTAGGGAGAAAACGGAGGAATATAATAGTGAAAATCTATGCTAATTTAGATTAGATATCCAAATGGTTTCCCTTGTTCAAACCTGACGAATTATTAATAAGTTTGAGAGGTTTTGTGAAAAATTAAATTTTTAAGTTTTATGATTCTGGTTTAATAATAATAATAATTTATTTCTAGCGCATTACATTACAAAATCTCAGTGCTCTTACAGAATAAAAATGAGAAAAACGATAACGAAACCGATATAAGGAAAATATATTAAATTACAATGGATGATAAAATACTAAAATTGTGAGTTAAACATGTTTTCTTCTTGAAAAGTAAAATACAGGCTGTTAAATATTTCATATATTCTATATATGGGCATAATCTAAAGGCACGAATGATGCAATGTTCTCCAGTATTTCAAAACAACTTTTGTAAGCAATTTTGTCTGTCTGGTTTGCGATATACGGTATCAAATGTTTGTCATGGCTTAAGTCTGTTTATTACTTTTGTTTCATGTTCATTATCATAATTTGGAATAAAGGAAAATATAAGTCAATAGACAATTCTCGGTATTGGACTGGAACTAACTTGCAACTGAGGCTAATGCGAGGAGTCTGTAAATGACATTAATCTCTTTTTAATGATATTCCCCCGCATGAGCCTCAATTGCAAGCTAGTTCCAGTCCAATACCGAGAATACAAATTAATGGTCTATTTACTTAGAATAAAACCAAAGCACAATGTCTACATTTTGTAGTAAACTGACATCGGCAGTTTGCTGTTTATCCATCATAGATTTTCTCAGGCAACACTGACAGACATTCTGTAGTATATCATCACTTCTTGAAGACATTCAGTGCTGCTTACGTGAAGATCCATCCGAGAACGTGGTACAGTTGGATTTCAATGAGAGTTGAACTTTTTGGCTGTACAAGTAAGTTAGAACCCATTAGTAGCCTTAGTATTTGACGGGCGTCTTTGAATAACCACTCTAGATCTTTGAGAGAAATATGGACAAAATGTGAGATTTCCCTGAATCATTGATCACGCTAAATGACTCTCAATGTATGGAAAAATTCAGCATAACAAGTGGGGCATTCCAGCTACTTCAAGTTGCCAATCGTTACCTGTTCTACAAAACATTTCAATTTCAAATGTCTGCCTCAATTTGACTGATTAATCTATAAGGGATAAAATTAAAACTAATGCATTTTATTTCCCAAGGTGCGCTCTGCAACACTCCCTTAGGTTTACAAAATGGCCGTCTACGAAACAGCAGAATCACAGCATCATCAGAATACAACGTCTACCATGCGGCCAGACTTGGGAGACTGGGACTACATAAGAGGGGTAGATATGTTGGAGCCTGGTGCGCAAGGCACAACAACAAGAATCAGTGGATTAAGGTGGACTTTGGTCGGACAATGAAAATCACCAAGATAGCCACTCAGGGAAGACAGGATGCTGCCCAGTGGGTGACGTACTATAGAGTATCTTCCAGTTTAGATGGTGTTCATTGGCAGGTTTATCGATTCAAGAACAGCGATAAGGTGAGAAAATGTGATCGTAGTGGGAAAGCCTGACCCCACTTGTTGGAAGGCTGGATAATTCGCTCCCCAGTGGATAAGTGTTAACAAAGCAAACCACGCTATCCGCTGGATAGTGATTTACACCGTGGTGGATAGCGTTACCCAGCCTTCGAGCAACCCGGACCTGTTCGTGTGAAGTATCCTGCGAAACATCTATTTACAGTAGAATCCCGATTTTTCGAACCTCCAAGGAAAACGAAAACTGGTTTGAAAAATCGGATAATTTGAGAAATTGGGGTTTACACTGTACTGAAGTCATCTTCTTAAGTGGAATAACCCTAGTAACACATTATGATTAGAGAAAAATTATATCCAGGGTATTTTTTTATTTTTTATTTTTGGTTTTTGGAAGAAAGTATTCCATAAGTTTTTCCTCAAGACATTCCGATCCAATGTAATGTGAACGATTTTGCGACGTTTTCAAGAGGAAAAAGAAGAGAAAAGTTGTAGAAACTCGGTACACAGAACCAATTTATTCTTGTTTTGTACCTAATTTGCAAGCATGTTTTGTTAAATATGTGAAATTATTTCTTTTCAGACTTTCCGTGGCAACAATGATCAAAACAGCATCAAAATACAAGTTCTGAATCCTGCAGTATATGCTCGATTTATCAAAATTCACCCTTGGGGATGGCGAAGTCACATCTCTATGAGAGTTGAATTCTACGGATGCAGAACTGGTTAGTAAAATGGACCGTGTTTTTGGGCTTTTGAGCAGCACCATTGAATCTTTTTATTAAAGAAGGCAGCGTAGCTGAGTGGTTAGGGCGCTGGACTGGAAATCTGGAGTTCGCGGGTTTAAGTCCCGCTCTGACCAGTAAGCTGGAATTGTTTATCGGTAGAAACTAGTTCAACTCCTCGTCATGTTTGTAAGAAGCCAACTGGTCTGCCTCCCACCAGTTGGGATTTTTAAGCTTATTAACATTTTTTTTGAAAAGATTTTTAGACTAGTGTTTGAGATATGATCTTACTACTCAGATGGCAGTAGTCTCGATGGCTGAGGATGAGCGATTTCAAGATGAATATTGAGTAATCATTTCTTTTCGTCGAATAGCTGTTTCACACTCGCTTTGAATGGATCACACTAAAGAACGTGCACCAATTTTTTTTTCCCGTACGCTCTCTATTCCTATGTTCATAAGATCCGCCACATATCACGTTCTATTTAACTGTTGTTTTGCCAGACTCTTGGTTTGACTTTGAGGTAATATATCAAACACGAAAGACCGTCTTTGACCACATTCCCAAACACCGAGAAGAGAGTTGAAAATACGACGAGCAGGAGAGTATTTTAGATGAACTTTGAGGAGTTTGGAAATGTAATCAATCACGATCTTTTGCGTTTGACGCATCTTCTCAATCAAAACTAAGACGAAGGAAAAAACGGGGAAACAATATCGTAAAATCTATGCTAATAAGATCCGATTCACGGTCATGATTTCCTTTATTCAAACTTGATGAATTATTAATGAGTTTGATAAGTTTAAGTTTATGGCATCCATAAACTGATGTTAGTGAGACCTGAGAGACAATATCTCAAAGACAGGCACACACATTCTGCATTGTAACACTTTATTTCAGAGACATGTAACACTATGAACCTCGTGTCAGGCTCATAAGTAAATCCCAGTAACATAGATAACATGCCACCAATTCCTGATCTCAAAGTCCATCAGGGATTCCCAGTTGAAAACAATCACCCCCTTTGGATATCACAACAAACCTTTCATTTCCTAAGTAAAGCCACTGTTATCTACATCTGTAAAAGACAGTGTATCAATGGTTCCAGTCATGTCTCTCACGTGTCCACCTCATACCCCTGACCTCTAGTCAAGCACACGCTCCTTGTTGTATTCAGTCTTCTCGTTTGTGCCGATCCTTCGCCACTGATTTTTCTTTTACCCACCCACCCTCCCATGACTGGGACCCTTGTTCTACACATCTGAACCCCTGATACTACGCTTTAGGACCATCTTCAAGCGAATAAACAAAATCATTTAGATCTATAGAAATGTTCACCATGAATAAGGCTAATAATCTGTCTTTCCCCAAAAAAAAAAAAAATGGGGGCAAGCTTTGACACTACAATTCAGAATGTCGTGTATAGATACTGAACATTACTATTCCGCTACTTTTAGAAAAACATTTATCCGTATATACTTATGATATCATTTGCTTATTATAAAATAATAATAATTATAATTATACCATTAATGGCTATAGGCTAGGGTTATCTGTCTCTTAGCAAGCCTTAGACCTTATCATTCAAGGTGCAATGAACAGAGACTGTATTTGGTGACGTTTGTTATTAAAGGACGGTGGCAGGGAAGTGCACCCATTAGCTGCACTTTACCCCACAGTAAGGCTCTAGCCCACTGGAGACAGGTCCGGAGAAATTACCTATTCCAAGGTGGCTACCCCCGGTACCACCTGATCTGTACTCCCCCCAGGAGGGGCTCCCCCTCCTGTTTCCCTCAGTTCCCCGGGACTGTGGGATATGGGCGTCACCCCTGGAGGCAGGTCTGGAACTTTTATTCCAGGGTGGCTACCCCCGGTACCACCCGATCTGTACTCCCCCAGGAGGGCCCCCTTCCTGGGCCCCTACTCCCCTGTCGTCCTTCCCTGCCACCCAAATTTTACCCACAGCCAGTGTGTTATTTCCTAAATGTATCGTTAGTGGAAGCTCAGACCAGGCCTCGAAAGAGGATCATTAAGTAAATATAAAGGCAATATTGTGAAAATTCATGGTTTGCAATCTTTGTACGTACAGATCCATGTGATGTTCCGCTCGGTCTTCAAGATGGTCGTGTCACCCCATCTATGCTCACGGCTTCCTCCATGTACAACCACTACTACGGTCCTTGGAGTGCGAGGCTCCAGGCACGGAACCATGGCTCCACTCGAGGAGGCTGGATTGCTAAGTACAATAATAATAAGCAGTGGCTGCAGATTGACTTGGGAGCCAAGTCCAGAGTGAAGAGAATCTGTACCCAGGGACGTTATGATGCCAACCAGTTTGTCAAGTCTTACACGGTGTCTTACAGCCAGAAGGGCGACAAGTTCGTGCCATACACTGAGGGAAGGAAGATAAGGGTATGGTGACTGAAATCACATGTACAGTTAAACCCCGTTATTTCGAACTCTCCGGGGAAATGAAACAAAGGTCGAAATAGGGGGAGTTCGAAAAAGCCGATAGTAAATGGCTGAAGGGCAAATCCAAGGCAAATGGTTTTGAGTTCGAAATAAAGAGGATTTTCGAATTAGCGGGGTCCTCTAGTTTGGACACTCTACATTTACCGTGTTCCAAGGGAAGATATTTATCCTTTTTTGCCACACAAAACGAAATTACAAGACGTAAGAAAAAAAACTTACAGAAAAGTTAAGTGGCGAGAAGACATAAAAGAAGCTAGAAAGCTCATATGTGTTTAGGCTTCCTCAAGTTTAATGTACAGTTATAAGATATATAAAAGAATATCTGATAATTACCCGTGATGTGTCTGGTTTTTCATACTTTTGAAGTAAACTTCAAACTAGTTGTCAAAATGTGAGAATTTTGCAATCATGGTGTTGCGGACTTTGCATATGCAGTGCAGAGATTTGCTACCGTAACGTACTGTCACGAAGTTATTGAGATTGTAATGATCACAAAGAGACAGAGAATTATAAGTAGTGTCAATGTTACTTTTTTATTTTAGATATTCAAAGCCAATATCGAGAGGTACTTTGTGGTCACTCATCGTTTCTTCAGGCCATTTGTGGCTCGTTATGTGCGCATAAATGTCCGCAGTTGGTACGGCTACATTTCCATGAGGGTTGAACTGTACGGCTGTAGACTGGGTAAGATGCACAAGAATTGTTGATACACTGCCTTATTTTTGAGTCCCCAGAAAAAATATCACCCCTTACTCCTAACATATTACCCCCTCTCTGCCAAACATTTTTTGGATTTTTCATCCCCAATTCTTGCTTAATTCTTTTAAAACATGGGGAGGCGAGGAGAGGAGGGGAGGGGAGGGGAGGGGGGAGGAGTAATGAGGAGATTCAAAATAACACTCAGTTCGATCAGGTTTCTCAACTGCTATACCCTCGACGCTTTATTGTGGTATCATTTGAAATTTCACTTATTTTGTGATTGAATTAGAGATGGTTAACTAGAAAATGTCTTTCTTTTTCATCCAAGGTCGTCTATGTAATCAGCCAATGGGACTACAAAATGGACGTCTCAGAAATCACCTGATGAAGGCATCCTCTCAATGGGATAGATACCACGCTGCTTTCTTGGGGCGGCTCCATCGCCCGCGCGTTGGAAAGTACATGGGAGCATGGTGTGCAAGGAGCAATAACCGATATCAGTATCTTCAGATTGACTTCACAAGGCTGGCTAAGATTATTAAGATGGCCATTCAAGGCCGCCAGGATGCAAATCAATGGGTCACGCAGTATTACATAACGCACAGTGTAAATGCGATCAATTTTGTGGAGTACAAAGAGCGAAATAATAGAAAGGTAGCACGATGCATCTTACATATTTGAAACTTTATTGCGCCTTTCAGTAACAAACGAACTCTAAGTAATGATTGCGTTTCTCGCCGTCGTCAATCCTTATGGATCGAAATCTAGCAATCACAACCCAAAGATATGATCTTTTGAACCTATTGAAGTAAACCTCAGTTTCCTGAGAGGTCCAGAGATAGAGAAAGTGCATGGAAGCAAATACTTTGTGAAACAGTTAGCAGACTCACTTATCTTAAGGTTACTTTTTAAACGGTCTTAATCTGGATGAAGTAACTAAGCAATCGAGCTAAGAAACAGTGAAACAGTGC
Source organism: Orbicella franksi (assembly GCF_964199315.1). Taxonomy (NCBI): domain Eukaryota; kingdom Metazoa; phylum Cnidaria; class Anthozoa; order Scleractinia; family Merulinidae; genus Orbicella; species Orbicella franksi. The sequence continues at coordinate 5,043,808 of NC_138158.1, read as the reverse complement.
ACCTTCTAAGAATAACAGAATGACTATGAAAATAATAGTCCCTTTAATTTGAAATAGCAAGCTTATGGTGTATCCATATCACCAGTAAGAACTCACCATCTTAATATCCTTCCTTCAAAAATTGAAATAGGCCAGCCTGAGTGGTTTAGTAGTGGTTAACTCGTTTCCGTTGTTGTTCTTCTTGACAGTATTTCACTGGAAACCGCGACCGTAATACGGTAGTCTCCAACCCCTTTAATCCAGCAATTCGATGTCGTTACATCCGGGTTCATCCATGGGGATGGTACAGACACATCTCAATGAGAGTGGAGTTCTACGGATGTTTCACAGGTGAACTTACTACAGATGATATTGTCAGCTTGTTGACAGGGGTTCGGGTAGACAAAATCCTCTTTCTTAGCAATTTTGTATTTTATTAGTACAGTATAGACATTTACTTTTTAGACTTGTTGTTACTGAAATCTTTTTTCTGTCTGTTTTGCTGGACAACAGCCTGTAGTATTCCATATTTTAATTTTAGCAGCCTATTCTGGTTTGTTACCCGTATTTGTACTAACTTGGGTATGTTCAGTGTTTTACTGTCTACTTATATTAAAGGAAAGGAATAAATGAACAAATATAAATGTTTTCCTTTTCAGAGACCATTGCACAATGCCTTTACACAAGCTGACAATTAAGTTCTTGGGCAAGACACCGTACTCTCACAGTACCTCCCCTCACTCAGGATTATACTGAAATTAAATGGGTAGCGGCGAATTTAATGCCGGGGGTAACCCTGTGATGTCCTAGCATCCCATACAGGGGGGAGTAGAAATACCCTAGTCGCTTCATGCTACATAGAAACGGGAGAGAAGTGCCGGCTTGACAGATCACTTGGCTCGTATGCAGACTTTACCTTTTACCTCTACAGACAAATGTACCATGCCTCTTGGTATGGAAGATGGCCGTATACTGCCAGGACATCTGCGAGCCTCGTCATCATATAACTACAATCATGGACCTGAACGAGCGCGGCTCAACATTTATGCCAGTCATGGACGAACAGGGGCCTGGGTAGCGAAGTACAGGAACACTAAACAGTTTCTGCAGATTGACATGAGACAGATGTGTATTATCAAAGGAATCGCTACTCAAGGAAGAAGAGAAGCCCATCAATGGGTGATCAGCTATGTCCTTTCATACAGTAAAGATGGCCGCAGATTTAGAGCTTATACAGTGGGTGGAAGACTCAAGGTACTTAAAAGTTTTGTGCTCTGAATTATTAGTCTGGCCTGTTGGCAGATTAGTGTGAAGTCCAGCCCTGGCAGAGGCCCTGTGTTACTTTGGGTTAATCTTGAATCTCTCACAGCCAAGCAGAAGAGAGTCTCACATGGTGAAATCTGGGTAGAAGATTAACTCTGGGTGCTTTCCATTCAAGCAAAAATTCCAGTTTGAATTTCCAGACATTCTCAGTGGCAAATAGAATAGCATTCTCAGTAATTTTTGGAAAAGAGGATAACCTCTCGAGGGATTCACAAATTTTCGAAAATTTGGGACCGGTAATTTCCCTTCCGTTTGATTTTCGTCTTGGAGTTTTCTGAATTTTCGGTTGAATGGTTCGCATTTTGGAAATTCAACAATTTTCGGATTTTCCGCAAACTTTTCGAGGAAATTTCCATATATTTGCCTTCGTCTCGGAAATTCCGGAATTTTGGGTGAAATGGAAATCACCTTCTCACTACCAAACTATTGGATGACCTACATAAGGTTACCATTCGGCGATACTCCTAGTTGTTTCATACTGTTCAACCAGGCACGTGTCTTCGAGAATTACGAAGAAAGTGAATTACTTAATTTTAACGATCTTGTAAACAAGTCAATGCTCCTGACGTCAAGTACTTTCTTATATTTTTTCTGCAGAGATTCCGTGGAAATTACGATATCTACCATACTGTTGCCCAAAGAGTATCACCTTACATCAGAACTCGGTATTTGAGGATCCATCCCAAACAATGGAGGTCTTACATTGCTATGAGAGTTGAGCTTTACGGGTGCAGATATAACGGTAAGAACTTAACAATCTAGCGTCCGTCCTCCAATAGATGATAAGTAGGAACCAATCAAAATGCGAGAATAATTCGACTTATTATATAAAGGTTGTTTGATCTCACTCTTTAGAATATTAATCCTGTGGCTCTTATTCTAGATAGAGAAGAGATTTTGAATGATGTATATCAGGAGACTGTTTTGTAGAAATTTAACAGTTCTGATTTTGTTGCAGAACGCATGTGTGACAGTGCCCTGGGTATGCAAAATGGCCGAATCAAAAATGCAGCCATCACAGCCTCGTCCCAATGGGATAAAAACCATGCACCCTATCTTGCCAGACTCGGGCGCCTGCGCCGTGGAAGACTGATGGGGGCCTGGTCTGCCAAGAGAAACAACCACAATCAGTTTATTCAGGTTGATCTTTTGAGGTCGATGAAGATCACTGGTGTGGCTACTCAAGGTAGAGCGGAAGCTGCCCAGTGGGTGACGGCATTTTATTTTCTGTACAGCTCGGATGGAGTAAAGTTTGCCAAAGTTAAGCATTGGTGGGATGTTGTGAAGGTAGGTATCTGTCCGGGAGGAGGGCTCCCATATAAAAAGGACGGGGGTGCTCCTCGTACCTTTCAGGGGTTAAAAAAAGCGGTGTTGGTACATCTTAGGATGTTCAGCCTCAAAAGGTCCACAGCGGGAGCTTTTGCGGTACATTTTAGGGTAATTAGCCGGAAAAATTCAGTGTCTGTTGATGTGTTGCTTTAGAATAGGACACTTTCGATATATTAAATTCCAGCTTGATAGTGAGGCCCAGAGGACACAAACAAAAGAAATGAATAAACATGGTCATTCCATTTCCTTTGTTTGTGTCGTCTAAGCCTTACTGCCAAGCTGAATTTTCATATATCGAAAACGGTCTATTGGGACCTCTTAGGGGTCCCACTGAGTTCCAGTTATATCAGAAAACATGATTTACCGAAGAAATTACCATTTTTAGACAGAGCCATTCTTACCATTGACTATTGTCATACGTATATCTTTTCTTTATTTTTCATCACAATAGTGGGTATAATGTTCTCTTGCAGACTTTCCCCGCCAATGTGGACAGATATTCAATACGTAACAATCCTCTTCCATATCCAGTCTATGGACGCTTTGTTCGACTGCATATACGTGGCTGGCGAGCACACATTTCAATGAGGCTGGAGTTGTATGGATGTCCATGGAGTAAGTCTGTCATGTTCGAGACTCTATATTTAGACTTTTAATTCCAGTTCCTTATATAAAAGTGTTATCAATTTGTCAAAGCGTTTCATAGAAACAGAACAAAATTAAGTTTAGTCTTGATTTAAGTATCTTGAAACTTGTCTATGTTAGGCCTTTCCTCTCTCATAGTCTTCTGCTGAGGGGCGATGTTCGCTTATTAGGTGAATTTAAACCTGATTTTTTGCTCCACGGATTAGCAAATCTTCCACAATACTGCCGTCTTGTTATACAGCTTCACTGATTCTTATTCCTAATCGTACCTTTTTGGTACGCTTCGGCGGCACATAAGGAGTTTGGTCGAGCCACGGTTCGTACGTCGAGCCACAAATCCCATGGCGAGACCAAACGAGCCTGCTATGCAGCCGAAGTTTACCAAAAAGTACAATGACTATGAGGTATTTACCGTACCCAAATTCGACCAAGTGAGCATGATATCGTAGCCATATCAGGTCAGTGACTTGATATCGCGGGATATCAAGAGGGTGGATACGGCCTCTGATTGGCTAATTGCGAACTTGGGTACGGTGAAACAAGATGATGTGAGATGGATTTATCCTTGTTCATATTTCTCTAAACTACTTTGTACTTCATTAAGAACTTGATAAGCTGTGTTATAAAGATAGAAGCCCAAAATGAATCCAAAACAATACAGCAGAAATATAAAGAACAAATTTCTTGTTTAGGCCATTGTGATATTCCACTTGGCTTGGAAGATGGCCGCTTCCCTGACCAACTTGTTACCGCGTCTTCATTTTACAACTACTACTGTGCACCAAGAAATGCTAGACTGCATCAGAGACGGGTTGGCAGGTTTGGAGGGGCGTGGTGTGCCAGACGAAGTGACAGAAACCAATGGATTCAGTTTGATTTTGGAGGACGAACTCGTGTCACGCGCATCTGCACACAAGGTCGTCAGAACTCTGATCAGTGGGTGACAAGTTATTACGTGACATACAGTCGAGATGGCCAACATTTCACACCATACAGAGAAGGACGCGGTACCAAGGTAAACTACATTCGTCAAAACCGGCTAAACTACGTTCTTAAACCTAGCCTCCACTACTACATAAGCACAAGCATAAGCATAACTGTAGTGAGAGCGCCCACAACACAGGCAAAAGTAAGTCTGTTGTTATGCAGCTCTTTAGAACCTCTAATTTCATTGGATCTTGTTGGCACGAAGCTTTATTGTTTTAGGGCTAGGGTCCATTGTTACTACTGTTTGTATATCATTTTCTCAGCCAATCCTGTGCGACGTTTCGAAGAGCTTCCCGGCGACCCAAGCAAGTAGGCATGTACAGAATGGATAATTGCCTTATTATCAGTTCCATACCTTTTCAATATAGTAAACAAGATGGCGGACTTTCGCTTCTGCTTCTGCTTACAGCAGCGCGTTCTCACTTTACACTTTTTTTCTTCATGTGCTTGTACTTATACTTGCGTTATGGGCGTCCTCACTACCGTGTGCTGTTACTTGTACCTGTGCTTGTGCTTATGTCCTATTGGAAACCAGGCTTTTAATATGACCATCTCCTTTAAACGGATAGTACCTCTCACATTTCCCACCTTTCCGTCATGAAATGCAAAGTTGTGTTTTTGCATTCATGGCATGTTGTGGAGCCCAACAAACCATGAAAGCATAATATACCAAATACGATGTAATTGTCGAACGGAATATTTTTAGCAAAAATTAAGTACATTCTATTTCTAACTGTCATAAAAATACCTAGGTCGTTTGTCAGCTGTTTAGGTTTTGCAGGTGCATTGAAATTCGATGAAGACATAGTGAAACACAGACTGCAATAGCTATTAACTGTAACATTAGCTAACTAGGTTATTTTTATCCTTGATTTAGATATTTGCGGGTAATTATGACCGATATATGGTTGTATGCAACCGATTCTTGAAGCCGCTGTCGGGAAGATATTTTAGGATTTATCCTGTGACCTGGCGTAGCTGGATCTCAATGAGAGTGGAATTCTATGGCTGCATTACTGGTACGTTTGCATAGAGAGAAAAATAGTTTTCTTGCGTAGCAAGGGTTTCCATACGAAGAGCTTTTTCCCCATTCTGGCCGCGCGCAAATTGGTACTAGATCAAGGGGATGTTGGCGCTTCGTCAATTTTTTTACTCTCTCGCTCCAATTTGCGCAAGGCAAGAATGCGGAACACAGCTCTCCCTATGAGAACGCTTGCTACGCAGACTAAAAACTAACCTACTTGTAGTTTCTACCAAACTCACTGCTGTTATATTTCAGATAGTTTTTAATTCTTATCCACCTTTCAAAAAGTATATTCATCATATGCAGGTTGTTTACCATTTTATTTACCGATTCGTCAATGGTAAATAACAACAGAGTTGTCTCATCTTGTTTTTGTTCATAAGGTCCAAGATGTGATAGGCCACTGGGTATGCAGAATGGTCGTATTCGACTCACACAACTGTCAGCCTCCTCAAGCTGGGATGCCAATCATGGACCTCGCAACGGCCGGCTGAAGTTCCACCGAACAGGTTCCAGGATGGGTGCATGGTGTGCCCGACGTAACGACCGCTACCAGTATTACCAGGTGGACTTCCGTCGCGCCATGAGAGTGGTGAAGATTGCCACACAAGGACGACAAGACGCGGCACAGTGGGTCACACAGTATTTTGTCACGTACAGTCAGGATGGATGTAGCTTTGCTGAGTACAAGGAAAATAGCAACAGAAAGGTAGAGTTCCCAGTGATTCCTTACTGGTTATTCGTCTCAAGTAACATGGTTTGTTTCCTGCCTTCAGTTTTTATGTAATATATCAAACACGAAAGACCGTGTTTGACCACATTTCCAAACGCTGAGAAGAGAGTTTACAACACGACGCGAGGCGGAGTATTTTTGACGTTCGTCGAGGTGTTTGGAAATGTGTTTAAACACTGTCTTGAGTGTTTGATTTATTTTCTCAATCAAAACTGAAACTAAGGAGAAAACGGGGAAATGAAATCGTAGAAGTTTATGCAAATTAAGATCAGATATCTAAACACCGTCACTGTCATTATTTCCTTTGCTTAAACTTGATAAGTAATTAATAAGTTTGAGAACACAATTTCAAGAGTTTTCTTTTATGATCCACAGTACTTTACAGGAAACAGAGATCAGAACAGTATTGTTCAATATCGCTTGTTCCCGCCAATCAGGGCTCGCTATGTACGAATACGCCCTTGGGGGTGGTACAGACACATCTCTATGAGGGTTGAGTTCTATGGATGTGCGGAAGGTAATGTCTATCACTGTGTATTTTACTTACTCAAGAGTCAGTAAAATTCGAAGAAATCGTGGCCACTATCAAAAAAAAGATCAGTTTTGTTTAAGTCTCGTTAGTTTGTAGTCCAAAGTGACTAACTGAAGAATATCGGGCCAGTTGTTGGAAATATGCGATATAAAGGCAGTGTTCCATGCAAAAACAGTTGTGGCCATAATTGTTTGCTTTTTTACTGACATTTACTCTTAACAGGTTGCGAGAATTAAATGATGCCATGCGCGCATCATTTAGCGTGGGTATCATGAGCGAAAGGTAAAAACTCGTTAAGGTCGCTGTGGCGTATTTATTTTCAATGATCTTTAAATGTGATATGGGATTGTTGAGATTATGCTTCCTGTTTAGTTGCAGTGACGCCCAACAGTTGAAAGGCTAAACCTGAACGCGAAACTAGATTAGTATGAGGCCCCGCTCACACTACGCCGGATAAATTTGATAACGCAGCTTTATTTCTACGGTTGGGCCTACCGTCCAGACTAATCCGGACCGAAAACGGAGCTTTTCAAAAACGCTCTTCAAACCGGAAGAGTTTGAAAACGCCTGCTTTGCGTTTTAGTGTGGACGGAAAGCATTTTTAAATCCGAGATTTTCGAAAACGATGACTGATAATCCTGAGATTAACACCCAAGCTTTTCTGTCGCCGGTGATTGATGCGTTTTCAAATTTCTCCGGCGTAGTATAGACGAAGAACATTTGATGCGTTTTGAAGCTAAAACTCCGTTTTCTCGACGTAGTGTGGACGGAGAACATTTGATGCGTTTTCGAAACGAAAACTCCGTTTTCAAATTTCTCCGGCGTAGTGTGAACAGGGCCTGAATTAACGTTTTTAAAAGCTGATTGAATTGTTTTGCGTCACCAGACCCTTGCTATGTACCTCTTGGCTTGGAGGACAAGAGGATTACAAACGGAGCGTTTTCTGCTTCTTCGTATTACAACCATCACTTGGCACCTTGGCATGGAAGGTTGAATCACCGCTGGTCATGGAGCGTGCGACATCGTAACAATAGACAGTGGTTGCAGGTTAATATGCAGGAAATCTACCGAATGAAAGGTATTGGTTCTCAAGGCCGACAGGATGCAAATCAGTGGGTCAAGAGCTATACTTTGTCGTATGGCATGAACGGTGTGGATTTTGCTCATTACAAAGAGAATGGAAGAGTTAAGGTAAGGCATGGTGCCTGTTAACAGTAAACACTTACTCTTAAAGATGTCCGTGAATACTGTCAGAGCTTAAAGACAAGTTTTAGCCTTTTTACGTCAGAAAAGAAAAGTATGGCAAATGTTTGTTGGCTTCTGGATGATGAAGGTGGAAAACAAAGTATTTATTTAACAATCAGATTATGAGCTCGAGATTTTATTTTATTTGAAACACCTTTTATAGTTTATTTTGAATCAACAGACACAATATTTCAGAGATCAAGTCTGACAGAAATGATCAAGGTTTGCACACAACGCACATGTATCTCGTTTGATCCATTTGCAAAAAGTGCATTTAAACCGAGAAAAACTCGACGACTTTACATTAATGTAATTTGCTAAGACATGAGTGCAACTTTGAGTGCACTATCCTTCCAGCAAGAACCCTACATTCAAGCGGGTGTTGGTAGGCTATCATGGATGTCTATATTTTATCAAGATTCTACTGCTTTTTTTCTATATCCCTTTTTCTTTGTGCTAGCTTTTTACAGCCAATACAGACCGCCACTCTGTAGTGTTCCATCGCTTCAGAAAGAGATTTGCTGCCGTGTTTGTCAGGGTTCATCCCAAGGCCTGGTACAGTTGGATATCAATGCGAATTGAACTGTTCGGATGCTCAGGTAATATATAAATAACTTATATTTTCAATGAAATTCAACAATAGTCAGATTCAGACACGGTGGGTCGCATTACAGTTGCAGCTAGTCAACGTGCAAAAACGGCATTTGGGTCACATGCCGCATTGCTAGAGTGATTCACTCATAATCCCACCACTACTCATTCTTTGCTTGTCATTTTACTTGCCAGTAGCAAGAAGAGGTGTACAGCAGTACGCTATCCACAGTAAAGCAGTTTTGTTATTTCAAAAGCTCTTTTACATGGAATACGAGCCTCTATTTATTACATTTAGTTGAAAACCCGCCATCTGATCTAGTAGTTACATATGCTTGAGTTTCTGACTAGCGATTCTTAACAAAGTACTTTGGCGCTTCTGTCCTCGTTTACCATTATACAAGAGAATAACCATTGTAGGACGTATTCTTTAGCTGCAGGGTAATGTTATGTTTTGTCTTTTACATCGAATCTTGTGTTCCGGTATACAAGGACAGAACCAAGTCAACTGTGTACATTAAACTGCCATCTTATTATTTATCACAAAGGTATTATTTGCCAATCCAGTACACTTATTGCTAAAACTGCTTTGCTTTTAACTCTTTCTTATACTTTAAATCCTACATCAGCGGCATTGTGCAACAGCGCCTTAGGAATGAAAAATGGGGCCATCAGGAACGCCCAGATCACGGCGTCTTCAATATGGAACAAATACCACGCAGCCAGACTTGCCAGAATGGGCACAGTCAAACGAGGCCGGTATGTGGGAGCCTGGTGCGCAAGACACAACAATCATCATCAGTGGCTCAAGGTGGACTTTAAACAACCAATGAAAATCACGAAAATAGAAACACAAGGACGTCAGGACACCAACCAATGGGTGACGAGGTACCAGTTAAGTTACAGTCAGGATGGAGCTCACTGGACTTTGTACAGACAGAGGAGCAACGATAAGGTAAAAATAAATCCTTTCTGTCAAACTGTTTACTACAGTCAGAAATAAAGTTTGATATGCATGAGGTTTTCTTGTCCAAGACAAAGACAAAAGAAAGCAATATTCCAGTGAACAAAAGAGTACACCTTGTAATTCTATATAATAGTGTTAAAATCAAGGAGTTTGGTAATTCTTAATTTTGAAAGTTGTGAGTTCTCAAAGCAGCTTTTTTCTCGGTAATGATCAGCAGAAATAATTGATTACAGGGTAACACGGAAGGGGTATTAAAACCACTAACCTTTTGCCCTGTCTTGGTTTATAGCGATTTCAATTCAAATTAGCCTACAGAGGTGAAAGTTCATGGAGGTCACGGAAAATCATTTATTTAATATTACTTCAGAAGTGGCCACAAATGCGATCTATGAAGCCTCGCCTCTTTGTAAAAGCTTTTATTTTGTTTTTCTCTGTATTTTTAGTAGGCCTCTGACTATTCGCTATTTTCTTGATTTTCAAGTATTTCCAAGCCAACCGAGACCAACACAGCATTGTTGCAAATGTCATCAACCCACCAATCATTGCTCGCTTCTGCCGCATCATCCCGCGAGGATGGTATCGTCATATCAGTATGAGGGTGGAGTTCTATGGATGCAAAGCAGGTATACGTACTGTAATATGCTACCTTACCAAGTAGGGTGTTCTGCCTCCTCATCTTTCAGCAAAGAATTCTCAACCTTATTTTGGCTATCGCAATTAAACCGTCGTATTCCATGAAGCCCTCTACATGTAAATATGCCACTTATCGACATTCCACTCCAAGCGGTAAGCAGGGTGTTAGTCACACCATAATGGCCTAAGCTCCCACGAGTCTCCTGTAGCTCAGTGGGTTTTTCTCCTCCCCATCGCTCCCCGCGCTCGCGCTCCTCACTCACTACCAGCTCCCGCTCACGCTTTCTTGCTCACTCTTAGTCTCCCAATCGCTCTTTGCGCCAGTAAAAAAAGAAAAGCCTGCGGTGGAGGCTGGTAAATATTTTTAACTATGGTAGCTGATGATTTTCCTCACTCCTGGTTGTAGATAAGTGTGATGTTCCACTCGGAATCCAAGATGGCCGCATTACACAGTCCATGATGTCAGCCTCCTCGTTTTACAATCGATACTATGGTCCTTGGTCTGCTAGATTACAGGCTCGGAATCACGGCGCCACACGCGGTGGATGGTTAGCCAGGGTGAACAACAATCACCAGTTTCTACAGATTGACCTTGGAGCCAAGTCTGTTGTGAAGAGGATTTCAACTCAGGGTCGATATGATGCAAATCAATGGGTCACTAGTTACACTCTGTCATACAGTCAGAATGGAGTCAGGTTTTATCCTTACAGGGAGAATAGACGAACTCGGGTTAGTGAAGAGCATATTATTTTAACAGAATTGGTTTTAAATAATTAAATTTACTAGTAATTTGGAAGTCTGAACTTGACTGTACGGAATGATGTGGTACATTATTATAACCACTTACCACAGCGTGTTAAGGGACGTTACGTTGTTGTGAAACTAGGTAATTTTTGAGGCAAATTTCCCCATATTTTGTTGCGACACAAGTTGCAAGAAAAATTGCCTTTCTTTGTCACAGCCAGCCTAGTGCGAGGTACAGTTCAGTTCTAGTTTTCACAATTTTTTTGCAGCAACGTCTCAGCAAACACTAGTTTTAAGAGTGTCTTAGTAAGCCATGTTTCGGCAAGTCTTCACCTAACACTACAATAAAATTACAAGACGATTAGCACGAAACATTACCTGGTGTAAGAACACCTTCTCTTGAAATGTAATTTCTCTCTAATGTCTCTATGTAAAGGATTTTGGATAAGATATTCTCTTTAGTTTGATCATTCTGCTATTGTTTAATCAGCAGAATTCAGTCAAGTATAAATAAAAACAACGCTTAAAATATCAATTCGCTGTTAATTTTCTTTGTTTCCTTTATAATTCTAACAGATCTTCCCAGCCAATCAAGAAAGACACTACGTTGTTACGCATCGTTTGTTCAAGCCGTTTGCAGCTCGTTATGTGCGTGTGAATGTCAGGACATGGTATGGACACATTGCTATGCGCGTAGAACTCTATGGATGTATACTGGGTAAGTACAAATATCTGCAGTCGTAAACGTTCAAAACGACGAATGAATGAATGAATGAATGAATGAATACCTTTATTTAAGTGTCAAACTAAAATAGCAGTAAATAACCACTAAATGGGGAAAAACATAACCATTATTAAGTCCTCTATGCACGAGCGGCATACAAAGGTTAACTTTTCAGTGGTTGTCTTAACTTTTAACTTGAAAGTAGAGGATTTCGAAAATTTGTCACGTTTGTGAGCAGCAATTTTGGCAGGAAGACGGCGGGAACTACGCGCGCGCCTCAATGTGGAGGATTTGGTATCCCTCAATTCAACTAAATGTTTTAAATACGCGCAGTAAGAGCAATATGGCACAAAACATCTACCTCTAGTATAATGTATCGCGAATTTTGTGAAATGTTTATCACTGCTGTGAAATTTTTACGTATTTTCCACAGGCCGCCGGTGCAATCAGCCAATGGGATTTCAATCAGGCCGTCTTAATAACCGCATGATAACAGCATCATCTCAATGGGATAACTACCATGCAGCTTTCTTGGCACGACTTAACTGGAATCGCCGTGGAAGATACATGGGTGCATGGTCAGCAAAACACAATAACCGTTATCAGTATCTACAAGTAAACTTTGGAAAAGCAGCCAAGATCATCAGGATCGCCACTCAAGGAAGAGCTGATGCTGATCAGTGGGTGACTCAGTATTATTGCATGCACAGCTTGGATGGAATTCGATTTGTGGAATACAAAGAGCGAAACAACAGAAGGGTAGGTATAAATGAGCTATCATTTACAAAGTTGTTTCCTGTCAATTTAAGTATAGTGGAACCGCGCTATCTTGGACTCAGTTTTCTCGAACTCCTCTCGAACTCAAATCATTTTCTCCTGAATATGCTATTTAGCCATTTACTATCCGCTGTCTCGAACCCCCAACATCTCGAACGCTTCACGCTTCACGCTTCCTTAAGAGTTCGAGATAGTGGGTTTAACTGTAGAGTTAAGGAGAAATAGATCTTTCGAGTTTGTGGCAACCTAAGAAGCTGCTAAGAAAGCTTGAAAAGACTTTGGTTTCGACTTGGTTCAGTGCTTTGTGATAACAATGCAAGCGTTCTCCCACTCAGTTAGGAGGCTGTCTAGAACATAGACACAGATACATGAACTTTATTTGAGTGTCTACCTATAAAATTAGCTTTGAAAGCTAATTGGGGACACTTCAATGAACAAGTGAATTTTAAATAAATAAAATCAATTATAAGATATCTACATTCAAGAAATGTTACTTAACTTTCGTGACAAGCATTTATGAAATGAATTATACCAGTACATGGAAACCCTAGATGTTAGAATTAAAAAGAACAAATTTGACAGTTATGTAGAACACTAAGTGTAGTTTCGTACTGACTGGTATTCTTCTCTTCAAACAGTACTTCACAGGAAATCGTGACCGCAACTCTGTTGTCATGTATCCATTCAATCCACCAATCAAAGGCCGTTTAATCAGGGTGGTACCCTGGGGATGGCGCGCTCACATCTCTATGAGAGTTGAGTTTTATGGATGCTACATAGGTATGCCAATAGAAAGTGCGAATTTCATTTAGAAATTGATTGCCTTGGAAATGATTTTTGTTCTCAGAATTTTGTGATAAATCCTAAAAGTGATTCGTTAGCAACTACTAAAATTGAGAAAACAGAGCAGATCCCCATTCCCCATTGTAATTATCTCAAATTTATTTCTAGTTTGCAGCACGTTGTTTTAAGTCCGTTTCCATTGCTGTACGACTATAAAACAGCACGACATTGATGTCTAACAAACCAATTAAGTGTCGCCCTTAAAATAGTCACGCAGTTTGCGATGCTGATTTCTCGTGTGCGCAGCTATCAAAGTGTACATTAAAGCTCTGTTGACAATAAGGTTCGTAGACTAAAATTAAGGAAAAGCACGGTATGTTGTTAGTATACATGTACGCGTTTTTGTGGTAAAAGGTGTGAGTAGTTTACAGCTATTTTGAGAAATGTTATCCTATGAAAGCGTGGAAGCGTACGTGTCACCGACAACTATATGGGTAGCGTTAGTTGACCAATGATTAATCGAGGTTCACGTTGTCCCAGGCTAATAGAAGGAAAAAACCTTGATCAAACTACGTACGCCAGCTCTACCCGTGATACCTTTCGACATTGTTGCGTACGCTTTTGCAGGACAACATTTCTCGAAACAGCAGTATATTGGGAATCTTTTAATTCTTGCCTTTAAAACTAAGATGCTTGATTCTTGGATTTTATAATTCCATCATACCTTAGATCGCTGCTCCATGCCTCTTGGTATGGAGGATCACCGTATCTTAGCGGGTCATCTTCGAGCTTCGTCTTCATACAACTACAATCATGGACCTGACCGAGCGCGGCTCAACATCTATGCCAGTCATGGACGAACAGGGGCCTGGGTAGCGAGGTACAGGAACACCAAACAGTTTCTGCAGATTGACTTGAGACAGATAAGTCTTATTAAAGGAATCGCTACACAAGGAAGAAGAGAAGCCCATCAATGGGTGAAAAGTTATATGATATCATACAGTAGACGGGGCCTGCGATTCAGGATGTATAATACCTATGGTCGGGTTAAGGTAAGAATCATGGCCACTAAGATTGGACGTGTATGCTGCTTACTATAGCTGGAAAACTCGCACAGTGAAGCAGTGGGCAAGCTGTAGTAATATGTCGGTGCCCTTATTCTTTAATGTTTCTACGAGTGTCTTAAGTGCTAACTTTTGTTTACTATCGCGTGCTGTTGTAATTTTGTAGGCGAAGTTAGGCTTAAAAAGTGTTTTCTCTTTTCCAGATTTTCCGTGGTAATTATGACATTTTCCACACTGTGTTTCACCCAATTGTCCCAGCGATCAAAGCCCGTTTTGTCAGATTGCATCCAAGAAGCTGGCGAAGTTACATTGCAATGAGAGTTGAGCTGTATGGCTGCCGAGCTCGAGGTGAGTATTTTTCCTTGAAGGAGCTAACTCACGGTATTTTGAGTTATCTTGGGCACGTACAAAATTACCTTTAAATTGAAGGAAACCTGAAAATAATAGTTTACTAAGATAGCAAAGCACCAAAGAGACAATAATAAACCATAAAGGAACAAGGATGGTTAAGAATGGAGAAGATTAACACGGATAAAAAACGGCGAACTTGGAATAGAGAAAACTTTTCAAGATGCACAAACCGTGATGTAGCTCCTTTAGCCGTTGCAGTTTGACTTAACTAGACAAAACAGAAGTGGATTTACTACAACTTTAGGTAAAGAGAGGGTGCAGGTTTAATACTTACAAGTCTTCATTCCCTCAGAAAATTTCTGCAATCGTCCTGTTGGTATTCAAAATGGCCGCATCAAGAATTCTGCCATGACAGCCTCGTCTCAGTGGGATGTAAACCATGCGGCTTGGTTGGCCAGACTTCACCGCGCGCGCCGTGGTCGGTTGATGGGAGCCTGGTCCTCACGTCATAACAACCATCACCAGTGGCTGCAGATTGACATGGGAAGGTACATGAAGTGTTCAGGTATTAACACACAGGGACGACAGGACGCTGACCAGTGGGTAACGGCGTATCAAATCCTGTATGGCTCAGATGGAACACGCTTCTCTTACGTCAGAGAATGGTGGGATAACATCAAGGTGAGTCTTCAGAGGTTAAAGGAGGTCAGTCACGTTATTTTGAGTTATTTTGGCCACAATCACCTTTAAATTGAAGGAAACCTGAAAATAACAGTTTACTAAGATAGAAAAACACCAAAGAGGTAATAATAATCGTCAACAAACAAGGTTGGTTAAGGATGGAGAAGATTAACACGGATCACAAACGACGAATTTGAAAAATTTAGGTTAAAATTTTCAAGATGCGCAAGCCGTGACTTAGCTCTTTTAATTTTACGTGTCAAGGAGCGTCGCCTACAAAGTTTCGGTCAGTTTCACTGGCCTTCCTCAGGAATTAAGAAATAAAATCTTAGAGATACTGATAATTTTCAGAAAAACTGTTAACTAATAGTATACAGACACTAAAACTCCCTAGCATATCTTGTGTACACAAAACTGATTGTTTCTTCCCCTAGATTTTCTAAAAAAACAAAGCAAAATATTTTGTTAGGAAATGGTTACATTTATTATAATTGGTCTTCCAATATTGTGGAGGTTAATTCCTTAGTTGTTTATCATTAATATATGCTACTATTGATCAAGTAGTTCGTCTTGTCTGACCGTCCGGGTGAGGGTAGTTCTGAAAGAACTGTCTCCTCTGAAGATGACTTTCGCTCAGTTTGATCACACAAGACGAACTACTGATAATCCTGGATTCAAACCATTTACTATTATATTTATCAAGTAGTTGAGAACATGGCATCGACTTTTGCTTCTCTACAGACGTTCCCAGGCAACTATGATAGAAATGGAATTCAGACTCGATCTTTCGATCCACCGTTCTATGGAAGATTTGTCCGGCTTGTTCCACGGGGCTGGAAGGCACATATTTCCATGCGAATGGAATTGTATGGATGTCCTTGGAGTAAGTGAATTGTCTTCTGTTGTGAAGCGATAACCAGAAGTTAGTTGTCAGATAGTTATGAGATAGTTAAACAAAGAAATTACCCAATATTAGCCCTACTGTACACCTTTGATGGTACAACCTTGTTCCATAAGGTAATCGTTGGGGTATGCATTTTTTTTTCAGGTAAATGTGACGTTCCACTTGGTTTGGAAGATGGCCGTATACCGAACCCCATGTTCCGAGCCTCGTCTTCATATAACTTCTATTGTGCGGCCAGAAACGCAAGACTGCATCAGCGTCGTGCTGGAAGAAACGGAGGGGCCTGGTGCTCACGTCATAGAAACAATAGACAATGGCTTCAAGTGGACTTTGGAACTGACGCGTACGTTACTAGGGTTTCCACTCAAGGACGTCATAATTCTGACCAATGGGTGACAAGTTACTATGTGTCCTTCAGCAGTAGAGGTCAAAGGTTTATAACATACAGGGAAGGCCGCAGGACAAAGGTCAGTACCTTGCTGTTCATTAATTGCTACAAGTCAATGCATTTTCTTATTCATTTGAGCCCTAAAATTATACTGCTTACAGACCATTTATTCCCATCTCACATGTTCAAATGAAAATGGTCTGCCATACAGTGTAAGATATCTTTTTGCCTCAAATGTTATACCTCAATGACGCATTTTGCTCCCATATCAAATATTGAAGGTACCGTTGGCGCAAAAGCTCCTCCATGACTTTGTCTTTCCCAACGAAATCTTCAACTGAAACATGTTTTGACCGCTCTGCAGCTGTAAAATAAGGCGGAAACCCAGGAGAGGGGGAATTATCTACAGTTACCCCATGCTCGAGAACTGACCCACCTTGGGGATTTGTAGGTGGTCAAATGCCTTACTGATGCCTCGAGTAGGTAGCAATGGGTGGATAACTGATCTACTTTTTCCTTGAAACAATTTTATTTCTTCTTAAACGTGTTGTTTGTTGGATTCGAATGACGTTTCTATGCAAGTAGTTTTCTTGCCTTACTGTGTCGTTCATTACTGCACTTGGTTTTTGTCCCGCACAGATCTTCGCTGGAAACTATGACCGCTTCATGGTTGTAACTAACCGCTTCTTGAGGCCCATAAAGGCTCGATTCTTCAGAATACACCCAGTCACATGGCGAAGTTGGATATCAATGAGAGTGGAATTTTTCGGCTGTATTGTCGGTAGGTGTTATGTGTACGTTATTATAAAATAACTGAGATACTACACGAGCTCTCATTGGTCGATAGGTGTGTTTAGATGAGAGTTTGTAAACACGGTTGTGACGTTTTGGAGTCGCGTGTATTTTTGAGAAATAGTTTATAAAAACAATAGAGTACTTTTCCATGTTTACATAGCCTCATCTAAACACTTGGGTGCTGGGAGAAGTTTCACAAGTTTTGCAAACTCTCGACTACGTATATCATTGAATAACTGTCTCGAATTCTCCGAACCCCTCCCCCGTCGTGTTTAGATGAGGCTATTTAAAAATGGAAAAGTAAACTATTGTTTAAATGTCACTTGTTAACATGGGATTTTCTCTCGGACTATAGAACAATTTGAGGTTCAGAAAAAAAAGGTCACTTAGCGAAAGATATTCTCTAGACAATGAATCAACATTTTTATTCTGTAACAATTATCTTTTGCCAGGTTCACAGTGTAACAAACCATTAGGAATGCAAAATGGCCGTATAAGAGCCTCGCAGATTACCTCCTCGTCCAGCTGGGATAAGAATCATGCTGCTAACAACGGCAGGCTCCATTTGAAGAGAGCAGGTTCCCGGATGGGGGCGTGGTGTGCACGTCACAACAATCGCTACCAGTGGCTCTCGGTTGATTTTGGCCGTGCAATGAGGATCACTAAAATGGCTTCTCAGGG
This sequence comes from Orbicella franksi, assembly GCF_964199315.1. Lineage (NCBI taxonomy): Eukaryota > Metazoa > Cnidaria > Anthozoa > Scleractinia > Merulinidae > Orbicella > Orbicella franksi. The sequence continues at coordinate 5,025,928 of NC_138158.1, read as the reverse complement.
ACGACATGACGCCCGTCAGTGGGTGACACAGTATTATTTGTCGTACAGCCAGGATGGTGTTTTTTTCGCTGACTATAAACAGAATAGTGCGAGAAGGGTAAGGGTTTGAATTTTAAGACAGTTACAACGATCAAGAAGTAACATAAAATTTAAACGCCTTATATGGCATATTAGGAAGAAATGTTCTGTGAAAGCCAAAGTGACAGTTTTGCGCCCTTGAGGGGATGTAAGTACATTCCAGGACCGAAGCAAGAAACAGGCAAACCGACTAAACCGAGGCACTTGCTTATTTGTTGTTGTTGTTGTTTATAGTCATCATAAACACCACCTATGCGTAGGGGGAGAATTTAACCATGGACATTGCTACAGTCATATTTTTTTTCTGTCTACGGCCCTGTTTTGAGCATCTTCAGATAGTTCGACCAATATGGCTTTATCCATTGGTAGTTACAAGTGTAGAAAGATTAGCATTAACATTCAAATATTTTCGCAAGTTATAAGTGAGATTAGGATCTGGATAGGGCTGCTGGAATCTCCGATTTCTCGGCTAAAAATATCAAAATTCAAAAACATCAGTCCATTTCATAGTCTCCTCCGCAGCCGTTTTTTGGGATGTAACGCACATCCCAAAAACGGCTGCGGAGAAGACTACCCATTTCACAGCTCTAAGTCAGTTTTTTCAGATATCAGCTATCAGTTAAAAACAGCTGACAGTTAAAATTGAACTCCATCAAGACCCTTGGTAAATTCTTGGATATGGCGATGACCAGGAGCCCATCACGGTGATGGGCTCCTGCGATGACTTATAACACTTCATTGACTACAGAACTTGTTTACACCACATTGACCTGTTTACATCCTTGTACTCCTGATACTAAAAACCCTTCATGTTTTTCTCTCAGTATTTCACAGGAAACAGAGATCAGAATTCTGTTGTTCAATATCGTTTGTTCCCTCGAATAATAGCGCGTTATATCCGAGTACATCCATGGGGATGGTACAGACACATCTCTATGAGAGTGGAGTTCTATGGATGTGTTGCAGGTAACGTTAATAACCAAGTAGTGTAATTTTTTAATGTGATTTTTTTTTCATTTCTTTTGTATTTGTCTTGAAATGGCATACAAAGAAAGTAAATTAAAATAATAAAAAAGCTTAAAAAACATTTCGTGAAAAATAGTTTTCCAAGCGTATAAGTGGTTAAGTGGTTTTAATGAAAAATGGAAGAAATATACGACAAAGAAACAAAATGTTTTTCATTAAAATACAAAATGGATAATGCGATGCAAAGAAAAATCTCACTCGTCTTTATCTGGCAGCAAGTAAGACAAGAAGAAAAATTTCACCGAGGGGCTTTTTTTTAACGTTTTTAGAAGTTGATATTTTACGTAATATGTCAAACACGAAAGACTGTGTTTGACCACATTTCCAAACACCGAGAAGAGAGTTGAAAATACGACGCGTAGCGGAGTATTTTTCACGAACGTCGGGGTGTTTGAAAATGTGGTCAAACACTGTCTTGATTGTTTGATAGATATTCTCAATCGATACTAAAACTAAGGAAGAAACGGAGAAATAAAATCTGAATAATTTTATGCTTATTATCCAAACACCCTCATGGTCAGGATTTTGAGTTTGAGCAGTGCAGTTTACATCAGTGTTATATTTATCGTTCCGTAGCAAGGTGTTCTGTTCCGATTGGTCTGGAAGATAAGCGCATTCGTGATGGTGCCATGACAGCCTCTACGTACTACAATCGCTACCTTGCACCATGGCATGGCCGCATCAATCACCGCTGGTCATGGAGCGCACGACGCAGCGTTCGTAACCAGTGGCTTCAGGTGTACTTTGGGGTCTTGGCTCGACTTACAGGAATCCGCTCTCAGGGTCGACAAGATGCTAACCAGTGGGTCAAGACCTTTATCCTCACGTTTAGTAGAGATGGATTTAAATTTGTAAAGTATCCAAAGGTAAAGTGTTCTCCAGTGATTAAGGGTAATAATAGAAGCAGTACAAGGGGTTCCTCCATCCTCTATGAGATGGGCTTGCAAGGAATTATGGTAGTTATATTCATCATCTTAGACAGGATATTTTTTCTGATGAATACAACTACCATGATTCCCGGCCCTGCAGACACGTTTCACAGAGCGAATTGGCCATTCGTAAAGTTTCTCTACTCTCCTAACGAACAAAAACTTTGTCAACATCTTTTGTTCTGTCTCTTCACCACTCATCCTTTAACAACCGCTTCAAAATATCAGTTCTAACACTTAACTTAGCTTCGTTCCAAAACGCTTTGGTCTTATATGAATGTTAAAACACGGTGGGTAATTCGGTCGCATTTACAATTAATACCTGCTGCTCTATGCATTCCTGTTTGACAGGTTTTCACAGCCAACAGTGACCGTCACACAATAGTCACCAACACTTTCCCCAGATCCATAGCCGCTTCATACATCCGTGTTTATCCGCTGACCTGGTATGGCTGGATGTCCATGAGAGTGGAATTCATAGGATGCCCTATTGGTAAGTCGTTACATGAACTTATTGGTCATGTTATTATGTGCTAATAAGTCATATTTTGAGATGTACTAAATTACGCACATTCACATTGAAGGAAACCTTAAATAGTTGAACTTACTGCTTAGGTTTCAAGTCTTCGATTATCCCTCATATCTTTAAATCTTAATTCCGCAGTTGAGGTATGCTTCATATATTTACTTGCATAAGAAAGAGTCAATAAACCAAAGAGAATCAAAGATCAAAAAAGTTGATTTGAATCCTTTTTAAACGCGACGTTTTTACATTCATTTACCTTCAATTTACCTTTAATTTTCCATTTAATTTGCCTTTTTTCAAAGTTTCGTTTTATTTAACTTTGCTTAAAATTTCGTATCAGTATCTGAAACAAAAGAAAATGAGAATCAAACTGGTTATAAAATTTTCCAACTAAAACAACTGTAAGCCACAAAATGTCAAAAACAAGTACAAGGTGTGGTGGACCTTCTTCTTAGTTGCTGTTTTGTTGCCATTTAGCCCCACTTTGCAACCGTCCACTGGGCCTAGAATCTGGAAGAATCCCCAATGCACGAATCACCTCCTCATCGGCTTACAATGGACGCTACACAGCACCAAATGGACGACTTCACAAGCCTTTCTGCTGGATTGCCAGACATAACAATCGTAACCAGTGGTTTAAGGTCGACTTTTTAAGAACTACAACTGTGCGAAAGATTGTTACACAGGGAAGACGAGATGCCAACCAGTGGGTGACAAGATACAAGCTGACATACAGCTTGGACACGCTGCACTGGGCAACCTACAGACAGAGAAGTCAGGATAAGGTCAGATTTGTTTCCTTTTGATGCTTACAGATGGTATAAGTCAAGACAATTCAATCTTTATTTAAACACGAAATCGTATCATATTTACACTATGGTCTTCCTAAGATTCGAGTTGAAGCTTATACAACTGGGCATGTGTCTAAATGACCAGTTATCAGCTCGAAGCAGAACAGTTATTAAAGTCCCTGTAAGTATAGCAGTTTGACGTTTAACCGTCTGTTATTGGGTGCAACCTATCTTGCAACACTGCCTCATTGTGGTTTTGCAGAAAAACAAATCGTGCACATGTTAACTTAGCAACGGACGTTTTTGGCAACGTGTGTATTACCTCAGTTCCTTATAGTGATAGTGAAGTGTTTTCAGCTCATTTAGATGAACAATGTTTTGTTTACTCTTTGTAGTACTTCACTGCCAATCGTGACCGTATCAGCGTTGTGGATAACGTCCTGTCTCCACCAATACAAACTCGCTATCTTCGTCTGCACCCGTGGGGATGGCATGGCTACATCTCCATGAGAGCCGAGTTTTATGGCTGCAGAGCAGGTAAAGGTCTTAAGTGATACACAGTATTTAATAGACAGAAAGAAGGTCTTTAGTAGAAATGTGACTTGCTTGCATGATATTGCAGTTATTAATTCAAAATCTTATGGACAGTTATTTTCTACTGTTTTCCTGTTCTGGCCAGAGAGCTGACTGTCGTTTGCTCCAATTTTGAGTTTGGGGCACTTCACCCCTGTCTCATCAACCGACCTTGAGAAAAAAACGTTGTATGTTGTTGTTGTTTTCATATAACACACAACTATAGGTGCATCCTCGGAGACCCAGGGGTAAATAGTCCCGGTTGCCTTCTTTCTGACCCAAAAATTTTGACCCGACTCTCCCCCTTAGTCCTTGAGGATGCTATACGTTGAGACAAAATAATAATAATAATAATAATAATAAAAAGAATTCAGAGGCCTTTTGGCGACTCAACCCACCCTTACCCACGGCTCCCGGGAATATAAGAATAACGGTACCCATTTCATGAAGAATAATTTCACTTTGTTCTTGTTATCAAAACTCGTAGAAATTTAGTTCAGTTGCACGTTATAAATTACTCATTCAGCCGAGTTACATGTACTTTATTACTCATTCAGTTGTTACTTATGCATTCCTTTTGGCTAATCTCTTCCTTGGTTCATATAAGATCCTTGTGATGTTCCCTTGGGAATGGAGGACGGTCGCGTTACCAAACAAGCTGTTACGGCATCGTCCATGTACAACTATTACTACGGACCGTGGAATGCCAGACTTCAGTCCAGGAATCACGGCTATGTTCGAGGAGGTTGGATCGCAAAGTGAGTACTGTACGATTACATTTGGACACGCTCAGACTTAATTTTGTGGTTTCGTTCAGTGTTTCGGCAAAATACCTCTTTATCATATTAACTTTTTATATTGTTGTAAGTAAGTAAGGTTTTGGTGTTCCCAACAGGCCATATTCGTGTTCTCGATATAGGGCTGAAACTAGCTGACAATGGAGCTCATGCGGAGGACTATCAATAAAAACAGATTACCATCATTTGCATTTGAAATGACTCATCAGCCTCAGTTGCAAGCTAGTTCCAGTCCAATACTGAGAATACGAAAATGCCCTATTTGTAGAAAATGGCCTATTTTTCTTTGGCCAGTTTCCCTTCAGTATCATGTATGATAGAAAAGAAACTTACTTTGCCAGAGAAACTGGCACTTGAACTTATCTATGCTGTTATGTCTTACTTATCTACCGCCAGGTACAACAATGCCAGGCAGTACTTGAATATAGACCTGGGCACAGTCTCTCGACTCAAGCGAATCGCTACCCAGGGTAGATATGACGCTGACCAGTGGGTCACGAGTTATGCAGTGTCCTACAGTATGAACAATGTCAGATCCATCCCATATAGGGAAGGAAGAAGGATTAAGGTGAAGTAATTTTCTTTGTCAATGTCATTAATTTAAGTAGCCTTCTGTGAAGTTTGCATGTGAAATAACTTTCTGACGTGTTCTCTTGTTTCATTTGTTTTACACAGGTTTTCAAAGGGAACTTCGAGAGGAACTTCGTCGTAACCCATCGCTTCCTGCGCCCTTTCAAAGCACGGTATGTTCGTATTCACCCCCGAACATGGCGCAGTCACATCTCCATGAGAGTGGAACTCTATGGCTGCAGATTAGGTGAGGCCAGCTGAAGCTAAATAATTCTGATGCAAGTAATCTTGAGGCCACAAACACCTTATAAAACAAACAAAAAAGGGAGTAATCTAAAAAGTAGCAGTAACCTTGTGGGTGACGCGAAATTTCCAACAACAGTTACGGAACTTTGTGATATACAGTAGAGTATGAAAAGACTTTGATGTAACAAATTCCAACTTATAACAAACTGCATGATTTCTTCCCAGCGAATTTATAAATTGCTTGGGCCGTAACTAGTAAGAGGCCAACCGAGACACTTGCCTTTTTGTTTTTGTTGTTTACAGTCATCATAAACACCCTAAATAACTAAGAAGAGAATTTAACCATAAACATTGTCTCACTCATAATTTTTTCATGGAGTTTGCTTCAGTCATTTTTTTCATGGACATTGCTTCAGTCATACTTTTTTCATGGACATTGCCTTATTAAATTTTTTGTCTGGCTATATGGCCATGAATGGTCTTGTACAATTGAAGTTCTTACGAGAAGAAACATTTTCATACCAAAGTCTTCTCGAAAACCAGGAACGTCTCTGTAAAAATGTATGTGATGTTGCCTTCACAGGTAAACTGTGTAATCGTCCGTTGGGAATGCAGAATCGCCGCATCAGAAATGTCGCCATTACGTCATCATCTCGCTGGGATAATCATCATGCTCCTTATTTAGCTCGGCTACAAAACCAACGCAGGGGGAGGTACATGGGCGGCTGGTCTGCAGGAGCGAATAACGCCTTCCAGTGGTTACAAATTGACTTGGGGAGACCCACTAAAATCGTCCGTATATCGACTCAAGGTAGACCCACCGTTAACCAATGGGTCACATCATATTATCTACTGTACAGTCAGGATGGAGTTTACTTTGCTTTTTATTTTGAACGCAATACGAGGAAGGTGGGTTTCATTTCGAAATATTCTTGTACAGCTAAAATATCGTGGCTGCTAGTGGACGGGGAAATAAGTCGGGAAATAAGAAACTTATTTCGCGATCGGCTAATACTCGGGAACTGAAAATGCTTAACATTTTTGTCAAAGTCAGTGTAAAGTCAAGACGTTTTATTTTAAGGTCGCTGCATGTTTTGATAAGGGGCCGGCATTGTACGGCCAATGCTAGATACTTACTGCCAACGAAATAACAGCAAATTAAAAGCGTAATTGGGCTACTTTTTGTTCGATCCGTCATATCACATGTACGGTCAGTGAAAATTGTATTTCATTCCTTAACCTGAGGTACTTTACTTGATCTTCGTTCATCAGATTTTCCAAGCCAACCGCGATAGGAACACAGTTGTTTCCCATGCCCTTGTTCCACCAATCCGAGGCCGTTTTGTGCGACTTCACATCAGGTCCTGGTACCGACACATCTCAATCAGAGTTGAGCTCTATGGCTGTACAATCGGTAAGGTTAACTGTTTCTTCTAGTGCAGTGACTTATTTTCATTTTACTTTATTCTTCTGATATCAGCTTGAAATATTGTTATGGTTTCCGTAGGCCCTAAAAAAATGATTTCGGGAATTTTTTTTTCCAATGGCCAAACAAGTGCTAGCGTTTAATATTTGTTGATCCTAGCAAGAAAATTCAAAGTCAGAGTTAGAGTTTTGTTTCTTCTGGTTTTGGTTTTAAGTTGTGTTGGTGATGACCATTTTATAATGATCAATGAACAATGTTTTCCCGTTAAAGAAAGTAAAGCAGCACATTTTTAGTGTAAATTTGATCAATCGAATTATAGTCAGTGAAAATAAACCAGCTCCCTGGCATCTTTAGCTTTTTAGTTATTTCAGGGAGCTGGTAACCTTTCAATTTTTCAAAAGATCATTTGAAATGATTGTACATATAAGCTATTAAATGGGGTAAATAAATTCTGTTGTTGTGGAAAGTTGTTTTCTAGCAATTTGGAAGTCAGCAAAGATTCGGAGGTTTCGGTGTGTCGTTTTGTCATTGTATTGAACAGTATTTTGAAGATTTTTCTTCATGCAACTTGAACTTGAAATTATGTGTTCTCTTATGTACTTTCAAGGACGATGTAAGGTTCCTATTGGTATAGAAGATCGCCGCATCCCAAGCGGTGCACTGTCTGCCTCTTCAAGTCACAACTCTAGACATGGCCCAGATCGCGGGCGGCTCAATATGGTTGCTGGTCGTGGTAGGACTGGTGCCTGGTGTGCCCAGAGAAATAACGCTGGACAATGGCTGCAGGTAAGTATACATTGGTTAACTCTGGTACAACTTTTACAAGTGTAGTCAAAATAATTGTATGAATGCGAGTGCAGTGAAGGCTTTATTTGAAAATTCTCTCAAAATTGCAGGAACCATAAGGCGAGCGCAATTTAAAATAATTTTCATATATCATGAGTAATGTAAATCCTTGATTGTTCGATCTTTCATACGATTACTCATTTATTTTATGACTATGAAAATTACGAATGCGCCTGTATAATTTGCGCTGTAGTGCAAATGAAAAATTAACTATATTTTTGCTTATTTCAGCCGATCACAATGAAGTAACTTTCTCAGTCAGTGATAAATAAGGACAGGAGATACATAAATTCTGAATCTAGGCTTAACCGGTTTCTTAAGTCAAATTAGAAAGTAATTAGGTTGCGTGTACTCTAAGCCAAAGACTCTTAAGCTAACTGGTTGGGTAGTAATGAGGGATTCAATTTTTTCTTGACATAACTGAACAATTTTCATTGTCACAATAGTTCGTTTTGGTACTCTTTCATTGATTTGGTTAATAATATTAATTTACCTGTAATTAGGTTGACTTTGGTGTCTTGGGTCGCCTAGAGGGCGTGGCTACTCAAGGAAGGCAAGATGCTCACCAGTGGGTGACGTCATATATTGTGTCATACAGCAGAAATGGAAGAACATTCTTCTCTTACAAGCAGTACGGACGAACAAGGGTGCGTTGATTTGTCTACATAAACATGGGATGCATGTGAACTGGTACTGCTCACTCACATGGGAATCTCCAACTTTCAGTAGTATACTTCGCACGATGTGCTACTGTGTAAAAGCCATTTTTCTAGATTATTTTCCCCAGAGCTAGAAAAAAATGAAGTTAATGTTCAAAGTATATTCAAGAATTGCTTCATATGGCATCTTAATCAAAGAAGAAAAATTTAGTTTCAAAGGCGGTCTTAATTTACCGTAAGGGTGACTTGGCACATCGTGACAAACGAGGATACGTACAATTTTAGTCCTGAAATACTTCTCTTGTCTTGACTTACTTCACATTTAGCTTGCATTTTTTTTCCTATATCATCAGCTGAAAATTCGTTTGATTTTCTACTTTGTAAATGAGACGTAAAAGTATCACTTTTAATATGCCCTGAGTTGAACTTTAAAGCTCACAAAATGATATGTGCTTTGGCTTAACAATAATTTGACCATACATAAAATGACGGTAGGTGAGTGTTATATAGCAATATTGTTACTAACAGTGACAATGTGCGTATTTCTTGTAGGTATTCCGTGGTAATTTTGATCGCCATACAGTGGTAGCCTACAGATTTGTCCCGCCTTTTAAAGCACAGTTTGTACGAATCCATCCCAAATCTTGGCGCAGCCACATCTCGATGAGGGTTGAATTCTATGGCTGTCTGGCTGGTATGTACAGTACCTCAAGCAATATGGTAGTTGTCACATGTGTATAATAGCAAACTTGTGATTAACATTTTTTAAGCAGGTTTCGTTTTTAGTGGTATGTCGAAATGGAAGTGGGACATGAGTATAAATTCTACAAGCATTTGCTGTCTGGTGTTGTGTGCCAGATTTGTTCACAACTATTATCATCCTAAAAGTGCAATTTGGTCTACACGTATGCATGTTCAGTAATTAACTCCAAAATCTCAATTTCCAGTTCGACCGTGTGCCGCTCCAGTTGGCATACAGAGCGGCCGAATCAAGAACACTGCTATGACTGCGTCCTCATCCTATAATGTGTTCCACGGTCCATACCTCGCTCGACTCCACCGCTCACGTACTGGCCGCTATATGGGAGCCTGGGTAGCACGTATACGAAATGCCAATCAATATCTACAGATCGCTCTGGGTCGACCAATGAAAATCACAGGAATTGCGACACAGGGAAGGCATGACGCTAATCAGTGGGTAACGCGTTATTTGGTGGCTTTCAGCCAGGATAACATGCACTTTGAGTACTACATGGAGTACGGGAATTTTAAGGTATGCAGCTAAGTTGTGGGATTCTTATGTGGAAAAAAACAGGAGCAAGTATCTGCTAACTGTTGAGAGCCACTGAAAAGAGCAGTTTTTCTTCTCAAGCCTATTGTTACCTCGCATGTCTCAGATCAAAGCATAAAATCAGTAAGGAATTTTTTGTCTGAATTTCAGTCATACACCTGTCTTGTTAGGGATAGCAATGAAGGGGAAACTGTTCAACAAAATATTTTTTTCTCTCAGACTTTATGCCTGTTAGCCTTAGCAATAACTTCAACAATGTATAATTTTGTTTGGACTCTGCCGCGCTTGGCAAAGCAGGTAAATGTTGGAATAAATACGAAAACTATAAAATAAGAGCCGTTGTTTTGATATACCAACAAGTTCTTGTAAGTAAACTGGAGCTATCATAAAAAGAATAGGAACATAACGGGAGGAACCGAATCGAAAGCATTCAGGTTTAAATCGACAAATATATTTGAATCCTACTAACATTACGCAAAAATATCTTTTCCTCTTTTGCAGTATTTCCCAGGCAACAATGATCGTCACTCTGTGAAGACCCAAGCGTTCTCTCCGCCAATCAAAGCTGTGTATTTCCGTGTCGTACCCAAGGGCTGGCACAGTTACATAGCTATGAGACTGGAACTTTATGGGTGCCCAGAGCGTAAGTGAATAGGTTTTTGGATTGTTTTAATGACGTTATTTGTCGTCAAAAACTCGCCAACTGGCTACATAAACCTCACACCTAGCATACCAGAATGAAAGGAAAAGGAGAATTTTCTGAAGTCTGTTGTTGTGTCGCGGGAGAAAATCAAACAGTTAGATTGTGAACCCTAAGAAACCCTTAATGATACACTGTAACTATCCCTGTGTATTGATCTAAGTTCTAATTGCACCATAAACATGCCCAACTTATATCAAATCAACTGTTCACAAACTTTTCAGGGTCGTACGGTGAGCCTGTTGAACTCAAGTTTTACGTTTTGTTTTTCAGTTGGCTCATGTGCGCCTAAGATATTTGAGATCTGAAGTTGAACTGCGTTGTACAAGTAAATCAGCAGTGAAATAACAGCCTAACAATACATGCCTTTTCTCTTTTTTTTTTTTTCTAGACAAGTGTAACATGCCTCTAGGCATGGCGGACCGGCGTATTGCCAATCCGTTAATCACAGCTTCATCGTACCACAGTTTCTATTGTGGACCATGGAATGCTCGCCTGCATCAGAGGAGAGTGGGAAGATTGGGTGGATCATGGTGCGCGCGTAGAAATGATCTCAAACAGTATTTGCAGGTACAGTGAATAGTTCAAATGGGTACTAAGCGTATATACTCGATGAAAAATAAAAATGTTTAATTTTTCTCTATGGGTTTTCTAGGGCCTCGAAACCAAAAAGAAGATATCAATCAATCAATCAACCAATCAATCAATCAATCAATCAATCAATCAATCAATCAATCAATCAACTTTAAATACGCACTATTTGCAGAATAGGCTTCCTACGTTATAGACAGTCGAACTCTCTGGGGAAACGAAAAATAGTTCGAAATATCGGGATTTCGAAAAAGCCGATAGTAAATGAGTGAAGGGCAAATCCAAAGGAAATGGGTTTGAGTTTCAAATAACGAGGAATTCGAAATAACCGAGTTTGAATTAGTGGTGTCCAACGGTACCACTGTACAACTGTACAAGATGTCTTTGAGTGAACAAATGTGCGTATTAGTTTCACAAACTGTTAGCTTTTATCTCACATACGATTTCCTTGCAGATTGATTTTGAAGCACTGACTCGTGTAACAGGCATCGCCACTCAGGGCCGACATGACGCAGAACAGTGGGTCAGGACTTACAGAATAACTTACAGCCGTGATGGATCTACTTATAAATATTACGCCGAACGAAAAGTAATCAAGGTAAAATGTGTCCTCAGGCGATACCCTAAGAAGCTTTTAACCAAATAATACTGTTACCAGTTTGGCCGCTAGCGTGATCTGTTTCGGACCTTTGCTGTAATTTCATTGACTAGCATGTATTTCTAGTAACACCTGACACATATCTATATTTGGGATCGTCCAAGACTGAAATCTTGATGAAACACTGTTTTTAGTAATGTCTCGGAGACATGTTCACTCCATTGAACAAGCACCAGTTAAGGTCAGCTTTGAGGAAGAAATTTGTATCAAGTCTGCAGTTTTCATCACCTACGTACGTTACGACATGTTGCTAAATAACAATGCCTTAACCTCATTGTGCACTACTGACGTGTTAATGTTCCGAATGCTCACGAGTGGTCACAATGTTTTAATAGTAAGAGTACAAAACTGTGCGAAAATTTGCCGAGAAACGTTTGTTTTTCTTCCGACTATATTACTTGGGACGTGCTAATCATTTTCAGTTATTTACCGATACGTTTAGGATTCTAGTGAAGTTTCTGCCCCCTCGGCTTTTCTACAGATCTATCGACTCAACTAATTTTGTACGATTTCATTTTTATTGCAGCTATTCCGTGGCAACTACGACCGTTACATCGTGGTAACACACACCCTTAACAAACCATTTGTTGCTCGATATGTTCGTGTTCACCCCAGAGCGTATCGTGGATGGATGTCTATGAGGGTTGAATTCTTTGGATGTATCATCGGTCTGTACCTTTTATATGTAATATCAAACACGAAAAACCGTGTTTGGCCACATTTCCAAGCACCGAGAAGAGAGTTGAAAATAGGACGCGTAACGGAGTATTTTTTGACAAACTTCGAGGTGTTTCGAAATGTGGTCAAACACTATCTTGATTTGTCCATCGGATAGTGTTATCCACCCCTTGAATAACTGGGTCCTGATGGATGGAAATTATCTAGCCTTTCAACAATCAAGTTTAGGAACGATACTTACTTTGCTTACCAACTGTAACTTGTAGGACCACAATGTAATCGCCCAATGGGAATGGAAAACCGCCGCATACGCAGCAACCAGATCAGCGCCTCATCCGAGTGGGATGCAAACCACGGCGCGCGCTTGGCCAGATTGAACCAGAAGCGAACGGGAAGGACTATGGGCGCATGGTCAGCAAGGGTGAACAACCATCATCAATTCCTGCAGATTGACATGCGAGTACCGATGAAGGTGACAAGTGTTGCGACTCAAGGAAGAAGTGATGCTAGTCAGTGGGTGACGAAATATATGCTGTCGTATAGTATTGATGGAGCACATTACACCATTTATTGGTCACAAGGAAGACCTTGGGTATGTCACTGTTTGAGTAGACCGTATTCGTATTCTTGCTGTTGGACTGGAAATATAGCTTGCAGTGGAGGCTCATGTGGGGAATATCATTAACAAACGATGAATACATTTGCGTTTGAAAAGATTCCTTGCGTTAGCCTCAGTTGCAAGCTAGTTCCGGTCCAATACCGATAATACAAATATGGTCTGTTGGTTTCGGTGTAAAGACAAAAAGTAGCTTTGTTAATTACTTTTGCTGTTAATCTCTTTCTCTTTTATTTTGTTAGTATTTCCTTGGAAACCGTGATAGGAACACTATCAAGCAGCACAGACTCTTCCCAGTCGCCCGCGCGAGATTCATACGTTTTCTACCCAGAGGGTGGTACAGACACATTTCCATGAGAGTTGAACTCAATGGCTGTCCAGCTGGTAAACACTGTTTGTTTGTTCACTGATACTTTAGTTAAGATCGAGTAAGAGAATTAAATGTGCGCATGTAATAACTTCAATTTGCAACATAAATATAATAGGCTAATCAATTTATAGCTTAATTTAAACTTAAAATATAAAATACTAAAACATTTGCTCACGTAAACTATGGTAGGCAGAAAGAATCTAACTAATGCACAAATATCAATTACAGGTGTCGAATATAATATAATGTCTCTCTCATAAGTTAAAATGTTTGATATTAGCAGCAGTTTTGTCGTCCAGAGAGTACCAGAGTCTTAGTCCATAGCACGCAAATGTATTTAGACCGTACTTAGAAGTGCTTACTCTTGTAATTCTAATCTATTACTTTTACTAAGCTTAGGGTGTCGCAAACGTACCATTGAACTAATGTTCTACCTTTTTATTTTGAAACTATCTGGCGAAATATTTACCTTACACCATTTTCCTTGCCGATTCTGCTCACCTTCACAATACAACATTGACTCACGTGTGGAAAGTAGAAAGATTCTAGCTATTGCAGAAACAGCGATTACATGTGTAAAATGTCTCTCTCCTACTTTCCTTGGTGAAAGTTTTGATGTTAACAGTAAAGTTTTAGTTTGTCGCCTACAGAGTTCCAGAGGTTTGGTCCATAGTACCTAGATTAATTTAGACTGCCATACTTAGAAGTGTGTACTCTTTTAATTATAATTTAATACTTCTAATCAAGTTGTGGCAGCTACACAAGTAGTTGAACTAATGTTCTACTTTTTTATTTTGAAACTCTGGCGTTATATTTACCTTACATCGTTTTCCTCGGAGTAGTTTCTTCCCACATCAACATAAGACATAACTGATCTGTTGACTCTCCGACTTCTCAGGACGCTGTGCTCTTCCACTTGGCTTGGAGGATAAACGAATCGTAGACGGAGCCCTTAGTGCCTCGACATACTACAATCACCACTTGGCGCCATGGCTGGGACGAATCAACTCTATCCGCTCTTGGAGCGCACGTGTTAATAATGCTCGACAGTGGCTTCAGATATGCCTCGGTAATATTGCACGTGTTACAGGAATTGTAACACAAGGCAGACGAGATGCTCATCAGTGGGTGACTCGGTATGTGTTGTCCTATGGAGATGGGTCCATCTTTAAAGCTTACAGGGAAAGGAGGAAAGTTAGGGTAAGTTCTCTGAGGTTTGTGTTCAGATGTTCATCTTAAACGTATTGTTGTGGCGAAATTGCGTTTATGAACATTCTGAAATGCATATAGGGTATAGAAAGGCTTCAAAGAATTTAGTCAACTAAATAAGAATTCCTTTAATAAGAAATTTGTTTTTCGTTCGCACACACAAAATTTGCTAAGGACGCTTGTCCAAGAGATTAATTTGTGTCTGACTGGCTTTAAATTTCGTTGACTAGTGAATGCCAACACACCACAATCCGTAAGGCCACCAAAGTATGCGTAGCTTTGAGAACAATTTTCAAAATAGCCCGCACATCGTGTTCGTACATCGAATAATTGAATCCATTACGTGCCAGTAGCAATTATGCTAAAGCACTTAGTTTTCAACTATTCTTTCACCACTTTATCTTGCTAGATGTTCCGTGGTAACTCAGACAGAAATTCGATCGTATCATATACCTTGTTGCGACCATTCAGAGCCCAGTATGTCCGTATTCACCCTAAAGCCTGGAGAAGTCACATATCCATGAGGGCTGAACTTTACGGATGTCAGAGAGGTACGATTAGAAATTATCAGTCTTGTGGAGGTGTTTGACTTAAAGAAGAGTCTGCTTGGATAGATTTCTAATTTAGAGAACTGTCAGTCCTATCGTGAAGAATTTTCTGACTTAATTGGGGAAGTGACAGTCTTAGAGAAGTGTGCGACAAATGCTTCTCTTACAGAGAAGTGTGTACCTTAAGGGGTGGCTTAAGCACACAGACACACTGAGGTAAACTTGTTAAAATGTCGTCTGAGAGCTGTAAAGAGGTGGCTTACAATTTATCAGAATAAACGGCTGGAATGACCTTTGAATAGTAAGGGTTTTTCCAAAATCAGCAGACCAACCGACCGATATGGCGCTTACCATTTACAACTCAATTTCGCGTTGTCGTTTTCGGATGATGAGAGACTGGAAACTGGAAAATTTATCAAATGGGAAGGAAATTTCCGCCGTTCCATTCCGAACGAAAAAATAAGGACTACTTCTGGAGGTAGTCTATCATTACCGAACGGATTTTCTGGAAAATTACTGTTCCATTTGACTTCAGTTCAACCGGAATTTTTGGATTTTCAAGCTAAATGGTAAGCGCCCCATCTCTCTGGTTTAATGAAGGAGTTGACTGTCAAAATAATTTGTTCTTACCTGATAAAAAGGGAACAAAAAATTAATTGTTTTGCAGAACTGACAAGAGTTTGTAGCTATCCTCTTGGCGTCCAGAGCGGTCGCATCAAAAATGCTCAGATTACTTCATCATCCATGTGGGACCGCTACCACGCACCGTTCCTTGGACGACTGAAGCGCGTGCGCACTGGTCGGTACGTGGGAGGCTGGGCAGCCAGACACAACAATCATCACCAATGGATTCAGTTTGATATGCGCCGCATCTACAAGATCACCATGATATCAACACAAGGAAGGAAAATTGTCAAACAGTGGGTGACACGATATACGCTTGCACACAGTGTGGATTGCGTGCACTTTGTACCTTACAAACAAAGAGATCGACTGAAGGTAGGAATGAAATTTTTCCTCATAAAGAGACGCTTCGAGATGCAAATTTTATCCATGAATCATGAAGTAAATCATTTGTTTATTTAAAAATCAAAACCATATTAACAATTGATGTGGCAATAAGCAAGTGAAAATTCATAAAATAGGTCTATATATTTTTTCAGTTGAATTCAATGAAACCGTTTTTTTTTCTTGTAGTACTTCGTTGGAAACTACGACGGGGCTTCAATCGTCACGAGGACATTGACTCCACCAATGATAGCACGGTGTGTTCGTATTCACCCTCGTGGGTGGTACAGACATATCTCCATGAGAGTTGAACTACACGGCTGTACACCAGGTGAGATGAATACCTTGGGAATACAGAAATCACGTTTTTGCTGTCCATTATTATATGAACTCCCGATACTGAGTTTTTCACTTAGGTTACCTTTGCCCCTCCTGGAGTATAGGCCATCAATGAGAGTCCTCCAACGCTGTCTGTAATGTCCTGTGCCATATTCTCCAGCTGATCGCTGTATGTCTGACATCTCCCTCTTGACGATATTGAGTGGTTATCCACTTATGGGTTTCAACTGTAGTACTCCAATATTCAGTCAAGATGATTAGTAGAAATAAGAGAGGAAAATGTACTTTCCAGCTACTCCAACACAGTCATAACAAGGCGTAAGAAGAACAGAAAGCGGACGATGAAAAAGCTATCTGCACAATTCTCATTGCTTATTGGCACATGTTGAAAGTAACCGTAGTTCATTCATATTCCTCTTTCTTTGTTCCAGAGCGTTGTGACATCCCTCTTGGCTCAGAAGACGGCCGCTTGCCCGACGTCGCTTTCACAGCTTCCTCCATCTACAACGCCCATTATGCCGCTTATCAAGGCAGGCTAAATGCCGTGCGCAGTGGCTCGAAATTTGGTTCATGGATTGCACGGTACAACAACAGACGGCAGTGGTTCCAGATTGACCTCGGAAACAAAGCAATCGTGATTAAGATTGGAATTCAAGGACGATATGACGCTAATCAGTGGGTGAAGAGTTACACAATTGCTTACGGGATGAACGGATTTCATTTCCGCTTCTACAAGGAAGGGGGGAGAACAAGGGTATGTCTCACTAAGTTAAAGGAGCTCAGTCATGGTTTGTACATTTTGAAAAGTTTAGCTTAAATTTTTCAAATTCGTCGTTTGCAATCCGTGTCATTCTTCGCCATCCTTGACCATCCTTGTTCCTTTATCGCTTATTATTATCTCTTTGATGTTTTTCTATCGTAGTCATGAACTATTATTTTCAGGTTTCCTTCCATTTAAAGGAGATTTAGTACGTGGCCAAAGCACCGTGACTGAACTCCTTTAATTATAATCCATTTTAATCCTCATAAAATGGCCATTCAAAGGGCAAATAGCCGTTATTGAAGTTATCAGAGGTTTGGCATACTTCAAAGGCGAAAAGGTCAATTCTCCAGGTTCCATGTACTGAATTGACATTACATCTTGAGTAGTGGGGTTTTTTTTTTCTGTTCTGACCTGACATGATGGAGGAGTACAAGGTATAAATTGGTTGAGATGTAAGAGTAATTGTGTTTCTACTTAGTCCTAGCGAATGTGAGTTTGTGGCTTTCTATAATTAACATGCACCACTAAATAAAATTTAATGAAGTTATGAAATCAGCTGTTTTCCTTTTATTTCTGTAAAGACTATCCATGTGTCAAACAACTGAAAATATCACACATTAACAAATACTTGTTCTCAACTGCATAGCCTTACTTGTTGATTTAAACTTTTTTTCCAAACAGGTCTTCCAAGGAAACTCTGAGAGGCAGATAGTGGTTATCAGTCGCTTCCGGACACCGATTCGTGCTCGCTTTGTAAAACTTTATCCCAGAACTTGGCATGGTCATATTTCTATGAGACTTGAGTTGTATGGCTGCAGTAAAGGTAAAAATACTAAATGTTGGGGAAAAAACTTGTCACTTCGTAAGTGAACCAAATTTAACTTAGAATTTTACTTTGATTTGTTTTAAAAGTGAACATGAAAACCTGAAATACTGCTCAATAGCTTTCATTTGAAGAGTTGCAATTTAGGATTTCATCTACAAACTTTGCAACTCTGATCTACATTAATCAATGATTTCCTTTTTTGATTGAATGAAAGAAGGGGTTTAAGTTAAGAAGAACTTGCAAACCTTAGTTAACGTTAGTTAACCTTTATTGATTAACCCTAATTAACACTGAAATTTACTTGATTCAGTTCAACCATATTTTGTTTGAAAAAAAGATACATACTTGCCAAACATTTCGGGCGTTAAAATTTCGAACGTTTAATGTTTGGACACTTTTTATCTCATTTCGGACAAATTTCGGACACTGTGAGCAAACAAAGCTGAAGTAAATTTACGCCTACAAAACACGAATTGAACTAAAGCAGCATCTGTAAAAACGATAGTTTTACTGCAATCTCGTGGTTTTAGAGATATGCATGGACCGAGGAGTAAATGACACAAATTCTATCGAGCCGTTACGTATCTCAATCAGTTTCTCAGCTAGAGTTCGCCTCATAAAGGAACCTAAGAGCTTTGAAGCAACTTTAAAATGTTATACTGTACTGTAAATGTTTCGGACGTTTGAAATTTTGGACGCTTCAAAATTTCGGACTTTTTTATTTTCGGAAGCTTTTTTTTGTCCGAAATTATAATCGTCCGAAAGTTTTTGCAGGTAATGTAAATGGAAACGACTATTTTCACTTTTAACGATAGAACTTCTCGCTGTCCATGGAGCGAGTGTTAAATTTCACCAATGTTTTTATGAATTTCTTTTTCTTTTTGCAGGTCACATGTGTAATCGACCTCTTGGCATGATGACGGGAGGCATTAAAAATTCAGCCATCACAGCGTCGTCCATGTGGGACAAATTCCACGGTCCTCATTTAGCCAGGCTTAATGCACGACGCATGGGCAGATACCAGAGCGCTTGGTCAGCCAGGTAATGCAGGCTCTAGAAAACGGAAGCTTTGTCCCACCCCACTCTCGTCCCACAAGTAACTGGGGTGACATAACAAGTACCATTTTGTCCTGCGCGTCTTGAAAATTTTAGCCTAAAGTTTTCAAGTTCATCATTTGTAATCCTTGTTAATATTCTCTATCCTTAACCATCCTTGTTCCTTTATGGTTTTTTATTATCTCTTTGGTGTTTTTCTCTCTTGGTAAACTATTATTTTCAAGTTTCCTTCAATATAACAAAAACAACTCAAAATATCGTGACAAAGCTCCTTTAAAAACCACTTTTTCAACAATCACGTTTTAGTTTCAGTTGCCCTGCACCTCTTTAAAACATCTGTTTTTATTGTTAATCTGTACCTCTTTTGTTCCTAGGCCTAGAGGTATTGTTTGTGTCGTTAACCTATTGTTTCGTTTAGCCAATTATACAGAACTTTGTAAACGGTGCAGGTCGCCCCTTCAGTTTTTAATCATTTCTTGTCTATCCCCAAGGTACAACAATCGTCACCAATTTCTGCAGCTGGATCTTGGCCGAATATCTAAGATCATACGTGTTGCTACACAAGGTAGAGCCATGGCAAGTCAGTGGGTGACGGTGTACTATCTCTCATTCAGTGTGGATGGAGTGCACTTTGCTAGGTACAGGAAGAACTCCCGAGATAAGGTGAGAAAAATAATTTGGGGTTGCTCATCCAATCAGATTACCATTTGATTAGTAAACTCTAACCATTTAGTCGAGTTCTGGTCCTATGTCACTTAACGTTCCCGGGAGTAGCGTTGCGTTACAGAGAGAGGGCCAGAATTGGCCTAGCGACCAGTTTGTGTGTTGTATTTCATGTTTACAATGCAGTAACATTTGAGTTTCTTTGCAGTATTTCCGTGGCAACCGTGACAGAAACACTATAGTGTACAACTCAATCATCCCGTCTATTCGTGCTCGCTTCCTCCGATTCCATCCGTGGGGCTGGAGAAGTCACATCTCTATGCGCGTGGAGGTGTTTGGCTGTGCTCTAGGTAAGTACAGTAATGGCTGCTGGTCAACAAAAGTGCTGTCTAACAGATGTCCCCCCTGGGGGAACTCCCATACGAAATTGTCGGAGGTGCTTGTCGTCTTGTTGAGGGGTGTACATCTAGGATTTTGGTCTCACTTAGAGTTTTCAGAACGAAGGCCACTATTTTTAGTTGTGAAAGTATCTTTTAGGGTACACTCGAAGAAATAACAATGAAAAACACTCTCATTTACGTTTAAGTTCGATTTCCGCCGCTCTCTCGAGTCCGTTCAACTAGCGTGGGCTCCATTAGGGGCTTAATTCAAATTGTCCGACGCGCATCCTCGACCCTTTCATAAGGGAATCTCACGTCCCATAGCATGTAATGTTCACACTGTAATGTTCATTTATTCCTTGATAGGTGCATGTGGGGCTCCACTGGGTCTTGAAGATGGTCGTATTTCAAAGAATGCCATGACAGCTTCTTCCATGTGGGATAGGCGACATGGTCCGTACAGAGCCCGATTAAATATTCTCAACCGCGGAGGCACTGGTGCTTGGTCGTCACGATATAACAACGTGTTCCAGTGGCTGCAGATATATCTTGGTTACGTCACAAAGGTTGTTGCTTGTGCAACGCAAGGACGATACGATGCCAACCAATGGGTGAAGAAATACGAGATTAGCTACGGCTTGTTTGGCAATAAGATTAAGTTTTACAGCATCAACAGAAAAGTTCAGGTAAAAACTAAATGCAATAAAACTCATTTGCTTGTCATTTAGTCTTTCGTAAGTAGCCTCATATGTATATTTTGTTTTCCTGAGTGAACAGAGTCTTCCTTCGTGAGCTCGATTATTCCTCAGACTGACTGACGGACTGAGAGGCTGACAGACTGACTGACTGGGAGACAGACAGACTGACAGATAGACTGACAGATTGACTGATAGACAGGCTGACAGACTGACAGATTGACAGTCTGAAAGAGTGACAGACTCGCAGACTTACAGACTAACAGACTGACTGACATACTGACATACTGACTGAGTGACTGACAGACTGACAGATTGACAGATTAAGACTTAAAGACTAACAGACTGACTGACTGACATACAGACTGACTTACAGACTGACTGACAGACAGATTGTGTGACAGACTCGCTGACTGACTGCTGGATTGATTAATTGAATGATTGATTGATTGATGATTGATTCATTGATTCATTGATTGATTCATTGATTCTTTCATTCATTCATTCATTGGTTATTTCTGTCTGTTTTTTTTAAACAGATGTTCCCTGGTAACAGTGACAGGAACACTGTTGTATACAACCGCCTTTACCCCGGTTTCAAAGCGCGTTATGTTCGTATATATCCCAAACAGTGGCATGGCCATATCTCTATGCGAGTGGAACTTTATGGCTGCAATAAGGGTAAGTAAAACCTTACATACCGTTAAACATACTGTTCCCATTTAAATGACTGTTAGTTTTCCAATACCGTTCTAGGGTACTTTTGTTTCAATAGGTCACGTTCGCTACAACAATATTGAAACATGGCTCCGTGGCTTTCACGTTAAAATTGCAAATTTTTGAAGTTTTTTTTCCCCCTCAATTCCCATAAGAGACTTGGATACAAAGGAAACACACCAAATATAGAAGTTTGTCCTGAAAGTCTCGAAGCCATGTTAGAATGTTGATATGTTGAACCTGGCTTATTATGCTGGGCCCGGTTGTTCGAAAGCCGGTTAACGCTAACCCAGGATTAAAAGTTAATCGAAGTATCCATTTTTCTTGTATAAAAATGCTTTTCACTGCTTATGTTTTACGTAGTTTGAGATTTTTCAAACTCAAACCTGAAGGACAAACAATATAAACAGAAAACGGCACCCAAAAGTTACCAAACTGAAATCAAAATTCTTGCTAATCCTGGGTTAGCTTAATCGGGCTTTGAACAACCCGGCCCTGGTCTTTATGATTCTTATAACTTGTACGCACTGCTCTTCTCTTAGCTTACCTATTATATTTGTTCGTTCTTTGTTAGCCATGTTCCGTATGTGTTTCCAACCTCTTGGAATGCAAAATGGCCGTATTCCAAATCATGCTATCAGAGCTTCCTCGTCATGGGATGGGAACCATAATCCATCTCGGGCTCGGCTTAACCAGAGGTAAGTCCGCTGGCAAGACTGACTGCTTGAACTGAACCTGTGCTTAGCAATTTGGTTTAGAAGTCCTCAGCACATGTCAAGAGTTTGATGTACATTTTTAAACTTGCTTTGTTCAGGACCTCGACACACGTGTTACTTTATATTTGTAATATCGTAATTAAGTAGAAATGAAACTCAACCCTTGTGATGGCAAAAAAATTACATTTGACTTTACAAAGGAAACTGACAATGAAATGTTCCTCGAATTTTGCCAATATGCTTGAGTTTAAATTTCAAAACGGATTTTCCAATTCGTCTTGCGTTAAAATCATGTCAGTGTTTTTGGTGATAGGCTCGGCAAAAGCTACACAAATAAATTTTGAATACTACAACTAAGGTTATAGAGAAAAAGAAAAGATGGTGGCTGAACATTTTACCGTAATACCATGCGAACCTTACACAGACTCTAAAGTACAAGGAACATCATATATTTGCAATATTTGTCCCTGTGCTAACGACACATTGTATGCTAGGTTTAAAGATGTTAGAATTATTTTGTACTTTTTTATGAGCGTTGGTAAAGTTTTCGTGCGGCAAGAATTATGGGTAAATGTGTCAGTCGCCATATTTTTTCGTACGGTGGATTAAAAGGTATAACCGTAAAAGAATGTTAAAAAATCGCTTATTTTCGTCATGTAAAGATAAAAATCGTGTGTTCATAAAATTGGTTTTATTTGAAGACGTGTCCACCGTCTCGTTGGCGCGTGGTGTGCAAGACGTAATGACCGAAACCAGTGGCTGCGGATCGACCTCAGGAGACCCACCAGGATAACAAAAGTCACCACTCAGGGGAGGGATGATGCAACCCAGTTTGTCAGGACGTACTATTTGTACTACAGTCAGAATGGAAGGACTTTCTTACCCATCAAGGAAGGAGGGAAGATTAAGGTTTGCGAAACAACAGTGTTATTAATACGGTATATTTTACGAGCAGCAGTGAGAGTGCTCGCCTCCCCCAAATGTGGCCTTGGTTCGATTCCGACCCGGTGTCATATATGGGTTGAGTTTGTTGTTGTTTCTCGCCTTGCTTCGCGGGTTTTTCTCCGGGTTCTCCGGTTTTCCTCCCTCCTGAAAAACCAACATTTCCAAAATCAAAATCGATCCGGAAAGAAGACCCACTTGAAAACCAGCTAGGGCTGATGTTGCTTCCTCTCTAAGTATTGCAATTTATTATTTATTCATTATTTATATGGAAGCGTAAAGACCGAACTTTTCAATCAGGAGATATTGTCTCCGTCAATGTAGGGATAATGTTAATGATCAGAACATTACGAAAATTTGGGGGGAATGGCTCAATTTAGGAATAGTATAATGTTACCCGAAGGACTTTTGATTTTCAAATATAGTCAGACTTGAGTTTGGATGTATTGACTGAACATTTTCAGTTGCAAATACGAAGAACTCTGGGCTTAAATTGAAGTGAGGTGCAAGGATATTATCCAATGTTTTTTGTGCTCCCGAAATTAGAGAGGAGGGGTTATTTTCGGGAGGGGTGGAGGACTGCTTATTTTTGGAAGAGGTGGAGGAGGGGATATTTTCGGAGGGGTGGAGGAGGGGTTATTTTCGGGGAGGGTGGAGGAGGGGTTATTTTCGGAGGGTGGAGGAGGGGTTCCAGGGGGGTGGAAGGGGGCAGAGTCAGGACTCACAGAATTTATCTGTTTAATATTTCAGCTGTTCCGAGGCAACTTTGACCGATATTCCTTGGTAGAACAGCCAATCGACCCGCCTGTTAACGGACACTATGTACAATTTAACCCCAGATCTTGGCATGGTCACATATCTATGAGGGTCGAGGTGTACGGTTGTCGTGCAGGTGAGAGTGGAAACGTCAACTCAGTAACTGTATGGCTGCACAAACCTAAAGGCTAAAAAATGCCAAAAATTCTGAAAAGAAACTTCTTTGGAATGTGTTAAGTGACGTTTTTCATTTGGGGAAAACTTCGATATAGTTATTAACAAGGTTAGAAGAACATTAAGAGGTTATAAAAAACAAACAAGGAACAATTACGAAAGACCTGCTTAAAAAAAAGAGTAGGTTACGTTTTTAAAATTGCGTAGCCCTTGACTTAGTTCCTTTAAATGCGTGGACGCTGACTGACTGACTGACTGACTACCTGCTTGATCGATCGATCGATCGATTGATTGATTGATTGATTGATTGATTGATTGATTGATATGTGTCAGATTATCCTGTCATTTCCCGACCTGTCGTGCGCCCTGTCATTAAACCTGGCCGTGGCTGTTCTAAGGTTGCCCTTCGCTGCTACTTCAACATCCGCGGACGAAGAAACAGCCGATTCATTGCACGTGTGCAATGGATTGTGAACAAGCGAGTGACCAAAACAGAAACCGTGCGAGGAACTCATGCTGAGCTCTTGGAAAACACTTATGGCTTCAAGGCTGGAACAACGGTTAGTAGAGTGAAATGGTCCTTTAATTAAAGGACTGTTAATTCAACTAAAGACATCCTTCCTGGTGAATAATTTTTGTATCTGAATCTGCTTTATTGGTGTTCCAATCATATCTTAAATATTGTTGTTAAGAATAAAAATGGTTCTGAGAAACAAGCGCCCGAGTCAAATAAATAAGGCAACTTGCTAATTAAAGAATCGAATGACGAATAATTTTTTCTCGTGTAAATAAAATTAAACACTGTTTGCATGCCAAAGACAAAGTAAAATACTTTTCTCAACCCTGTTTGTACTCTTTTGCCAGTGTTTTCTATTTTGCAATCCGAGTTAGAATTGTAATGGTGTTTGTGGTGACTGATTCGTTTCAGGTTGCATGCAAAGTAAGGGCACGATACTCCAGTGGTAAGGATTGGACAATGACCACGAGAAGTAAAGACTTCTTTGCAGGCATCAAGGTGAAGTTTCAGAAATTTATGGCAACATCACTTCCTCCTCGACAATCCGCAGTTCTTTTCATGCTGTTTGTTATGATCAAAGCGCTGAGAATTTCATAGTATGTCATTACTTACCCTAGTAGATGATTCCTTTTGTTCTTGTGGATTGATTTTTTCAGCACCAAGTAATCATGTTTTGTACTGAAATTTGCTACTGTATTTCCACGTTAGGCATGAAATTGTGAAATTTACATTCAGCACCCAACCTTAAAAATCATTTGTCCTTGAATCGAATAACTTCAAGAGATGATTGCAATGCTTCCCGTGGATAGTAATCCAATTGTGAAGTCGAATTCCACGCCACGCACCGCGAGATTTCTGTACGCGATACGATTAGATCGAGAAATTGAATTTTGACTACTCCGTCGTTTTCTTGCAGGTTCATCCTAAAGCTTTTTCTATGACAGACAGCTCCGGCTGGAAACTGATCAAACTACGCACCTCTGTTCCAATCAGATGCCGTGGTCGTAGAAGATGTTTTGTAGGCCTTAAGCTTGAGTCACACTCCCGTTTTGTAACAGACAGGTGCCGGATGATGCTGACGGAAAGAAACAGGAAGAATTACGGATTTTACGTGAAACCTGTGCATGATTTCAGAAAGCTGAAAAGGCAGAATATCCGTATTCACTTCAGCCCTATAAGATCCACGCCTGGGTTCTGTGGATTTTGGAAAGGATACAGACTTCCCCCTATCAAGGTATATCATGATTTAACATTGTTTTTGTAAGTGTGTACATGCACGTATTATTTTGCAATTTATAAAT
Organism: Orbicella franksi; assembly: GCF_964199315.1. Classification (NCBI taxonomy): domain Eukaryota; kingdom Metazoa; phylum Cnidaria; class Anthozoa; order Scleractinia; family Merulinidae; genus Orbicella; species Orbicella franksi. The sequence continues at coordinate 4,999,947 of NC_138158.1, read as the reverse complement.
GATCGAGGTTACATTGCGTCCAAATTATTTCTGTTGTATATTAGACTGATGTACTGTTGTTGAACTCCGCTATCTCCAACTTTCAAGGAAAACAAAAACAAGTAGTTCGAAATAGCGAGAGAGAGAGAGAGAGAGAGAGAGAGAGAGTACGAGATTGTAATGACTGGAAAAGCATATCCAAGAGACATTAATTTGAGTTGCAGATAGCGGAGTGTTCGAGATGGGTACGTTCAGCTGTCTTGCAACTGGTCAGCAAAGAAAAATCGAAACTCTTTAAAACATGTCGACTATAACGGCGAGACAAAAAGCAAGTGCTACAGTATCTGGACGAACATCAGACGTGTCTGAGCATGTTATTATACAATGACGTAGAAAAAACTTTTACTGGCTTACAATCGGAAGAAATCGGAGGATTGTTTTTAGATAAGTTCGTTTTGTGTTTTTGGGAGAGGGAGGGGGGAGGCATGCAGGTTTTTTTTTTACAGAGCATGTTGAGATTGGTCAGTACAACTGCATGCAAGTTGCTGACGTGCAGTGCTTTATAATGATCCAAATTGCTTGTTTTGTATCTTTTTGCAAGGTGACCAGTTTCAACTATGGTAAAGTTTGTTGGTTTGCTTTTTTATCCCAAACATATGGGCGTCGAGATCATCCAAACTATTCTTGAATTGTAGGTCATAACATCTAACCGAGGCTTCAAGAAATGTCAGGGAACTGGAGACCCACATTATCGAACATTTGATAACAAGTAAGTCAGATTTGCTATCATTCGTCAGTGTGTGTGTACAACTATAGAACGTTTTCAAACATTTCGACTTGCCTGTAATAACTATTAAAAATGAACAGCACAACGAAAAAGTACTAAAAGTAGATTTGAATGGAAAAATTTGAGGATTTTATTCATAGCATACAAGGACTTGGAAGATGTGTTAGATTTATATGAGTTGAGCAGTGAAGACTTGACTCCGTAAGCGGGGGAATTCAATCTGTCTGGAAAAAACAAAAATAATTTTGCAGTGTATCTACTGTGTCGAGTGGTCCGGGTTCGAGTCCTGGCCGGGGACATTGTGTTGTGTTCTTAGGCAGGACACTTTATTCCCACACTACCTTTCTCCATGCTGGCCACCCAGGTGTATGAATGGGTACCAGCGAATTTGATGCTCGGGGTAACCTTACGATGGACTAGCACTACTTGGTTTGTTGTTTTTTTGTTTGTTTTTTTGTTTTTTAATTTACCTGTTTTGTGCGCTTGCCTTTTTGTTAGGTATTACGACATTTTGAGAAACGCTGGAACTTACGTTATGGTGAAGAGTCTGAGAAGGAACTTCGAGGTATGATTCTTTCAAGTTTTACAATAACCGGGAGCAATTCTTTTTTGCTATCACTCGATGCCTTCGTGTATTTCGGACTCAGTATTATTTCAGCTGACTGGATAAGTTGTATTTAAGCCAGTGCCTTGCTTTTCCTCTGTTTTAGTTTCAAAGTGAGCGGATATATCAAACACTAAAGACAGTGTTTAACCACTTCACCAAACACCTCGAAGTTCGTCAAAAATACTCCGCTACACGTCGTATTTTCAACTCTTCTCTCGGTGTTTGGAAATTTTGTCAAACATGTTCTTTCGTGTTTTTTCTCTTTAGGTACAGGCGCGTATCTGGCCGTGCTGGCGAGTGGTGTGTAACTGCGGTGTGGCTATCCGTGAGAACAATGACGTGGTGACTATTGACATGTGTAACGGAGCTTGGCGCAGGACCAGTCCACGTGTTGTACAGAAGTCACCACGACCTCTCGGCAACCGAATGAGAATCCGAAGATATGGATCTGGTCAAAGCACGCGTTTTAAGGTTTGCGACGTCTTCTTTATTATTTTGTTTCACTCAAATCAACCGGAAGTCAAAAGTTCATTTTCATGTTTTGCCTAGATGAGGTCTGTCTTGAAAGCCCGGGGAACTTCAATTGACCATGCAGTGCAGTAAAAACCCGCGTGTGAGAACCTAGTGATTTAAGAACCTTTGCCATTTTAATACCCAAGAATATAAAAACCTGTTTAGCCAAGCAAGATCAAGCGGGTTTTTAGTTCTTGTATGTGGGTTACAGTTTAATTATGTTAAACAATTTCAGCGAAGAGTGTGATATAAGATTGCAAATTTATGTTACAAGAAAATAAGTAATACAGTTGTGTATAAATACTGTATTATTTTAAGGACCAAACCCAAGTTTATTTATTTTTCTGGTAATTAACAACTACCCCCAAAATACCGGAAGAACTTATTGTGCTGGTTCTTACTCGCGGGGTTTTATTGCAACCCTGCCTGGTTTTAAGTAATATCAGTTTCATTGAAAGCAACATGTTTGGAAGTTGAATGTAACTGGTCTTTTGATGTCATTTCCCAGGTCATGATGAGGTCAGGAGCTGTGGTCGAAGCTCACTGTGCATACTGGGGAATGAGTTTGTACGTCACAGTCCCTGGTGCAGACACCTCAGCTACTGTGGGACTCTGCGGGAACAACAACGGCAATCCACGTGACGATCTGGAGGGAAAAGGCATTTACACGTTTGCCAGGAAGTACATGTAAGTAACAGGAGGATAGCCTTGTCGACAAGGAAAACTGCCGCTTGGATAAACAACAACAACAACAATCCTACTTAGATTTACTTTAGGACCAAACGAGTCTTTGCTTTACTTACTTATTGGTTACAAAAGCTGCTAGATCAAGCTGGAAGATAGCTCGGGTTCACAAGGAAAACTGCAACTAAGATTTACTTTAGAAGCAAAGAAGTCATTGCCTAACTTATTGGTTATAAAGGCTGCTAGATCAAGCTGGTCTTATATGAAAGATCAATAACTCGACTCAATTGATATAGTGGTTTGAGAGTACTGAAACACAATGTACCACTAAGTCATAAGAGGTTACTGAAAGTCGCAACTGGATAAGAACAAAAATTAAGTCTACTTATTGGTGAATAGAAATTTAGTTTGTAGTGATCTTTATGACGTGTAAAACGTTTGTTCTAGCCTTCATTCTCAAGTTAAATTTAACACCAAGGGAAGACGACCATAAGTTTTCGTAAGGTAAGGCTCTAATGTATTCGTAATATCATTATTTTGGCTTTTCAGGTTAAAGCCTGGTAAAAGTCTCTTCGAGAGGCTTCCACCTCGCATCTCATCTGTAAGCCGACGCGTCAAACCATCTTGTGCATGCGTCAAGAAGGGCAACCGCCGTTTCAACACCTGTGACGTCAAACCAATACCAGATACGGACAAGGGAGGGAAACCAGTGAAACCGATCAAAGTTCGACCTCATCCGAAGAAACCCGGAAAAACCGACAATCGAGATTACGACCCGAACTCTGTAAACTATGTTTTTAAACCCCCTAAAGTTAAGTATCGTGTCCCCACCTGGCCAACACCGACTGGAATAACTCGCAAGAAGGCAATTAGGCATTGCAAAAGAGAGATGAGTCGCATCTTACGTGTGTGTAAGAAGGTTGTCAACGCCAAGAAGCTCAAAGTCATGACAGAATGCGTGACAGATATTAAGGTGAGTTGTGTGACCACGGTGGTACTGTGGCGTTGTTAAGGAACGGACCATTATTTTTTGAAGAGGAGGGATAAGGTAAGAGGGGGGGGGGGGGGGGGGGAAGAGGTTGGGCAGTTTCCAAAAATAAGTTCTTGCAGAACAAAACTGACTGCTGAAAAAAACTCGTGCAAGGGGAGCCATGGAGGAAAAAATCGAGCAAGTGCTTCCCACTATCATTATTTTAAGATTGATGATAAAAGAATTCTTGCACAAGCTATTGCCCACCAAAAAAAATCATGCACAACCTAACGTTGAAAAAAATTACTTTCGTGCCCCAGAAAATCGCCCACGCCCTCCCCCCACCCCTACCACCGTCAAAAAATAATTGTTCGTGTATCCCTGCTGCTTGTTTGTTTTTTAATGCCCTTTTTTTTTGGTAATACTAGATTTCAGGAAAGCTATCTATGGCCAAGTCAGCATTATCCAGTCTCCAAGACGCTTGTAAAACCGCAGCTCTTGTTAATCCCAAAAACTACAAGAAGAAGAAAGGTCGCCTTGTCCCTAACACAAAAATCCTGGCAAAACTCTGTCCAGACAACTGCAATAAGCGAGGACGATGCGTGAACGGAAAATGTCGCTGCTATCGCGGTTATGGTTCAAGTGATTGTTCGGTAGATAAAAGAAAACCTCCGAAGCTGCAAGGACTGCAGTCTAAAGGAGTGTGTGACCTGAGGAAGCGTGCTTGCCGATTTGCTAGTGTGTACGGAAGAGGTTTCTGGGAAGGTCACGTGAGCTGTCACATACAGAAAGCTCGGGTAAGAGTTCGAATATCTGTTGTTGTTGTTTTTGGTGTTCGTTTTATTTTTTTACGATTTTAAATAGGTTACCCAAGGTATCTGTATTTTTTGGAAGTGTAAATACCTAAGTTTTTTGGTAACATGTACATATCAAGATGTGTAACGTTGGCAAAAGCATCACATTTACTTTTAAAGTATAATACCAATGGTTAAAAAGAGGGGAAGATTAAAATGCATAACGTGCTCTCAGAATGATTGTTAGTGTTGGCCTTATTTGATTTTATGAAAACCTTTGAAGCTACTTATATGCTGAATAAGACCAAACGCAAGGTTTATTAAAGTTTTATGTATCGATTACCTCTAAATCTTACTGCACGGTTCAGGTGTTTCTCCTCTACAAGAAGTAAGGATTTCTACACTTAATTACACATCAGAGCCACAGAGTCACCAGTATTGAATTTTCACCCAACCGCACCAACCCACTCGCTAGGGTAAAAAAAAAAAAAAAAACAGGAAGCTTAACCCCGCGCGGTGAAATTTAAACTACACTATCTCGAATCGATAGAAAACAGTTCTATGAAGCAGCACTAGCCAAACAGCAGCAACACAGTGACTCTATTTACTGGCTAAACCAGAAGAAGCAACTGCTGGCAGCTTCATAAAACATCTGATGCTGCGAAGTGGGAGGGTGGGAGTGAGAGCCTGGTTCCTGGCGAAGCAAGAACTGCGCTCGACCCGTGGTCGCGCGGTTAAAAATGTTTTCTATTTTTACTGACCACAATGTATTTCATTTTCCTGTTCAGTTGTTGCGTCGCAGATGGCATGGTATCGGTGCGCAAAGGAAGAACCACGGCCATTTGCAGAGTTTCAGGGAAGCAAGATGTAAACTTCCTTTCAAGTTTCCCACAGCGAGAAAGCTTCGCGGCCTACCCCTGAGAGTGTTAGTGGCCATTTCAAATAATGGTGTCTTGCTTAGCAATCGTCTTAAGTTGATTATTTACGACTCGGCCTGCCATAGATGTTTATCAAATGGGCTCTGCTGGCGAAAGGTATTGCGTTATTCTTGTTGGTGTTCAGATGCTGCTGTCTGGTTTCATAAATGATAGATAGGCCTGTAGTTATCAGGGCCAAGCGCGTGGAGAGTGTGTCAGCGGTAATTCAAACGTTCTTGCGGAAAGCTGGTTCCGCAATATTTTATTACTGATAGCATGCCAGAAAGACGGGCACACTGTAAAATCTAAGGCTTTATCAGAGACAGCAGCCAGATTTTAGAATAACCACTTCATGTCTATGGAATTTCCAGCTTGATTCCGGGTTCGGTTCGATCTGTTGTCTCAGGTTTCCTGTTCCACTCTTCACTTAAATTTATTCTGATTTGTTCTATGAACACAGAGAAATAACTGCATCATCAAAGGACTATGCTATGCTGCAAATGAACGCCATCCGAAGAACAGAAGACTTAAATGCATTCCACAGATCACCAGGGGTGGCTGGACAAGAGGTTTGTGATGTCACTCATTCCTACACCATGATCGTGGAACAAATTGAACCTCAGAAATGGGACAAACCATTAGATGAAATTAGTAAAACTGTCAATTGAGAGACCATTTATGTTTAAGTTAATGGAAATCGGAAAGAAAAGAAAAGTGAAAGCATTTTAAAGATTTGGATGTTGAATGGCAGCTTTTATTTCAACAACTTATCGTCATAAATCTTGATTTTTAAAACTTTCAAACGTTCACAAAAATTTACCTTTACATATTAGTAGTCTTAAAATTAGCAGTCTTAGTAATTTTAAAGTCACACACGTTAGGTTTCTGACTTCCATACATTTGCAAACACAACCACTGTATATAATGTACAATAGTATACGAACAATAGCACTAGAGTGAGGTTGGGGTGGATATTTTCATACATTTGCTGTATTTTTGTCCACCTTGACCTGGCCTCGGCGTCGTTGTTTGTTGGAATGTGGGAAAGGTCTATTGACCAGGTAGTGTGCTAAGTTCTGGAAAACTGGCTTAAGTAACAACGTGCAATCACCATGGTAATTTTTATTCCTTAGTTGGCCCTACCTAACTATACCGCTGCTCTTTCTTCTTCAGTATCACAACAATACAAACCATTAGGAATGAAGAATGGCCGTATTCCATCCCGAGCGATCACAGCTTCCTCTAAATGGGATCGCTATCATGGACCAAATCGTGCCAGGCTTCAAATTTCTCGGCGCGGTCGTTACATAGGAGCCTGGTCAGCTAAGCATAACAATCCTCACCAATGGCTTAAGGTCGACTTCACCAGTCCAGTCAAGGTACTAGCTGTTGCTACACAAGGTCGTCAGGACGCCAGCCAATGGGTGACAAGATACTATCTGTCATACGGGTTTGATGGCATCAACTTTGTGCCCTATTTGTGCCGAAAGGTAAGTCAGAAATGTTAGTACTGGTTTCTGCCAGTTGGCGGGCATATTACGCTACGATCGACGTGACATAAACCTGTGACAGAAATTACCGTTAAACTCATCTCAAATAGATGAGCTTGGGAACTGGTGCCTAAAAGGTAAGCGGGGTGCCAAATGCAATATGCAGAAGAGAAGTGTCCATGGTAACCCTGGAAGTGGGAACCACCCAAACAAGCGGCCGCTAACTGGCACCTTCACGTTGAAAGATATCATTGGGAATAACTTACCTGACTGAATACTTACCGAGAAACCAGCATACCAAGAGGGAGGGAGGAGAGGGGACAAGAATACCCAAAGATTGGTTAAAATTTAGGGATTGGCAGCTATTATGTGACATTTTGGGAGCTGGCTTATTTCGTGGGACTTTATTATCGGACTTTTACGGTCCCTTGCTATAACCAATTTTGTTTTGCTTGTTGTTAGATTTTCCGTGCAAATAGAGATAGGAACACAATTGTAAGACGGCGCCTGTCTCCGGCAATCCGGACACGTTTCATCCGCATTCACCCAGTCGGCTGGAGAGGACACATCTCGCTCAGGGCTGAATTCTATGGACACAGAACTGGTGAGAGTTAAGGACTTACAAAAATCAAACCAAAACATTTCAAAATAAATTGTTAGAGTGACTTTCCATTGAGGATCGAAATTGATCATGAAATGTTTTGGGTTGGCTTTTCTTCGCTCTGTGATTGGTTAAAAAACTCACGCCACTTAATCAACCAATCAGATTCAAGACAATTAAAAACCAATCGCATTTTTGTCAAGTGCGTTTTCGGGCGCTCGGCGCTGGTCACGTGTATTTGCGTCGACGAGTGCTCATTGGTCTATTTTCTTGCTTATAAGACTCTACTCATTCAAAAAAACAGAATCAATTTTACATTCATCTGCAATAAAATAAGTTGCATGGAAACAATGCTTTACAATTACGCTGCCTTGTTTATTTTTGTAGCTGTATCAAGACTTCCTCTTGGTGTCAGTGATAAGAGAATACGTGATAGCGCTCTAAGTGCCTCGAGTTTATGGGACCGATACCACGCCGCCTCGCGAGGAAGACTTCATATATGTAAGTCAGGAAGATTCCGGGGAGCTTGGTCGGCAAGAAGAAATATCCGAGGACAGTGGCTACAGGTTAGTGACTGACTTAGAGAAGATTAGTAACCGTACCTCAAAGAAGTATACGCACGCTATTGAGTTAATTTGGAGACAAGTATTTCTGTAGCTTGTTTGGTGTTTTTTTACGATTTAAAAACCCACTCTTTACCGAGAGAGCTAGTAGATTGTTGTCAGCACTCGAAATAGTGAACCTTATTGAACCTTATAATTGCGTGCTCATTGTAATGGCGTTATCATCAGTCCGGGTTCGAGCCCTTGGACCAGTTTCTAGAAAGCCCCGGAAACTTTTCGGCGTGCAAAGCCATTTTTAGTTAATTTGTAACTACTTGTATAAAGGGAACCCTGTTCATATGAAGAATATGTGAATAAAATGGCTCTGTGTTCATAAGGTTTGAGATTTTGCTACGACTTTCCGGTTGCGAAAACTTCTCAGGACATTCGAGAAACGGGCCCCTGGCCAGGTACAATGTGATGTGCTCTCGGGCAAGAAACCCAGGTGTATAAATGGGTACCGGTGATGGACTAGCATTTTATCAGGGGGAGTAGAAATATTTCTAGTAGATTAATTCTACGGAAACCCGAATAAGTTATGACGGTATGGACCACTTGCCCCGACGCAGACTCTACCTTACTTTAACAAATTGTGAATTTTTCCTCACAGGTTGACCTCCGCACTCGTGCGAGTATCGTGGCTACCGCAATCCAAGGTCGCCAAGACGCTAACCAATGGGTGACAAGTTACAGAGTAATGTATGGTGACGATGGGATACGATTCCGAAATTATCGACCTGGACGAAGAGGGGTAAAGAATGTTTACAAGATATTTAATTATCACTACAGATGAAATAAATCTTTCCCCTGTGTGAAGTGCACATTTTTCGAAAACGAAGGTTTACGAAAACGATGACATTGCGATAATCATGATATTTCCCTCCCCAAGTTTTCCTCAAATACAAGTACAAAATGACCGCTAACTGTTGGGTTTTCAAATTTCTCCGGCGCAGTGTGGGCGGAAAACATTTGATGCATTTTCAGAGTGAAAACACCGTTTTCAAATTTCTTCGGCGTAGTGTGAACATAGCCTTAGTTTCTCTGCGTTAATTTTGTGTTTTTCAAGATTCATTTTAGTCTTTTGAACTATCTCGATCCCAGGTATTCCGCGGTAATCGAGACAGGAACACTGTGGTCAGAAATGCTCTTGTGCCCTCCATCAGAGCTCGATATTTGCGTTTTTACCCGCAGTCCTGGTACAGACACATGTCTATGAGGGTGGAGTTGTATGGAAAATATTTGAGTAAGTAAAGAAAAGGCATAAGTATGTGAACTGGTGTGGTTTTGTTGTCAGATAATTTGAATTTATATTCTTTGAAAATTAGTTTTATCAGAGAAAATATTAAAGTTTTGTTTTGCTTTGCGAAAACTTTGGTCTAGATTTATTTCAGTGTTGGGAAGACTTATCACGAGCGTATTGTGATTTATTCATGTTAACTACGTATCGCAAAACGGTCCTATTTTTCTTTACAACCAACATACAAAGTCCTTTTAAGATAGCGGCTTCACAATACTGATTTGTATTTTCCAGGGCCTCGCCCTGTTGCCAAGCCTCTTGGCCTTTCCAACAACCGTCTTAGCAACCGCTACATAACAGCGTCCAGCATCTGGGACAAATACCACGCCGCCTGGTTAGCGCGGCTGTACAACAGAAAACGCGGGCACTACCGTGGTGGATGGTCTGCTAAAGTAAACAAACGAGGACAGTGGATACAGTTTGACTTTAGGCGGCCAAGAAAAATTGTCAAGGTCGCGACACAAGGACGGTCCGACCTCAGACAGTATGTAACACGATACATTATCAAATACAGCGCTGACGCCTTCTATTGGACACCTTACAGGAAATACAGTCGAGTGCAGGTAAGGTAACTTTAATATTGTACATCGTGAACTAATAGATTTTAACCGCCTAAGTGAAATTGGAAAGCTGATGTTTTGAGCGATGATCAGCGTAGATCGTTGCTGAAAAATGGCGATAAAGTTTAATATGTATGTCTTTTGACGTTTTTACAAAACACTTTGGTTCCGTACTTTTTGGGGTGCCAGATATTTCTGACCAGCTACAATGGAGGAGAAAAGTCCTTGGGAAACTGGTGTAATGCAACGTGTTTTCTGTGTTTTACAACTGAAGTTTGAAAAAGCGCTGTTATACATTTAAAAACGCGTTTCTGTATCCCCTCCCCTCCCCCCCCCCCCCCCCACCCAATATAATGTAGACGATCAGGAAAATATACAGGTGCTAGTTTTCAGCCTTGTTTGTAAGGTGAGGGAAGAGTCTAGGCAGGTGTTTGTCTGGCGTGTGTGAAAAATTGTCCCAAGACTTTTGTCCATGATTGTAGCTTCAACCGCCACTTTTTTGGAAACCTCAGCCCTAACTGAACGTCGTAATTAAGTTAATCTTAGAGTTTATGAATACATGTATGCATTCGTTGTCCAATGTCAAAGGAGAGATCTATCACCAATCGTCTATTGTCTAAATGAGATATCCGAAGAGAATAATAAAACTAAATTGTGTTTATTAACTTCCACCCTCAGGTCTTCCCTGGAAACAAAGACCAACACACAGTCAAGTCGAACGTTTTCGATCCACCAATCAAGGCACGATATGTACGAATTTATCCCATTGCTTGGGTGGGACATATGTCATTGAGAGCTGAATTCTATGGAAACACCTTACGTAAGTATTTGCTGTTTTCTTTGTAATTCCGCTTTTTCGAACCGTCTAGAGGATCGGAAATTGGTTCGAGAAAGCTGGAGGTACGTAACATCGAGGGTGAATTGTTCCTAACTGTTTTGCCAAGGGGACAAAGATTTGTTTCGAATAATCGAGCGTTGCGAAAAATCGATGTTTCGTAAAATGAGGATTCTCCTTTAGGGTAAGGCTGCTAAATTGAAAGTGTGCTTAATATTTTCACTGCGCTACTTTCCGACAGCTAAATACAGCGTGGAAGTTGGTTTAGAAGATGGCAAGATTCCAAACGGGGCGTTTACGGCCTCCAGTAAGTGGGACAGGTACCATCGCGCCGATAGGGCGAGACTCAACACTGTGGCGAATAAACGCCACCGAGGAGCCTGGTCTGCTAGGAAGAACAACAAGCGACAGTGGATACAGGTCAAACTGGGTCACAAAACAAGAATTACCGGTGTGGTGACGCAAGGTCGACAGGATGCCAACCAATGGGTGACAAGTTACAGCATATCGTATAGCTTGAATGGACGCACGTTCCGTCCGTACAGAGAAAACGGCCGAATGAAGGTGACTATTTTAGTTTAGTATAAATGTAGTAGCGTTCTATCACGAATGTAGTTCTGTTATTGGCTACGCTACTCACTATCTGAGTTATCTGAGTTAGATGAATTTTTCTGTTGAACCTTTCCAACATAGAGTTAAAACTTCACTGAACCATTTGGTGTTTTTTTAAGCACTAGGTGATTGAAAGCCTAAAGAGCAAATATTTAAGAGGCATTCCTATCACGTAATTTTCAAACAGAAATTTGAGTAGATTTGTCAAATTTGTACCTTGGCCCTGCAAGATGCACAAAGTCAACCATAAACTGGTGAGAAACGTTTGACTTGCGAACTGGTGTGTGTTCTTGACATATCCCTAAGATATCACAACGACGATCAGAAGTGGCAGAGATTAGAAGATTAAACCATGAGAAAATAGAAAGAAAGCAGGGTAAACGTCAAATAAGGCTAGAAACAATATTCAGCAGTTGAAATAATTAGCCTTCCCGTAGACTCACCTTTAAGTCAAACACGCAAGCGAAGAACGAGTCGCTGAACGACGCAATCCGGCGGGGAGGAGTCTGTTGCAGAAGCGTAGTTAACCTTCCCATCTCTCCCTTTGTTCTTTTATTGCAGGTATTCCCAGGAAATAGGGACCGTAATAGCCAGGTGTCTCACAGACTTCAAAGACCTCTTTTCACGAAATATGTCAGGTTCCATCCAATCACGTGGTACGGACATATCTCCATGAGGATTGGGCTCTACGGACAGAGGGCTGGTATGGAGTTATGTTCCCAATATGGTTTTACAGTTCCGCTCCTTAAAGTTTCAATGAACATTGGCGTGAAATAACATGTAAAAGAGATACTAGTAGGTTGTTCTGGCTTTGCAATGACCCGATTTTCTCGTCTGGAGGCCCTCCTCTTATTCTGTGAGTTGATCACCTTGATTGTGGAATAAGCTATCGATGAAAGGTACCTGCGGGTTTGAGAGAGAGGAGGAGTTCTTTCATTCCTCCTTCCCCCTCCTGTTGTGTCCAAGATACTGGCGACTTGAGCATTGCTTCTAGCCCCAGAGAATTCTGGAGCTAGCTCGTTTAGGTTTTGAAGAAGGGTTGTAATTGGCTAACCTGCTAAAAGAATTCTCAGCTTAAAAATTAACTCTACTTATTTTCGTGTGACTCCTGAACTGCAAATGACAAGTTGCTCGACAATGTGTTCTCTAATTTTCATGTTGTTATCTTAGGTGTCAGGCGAGCGGCTCCTAAACCTCTTGGACTACAAAACGGTCGCATACCCAACAGAGCTATCACAGCCTCATCACGATGGGACAGATACCACGCTGCTTGGCTAGGCAGGCTTAAGCGACCGAGACGAAGACGGTACGCCGGGGCCTGGTGCGCAAAGAAAAACAACGGCGGGCAATACCTGCAGGTGGACTTCAGAGGCGCTAAGAAAATAGTTGCCGTGGCAACCCAAGGAAGAAACGACTACAACCAATGGGTGACTCTGTACTATCTGTCATTCAGTGTGGACGGTACTTACTTTGCTAAATACAGGAAGAATGGCAGAACAAAGGTAAAAACATAGTTGAAAATTAGTCTGTAAAGAAATTTGTGCTGCGTTAGCGAAGAAGTCGTAACACACTTTTTAGAGTAGCTTAAGGACTGACGTTTGGATTCGACATATTTTGATCTTTAATAATTGCGATCATACCAAAACCGTAGGGGCCTATAAAAGTAGAGAATTTTGTTATTTACTTTGACTCCCTCTCGCTTCTTATTTTGCTTATTTTGCTGACAATTCGTTGAGAAAAATTTCTTTGAGGTCTAGAGGTGTTCCTTTCGGAAATTCTTCGTTGTAAATGTAATGATTTTTACTGCGGTCCCTCATCATGCTCTGTTCTCACTCCCTTTGCCTCTATGTTTAGTATTTCAGAGGAAACAGAGACAGAAACACAGTTGTAATGCACTTATTGAGGCCCAAAATAAAGGCGCGAGTTATCCGTGTTCACCCCGTCAGATGGGTTAATCACATCTCCATGAGAGTAGAATTCTATGGAAGAGCTACTGGTACGTTACTTAATAAAGTCTAACAGGCTTTGTGTACCGTGTTTGTTGTTGTTGTTTACTCTTTAGTCCTATGGCAATGTTTAAGCGTTGCTCAGTTATAGAGAAAAGAGACCATTATAGAGCTTTCGTTGTTTAATTTGGTGTTCGAAGTACAGGTATTTTAAGGCATGTACCTTAAGGTGGCTGAACACAGTTTTTGATACCTGTGTTTCATTCACCTTTTTCTCTAAAACCCTTGATCTCTCGGTCGTCAAAAATGGCAGCAAGCAGGTTAACGACACAAACTTTGGTTTTCTGATGGTTAAGCTGACGTATGTGCCGTTGCCATGGCGACACGAATAAAAATAAACGGGCCTTTAAAATCGGTTTTGTTTATTTGTAGAAAATCTAGTCATTAGATTTTCTTTATAATTTGCATGCAACATGCTTGTAACGATTCTCACAAGTTAACGCCATTTTGCTAATAATTTAACAGAGAAATCTTTAATTATCCCTTGTTGAAGGTTTACTTCAATATCTAGAGTTTCCTTTGTTAAAGTTCAATTATTTTCAATACTCCGGTTTTTTATTTCCTAAAGTATTTTCGTGCCAAATTTCGTGAAATTCTAATGAGTGGTTCTCGAGAAATAGGCGTATTTCCAAGAGTGCAAATTTTCATTCCATCGCAATTTTTTGACTTACTACGCATGCGCTGCATTTAGCTGAGAATTGCTGAGTTCTTTGCATCTTTACCTATTCTAACATATATTTGTGATAAAAGACTAAAGCCATCAATACACTGCGTTCAATTATAGAGAAAAATAGCACATATACTGCGGGTGTTGAGTAAATAAAATGATCGCTCTATTGACGGCATGTTTGTGTTTTGCAATCCTTGTGCGCGCGCTGAATTGCATCAACGAAAGCGCGCGCGAAAACTGTGTTCGGCCACCTTAACCAAAAATTTGCGATTTACTCAAGTAAAAGTTCAGGTCTTTAAACTTTAAAAAGCATTACTGATTTTCAGCTTGGAAAATGTTCCTTATTAATTTGGTAAGACTGTTTTTCTCAGCACCTGAACATGAAAGTATGAACATTGTCCTTCTGTACTCTGTGATTACTGTTAGTCGTGTACTTTAATGTTTGTACACGAGCTCAAAATAGGAAATGCGTACGCATTGCGGACGTATTTTTCTGACCAACGTGCATTCTCTGTCCATTACCAGTGCCTTCTCGTTTGGCTCTTGGAGTCGAGGACCGCCGTATCCCGGATGGAGGATTCAGTGCTTCATCCAGCTGGAACAGAAACCATGGTCCTAAGCGTGCACGTCTGAACATCCCCCGACGGGGAAGGTTGACAGGGGCGTGGTGCGCCCGCTCTAACAATCGCGCGCAATGGCTGCTGGTTGACATCACTAAGCTAGCTCGTGTTGTTGGCTTCGCTGTTCAGGGCCGGCAGGATTACAGCCAGTGGGTGACAAGTCTTAGAATATCATACAGCAAAGGCGGAATCTATTTCCGCTATTATACCGAGAGGAGAAGACCTAAGGTGTGTTTACAGTGCTCTCTACTACTGTGCTGAACTGTTACAGGAGTCAAGAGTTCCAACGTAGTCTCTTTCAATACGCATTGAAAAGTCATTTTCAAATCCACAATAGACCATTTTCGAAGAGTTAGTAGTAAACTAAAATGGAACAAGGTAAGTTTATTTATGAATGTAATTACAGGAATAAACATCGGAAGAGCCTTAACGTTTCGCCTTCCTCGTGGTTTAGTTTGGAAAAGATTGGAAAGACGGATTTCTAACGAGAAAAATGAAGAATAAGATGCGCGATTCTTAGCTTAGCTCTTGGGATAGCTGATTTACAACGAAGAAAAAGCGAACTATTGCGAAGGGCGTTAACATTGTTCACAAAAATAAAAAAAGGGAGATAGTTTTGTCTTGCAAACCTATTCTTATCTATGTCTGCTTTTATTTTTTCATAGCTTTTCCGTGGCAATAAGGATAGAAACACTGTCGTAAAGCACTTTTTCCGACGCCCCGTCGTTGCTCGATTTGTCAAGTTCCATCCAGTAAGTTGGCGTGCTCATATTTCTATGAGAGTCGAGCTTTATGGATATCTTCTTGGTGAGTAGAATTCAATTTTCATGTCTTACGACTTACTAAGACAATACAGTGTTGTTACATGCGACGTTTATACCTCATATCATGCAAAAATGTCATAAACCTTTCAGCATATATCAATTTCTTAAGGCTGCGTTTGTTGTAGAGTATTTAAGCATTTTTCAAAAATTCACTTCTCATGTCGTACAAGACAACAGTAAGCTAGATTTAAGTTTGACTACACAAATTAGTTCTTGTCTTGAGCTTGTCAGAAAAGTTGTTGCTTATGAGAGATCAGGAGAAGGTTGATTATCAAATTAAGACAACTTTGCGACTTCACCCATTTGGATGTTGGACTTTTTCAAGACGCTATCGGATGTAAAAGCTCATTTCTCCGCGATATTGCGAACATACAAAGGAAAGATAATTTTGCTGGACGCAAAGAACTAAAAACCGCGGCAAAAAAATTAAAGCGCTCTTGATTTTGATTCACTCTAGTCCGTGAGGCTCCCGTACGACCAAGTGGCATTCCAACCGGAAGACGCGGCGCACGCTACATTACGGCTTCCAGCTCATGGGACAAACACCACGCTCCCTGGCGAGCCAGGTTGCATCAGCGAGTCACAGGACGATACCGTGGAGGCTGGTCAGCGAGGAAGAACAATCGCCGCCAGTATCTCCAGTTTGATCTTAAAAAGCCTAGAAAGGTTGTTAAAGTGGTTACACAGGGAAGATATGATGCCAAACAGTGGGTCACAAGCTTTATTATTTCGTACAGTCAGGATAAATATCGGTGGATACGGTACAAGAAATACGGAAGAGTCAAGGTAAGGGATTAAAAGGATTGTGCTCCGTTTGTATTTTTTTCCTTATAAACTTGGTGTGGTGTGTTTTTGCTTATTAATGCGTTTCTTTTGCCAATGGCATGGTTTGATTACTTCTGTTTTAGTATACGACAATCGTGCGCGAGATCAATAGGCCATTTAGTTGTGTGCTTAATTCCCTCTTTTAGGATTGTGAATGCGAACTTAGCTCTTAATAGCTCCAGCTATGACACACCACTTCATTCAGTAACTGAATAATGTCTTGCAGTGTAGTATCTACCCATAGTAACAATTTTGTTCGTGTTTTTGCCTTGTTTCAGATTTTCCCTGGAAACAAAGACCGGAACACACTGAAGGAGAACTTATTTATCCCTCCATTCCGGGCCCGATATGTACGTATTCACCCGTGGACATGGGTTGGACACATATCTATGAGAGCTGAGTTCTACGTCAGGAAAATCTGTAAGTACCTGCTAGCAGACATCTCTGTTAGACACCCAACATGACAAAATTTAGGAATTAATTTGATAAAACAATCTTGATAAGAACTTTACTTACAGATAAAGGTAATTTCAGTAACTTGAGTGAGTTGCCCAAGTTGTTTCAATTCTAAAACAGTGAACCAAGAGAGTCTTAAAATTCTTTTCCAACTTTTTTTATCAGCTCGTAATTCTGTGCCAATCGGAGTCGAAGACGGCAAGATTCCAAACAGTTACGTCACTGCCTCCTCTACATACAATCGTTACCATGCCCCCTGGCTCGGACGACTGAATAACCAAGCCCGAGGCCGAAATAAGGGAGCCTGGTCAGCAAAGAAGAATGACAGGCGTCAGTTCTTACAGTTCAACTTCGGAAGCCCGACTCTGATAACAGCGATAAGAACACAGGGACGACAGGATGCAAACCAGTGGGTCACCAGTTATAAGCTGTTGTTTGGAAATGACGGAGTTCGGTTTATACCTTATAAGAAAGGCGGGCGAGTTAAGGTGAGTCTGCAGACACAGTGGAAACTTATACAGCGTTCACCCTGGGGCGTGGTCTGGAGGTTTTAGTAAGTTTTCGTTAGGAATAAAGCGTAAAGATCGGCGAACCGACGCGAGGAAAATCCTGTTCGATTCACTGTACAGAGGGCGCCGTTATTAGCAGTAAAATGAGACTGAAAAAGCAGCAGCCTTTCGGAAGATTGTAACAACATTATCTAACGTTACGGTTCCTTATCTTTCTGTAAACAGTTTTGTCTTTTCTTATTCACTGTTTTTATGGAATAAGGTGTTAAAACGATGATTCCTTCGAACGAGAACGTTCACTGACTCACTACAATCTAAATGGGAAGCTCGAATATTTGCATCAAAATACTGTTGAGGTTTTTTTCACTAGCAAACATATCTGACCCATTTTGGAGTGTTTTACAACTTTAAATTTTGATTTTCATGACTCCGTGAATATTGGTCAAGGTTCTTGTTTATGCATAGCATTTATTTTGTAACTCACAGCAAACGCCTTGCTTGTCATGTCACTGAGATTTTTTTGTTGTGGCACATCCAGTCGAAGTTGATAAACGTTCTCTTTTTGTCAGATATTCCGTGGAAACAGTGATAGGAACAGTATCGTCACGAATCCACTGCGTCCTCCCATCCGCGCCAGGTACATCAGAATCGTTGTGGTGTCATGGTACGGACATATCTCTATGAGAGTTGGATTCTATGGACGCCGACCAGGTACGTCATTAGTGTTTTGCTGAGAGCTATATTGTCTGGGTTTATGGGGTTAAATTTGATGTCAAAATTACACTTCACAATCCTTCACCGATTGTTGTAACTGAGTGCGCATTTGAATTGGTCAAGTGATTTTCATGGTAGTATATTGTCAAGTTAATTTTGGGATTGGATATGTTACCACAATATCTTTGTGATGCAAACTGTATGTGAGCAATTTTGAGCTTTCGTTGCACATCCTTGAAAGGCTCCGCGTTAAAATTGGAGGCAAATGTAAGTTTCTTTTTTGTTGTTATTCCTGGTTTCTAATTCTTTTTGATTAGCGTAGTCTGTTCAAGGCATTTCGGAGTTATCGCAGTTTCCCCACAATTCAGTTAATTCTCTTAACTATATCTTCGCATTTCTTTTCTAGTACTTACCATTACTTGCACTACTTACAATACAATACGACTACTTACGCCACTTGCAATACTCAGCTTATACTTACACTACTGACAAAAATTTGTTTTTCTTGGCATTTCTTATGATGTTGCCCTTGCAATCTCTTTCTAAGGAATCATTAAGCCTCGACTCCGAGCTCTTGGAATGGAGAACGGTCGTATAAGAAACCATGCTGTCAGAGCTTCGTCTATTTGGGACAAATACCACGCAGCTTGGCGGGCGAGGCTGAACGTCAAGCGACAAGCCGGGTACAAACATCATTCTTTTTTATTTATTTATTTATTTATTTTTTTAAATCAGCAAAGCGATTACTAGTATGACTATTTTATACATACCCTTGACGACACTTTAGTCGTAAGGTAAAACTTAAGGTGGTAAAAATGGTGCAGCTTTTGTTAATGGGTAGTCAAAAAGTTATGTCGCAATTAAGTGTTCAGTTATCTCTTGTGACGTGGGGACAAAATTTCTTTCCAATCGAAGAAAAGTTCAAATTAATAATTTACTACGGTTGAAAAATATCAAAGAGGTAAAAACAAACCAAAAAGAAGCAAGGATGGGGGAAGATTGGGGAAGATTGAGATGAATTACGAAAGAAAGTCTTGAACCTGAAAATAAAGCAAACGCTGTTATTTTCCTCTACCTTACAATAACTTTCATATCTTTATCTAACAGGTACAGAGGAGCGTGGTCGTCACGAATCAACGACCGCTTCCAATGGTTAGAAGTGTGTTTCAAGAGACCCAAGAAAATTGTGGCCATTGCCTCCCAAGGAAGAGAAGACATGAACCAGTGGGTGACAAAATACCGCCTTACGTTCAGCATGGACAAGACTCACTATGTGTATTACAAACAGCTGGGAGTCACTAAGGTTTGTTGAGATTTCCAGCGGCGTTTGCCCACAAAAAATCCGAGACACGTTTAACGTTAGACATGCTTCCGCTATTGCACATCCATATTGAGCCGGACATTAAACGCCTCCGAAGATTTTGGGCTTTAATGAGCTCTCAGACACAGTGCTTTTGCAAAATGCTGAAAGGGGGGGAGGGGACCCTGCGATGAACAAGTATCCCATTCCAGGTGGGAGCAGAAATACTCCTAGCCGCTTCATGCTCAAAATCTGGAGTTAAAGGAGCTCAGTCACGATATTTTGAGTTATTTTGGCCTAGTACAAAGTTACGTTTATATTGAGGGAAACCTGAAAATAACAGTTTACTAAAATAAAAAAGCACCATAGAGATATAATAAACCATAAAGGAAGAAGGATGGTTAAGCATGGAGAAGATTAACACGGATTACAAACGACGAGCTTGAAAAATTTACGCTTAACGTTTCAAGAAGCGCAAACCGTGACGTACTGTAGCTCCTTCAAGCGCCGACAACTAGAAACATGCAGCACTGTCTATTCTTACGACTGTGATAAATTTACTTACCCTAAACTCGTTATTAATGTATATCAAATAACAGATTTTTCTTTGTATATTTGCAGACATTCCGTGCCAATACTAACAGAAACTCAATTGTTCGTCATTACCTACAACCCGCCATACGAGCGTCATCAATTCGTGTCAGGCCTGTCAGCTGGCGGGGACATATCTCTATGAGAATTGAGCTGTATGGTCGCAATGCAGGTATGAACGATGTTCAAAACACTTTGGAACCAAGCCACTCGATGAATGTTTAGTTCACTTGCAAATTTACTACTAAACAAAAGTATAAATCTAGTAGACCTTTGTTAGTTCAGTACTTTAGCGTTCCGCCCGAGATTACTTCTGCTAGTTTGTACAATGTAGAGGCCCGGTGGCCTCATGGTTAGTGCGCTCGTCTCCGTATCGAGCCGTCCTGGTTCGAGTCCTGACCAGGAACATTGTGTCGTGTTCTTAGGCAGGACTTTACTCTCACAGCGCCTCTCTCCACCCAGGTGTATAAATGGGTACTGGCGAACTTAATGCTGGGAGTTTACCTGCGATGGAATAGCATCCCATCCAGGGAGGAGTAGAAGTACTGCTAGTTGCTTCATGCTACAGAAACCGGCATAAGCGCTGGCCTGATGGGCCACTTGGCTCGTATGCAGACTTAACCTTTACTACCATATACAATGAAACTGTTTTCTAATATTTCAGTTACAAAGAGACTACCATTGGGAGTAGAGGATCGTCGCATCCCAGACAGTGCCCTGAGTTCCTCCTCACGGTGGGACGCGTACCACGGACCTCACCGCTGCAGACTGAACGCTCAGAGACGAGGCAGGCACAGAGGGGCGTGGTCGTCACGTGCTAACAACCGTGCCCAGTGGCTGCAGATTGATGTCGGAAGCAAAGCCTTTTTGTACGGCATGGCCACTCAAGGAAGACAGGATCTAGGACAGTGGGTGAAGACATACAAAGTCATGTACAGTTCTGATGGCGTCCGCTGGAGGTGGTACCAAGTGCGTCGTAGAACTTTGGTGAGTTGTTTAGGATACTACTGTTGGATTGTTACTTGCTTGGCGAGATGAGAACTTGTTTACAATAGTTTCCTGTAACTCTAAAACTTCAAATTTTTTCACAGCTCTTGACTGGTAACCGCGACAGGAACACCATAGTGCGGCACCGATTTGCACGTCGTCTCCGAGCCCGTTACCTCCGTGTGGTGCCATACACATGGCATAGGCACATCTCCATGAGGGTCGAGGTCTATGGGCGTCGCCTTGGTAAGGAATGCTTTGTTTAATTTCGATTTCGTACATAGAATTAACACTAAGATCAGCAATAAATTTTACCAATAAACTATAGGAGACTTAAATTAGTGGATGATGCTTTGAAATGAGATAATTTACTTGCGACACGCTGATTTTTATGGCATAGAGAACGTAGAGAGGGAAATATAAAATGCGCTTTGCCCAATGTTTCAGTTTAAACTGACGCAAACCGCCTACTTCATGCACTTTGTTCAATTTATAATAAACATTTTTGCACAAAACCGAAAGCAGCCCACTATATTTAGTTTTGCAAGATAGGAGATTGGTCCCCCAAGATCACAGTGACCAGAAACAAATTTCTCCTAATAGGACTTTAAGAAGTGTGTTGAGACAAATAAGGAGTATTTGTATGTTCAGAACGAATTTGAAGCGTAGTGTCGCAGCACGTACGTGTTTTGTTGTCATTGATCAAGTTTTTTACCCTTTCTGGGAGTCAAAACAGGACGTTGGACGCGGTAGACACTTTCGTTCTAAGCTAAAAGTTGATCTATGATCTTTTATATTCTCAGTACCCATCTGCATGACATTGTATGGATATTGTACAAAAAAAATAAGATGCTGATCATTCTCTTTGTTTTGTAGTTCCAAGACCTGTTGTGAAGGCCCTCGGTGTCTCCAAGGGACTGGTTAAGAAGCAATACATCAAGGCATCGAGTGAGTGGGATCGTTACCATGCCGCACACCTTGCAAGGCTGAACCAGAAACCAAGTGGTCGATTCAAGGGAGGATGGTCAGCCAAGAAGAACAACCGTAAACAATGGATCCAGTTTGACTTCAGGAAGCCTGTTAGGATCTCTAAGGTTGCTTGTCAGGGCAGAAGTGACGCTAAACAATATGTCACTAACTTTGCTGTGGCTTACAGTCCTGACGGATATCGATGGACACCTTTTAAAGTTAACTCAAGACTTAAGGTAATAATGAACGAATTAGACCTCAAGCTGGCCCTTCACTAGGAGAATAGATAAGGGAGGTTCCCCTACAGTTCCCAAAGTAATCCCCGAGCGGAAAGTTATATTATAAGGCTAGGCTAGAAACCATAGACAATTAGATATAACAAGAAAATCAAAACTTAGCGTTTTTTTTCCTCAAGCAAGACCTCCACCGAGGGAATACATAGAGGAGGTTCCCCTTCAGTTCCCAAAGTAATCCCTGAGCGGTGTTTTTCTATCATAGTAAACTACTATTTTCAGGTTTTCTTCAAAGGTCATTTTGGTCGGGGCCAAAATAACTTAAAATAACGTGACTGAGCTTCCTTAAAGTATGAAGGAACCTGGGCCTCGCGTACATTAGTGCACTAAAAAAGACAAACGAGCCTGTGTGAATCATTTTCGTTAATTTTCTTGAAGGTGTTCCGAGGAAACCGTGATCACTACTCCATCAAAGAAAACAGTTTTGACCCTCCATTCAGATCAAGGTTTGTTCGTGTGTATGCACGAACATGGGTGAACCATATTTCAATGAGGCTGGAGTTCTATGGAGGTCGAGCATGTAAGTGGTATTTTTCTAGCCTGGAGTGCGGGCGTTTTCCGTTTGTTCCCGAGTTATCGGTATTAGCTTCACATTCATGATACAAATTTGATTTGTTTCTACAGCAAGAAAGGATCTACCATTGGGTATCGAGGATCGTAAGATTCGAGACCGCTATCTGACTGCGTCATCTGAGTGGAACAAATATCATGGGGCACGCTTTGGAAGATTGAACACTGTGGCACGTGGTAGGAACAGAGGAGCGTGGTCGGCAAAGAGGAACAACCGACGGCAATATATTATGGTTAGTTTTACCTGCAGTATGTCATTGATCCTATGTTAAGAGCTTCTGGCATGGCAAAGAAATCACTGAAAGCGTCATTGGCGAAATAAATTGAGCTAAAAATTTCTTTTCAGAGGTACACAACAAGGCTTTTTTTAAATGTCCGTAATGTAGGGGTTTCATTGGGGGCCGGGTACCGGGCAAATTGACTAGCTGTGAGGGCGATTTTGCCCGCCTGGTTTGGCCATCTAGACGAACGTTTTTCAGTTCAAAACAGCAGCCGCCGGCCTATGAAAACCAGTTTCCTCCCTGCTGAAAACGTTAATGAAACTGCTGCCGTAAAGACTTTTACAAAGTTTCCTGTTAGGTGACTGAAAACACGAAGCGTCCTTTTGCTTTGCTGTTAAACCTTAATAAACCTTACACGAGTTCAGATATAAATTCATTACCCTAACCAAGTTAATGAGTCGTGAAAAGTCTCATCTAAATTCCAGTTGGTGTTATGAGTTTAAGTTGATACCCTGTTGCATTTATATGAACTAAGAGAGTTTTTTTCTTATCTCTTCTTACAGGTGGATCTCAAACGGCGTACTATTATCAAACGCATACTGACTCAGGGACGGCAGGACATGAACCAGTGGGTGACAAGTTACTCAGTGGAGTACAGTAATAACGGAAACACCTTCAGACCTTACACGAAACGTGGACAAGTCAAGGTAGGGAGGCACAGAATGATAGTAAATATACAAAGAAAAAAAATGTACACAAACAGAAAAGACGACTAACTGAAAGACTGAGTTTTGTCGGGATAGTTAACGTTTTTGGGTTTTGTACAAACTCATCTTCAATCGATGTCGAAGAACCTCTAATGTAATGGTGTGAGCTAGAGTGAAAGGCCCGGGGGAATCCCACATAAAAAAGACGAGGGTGCTCGTCAGAACTAAGAGGTACCGGCCAAGATCCTACTTTGTGGACGTGGCTTGAAGTTGTTTTCACCCCTAAGAGGTACCAATAGACCATTTTACAGTTGTCTGCTCAGTGACCTGGCCTTTGTATGGCAGCGAGGCTAGAGTTGACCTTGTTTTGATACAGACCTCACTGCTTTTGTCATGTAAATGCACCTAGTTAGCATCAGAACAACGTGTTTTACACAACAAAAGCAGTGAGGTCTGTATCAAAACAAGGTCAACTCTAGCCTCGCTGCCATACAAAGGCCAGGTCACTGAGCAGACAACTGTAAAATGGTCTATTCTAAAACAACACATTATTTTCCGTCATTTTTTTTCGCCTCAATGCCCCAAAAAGTACCGCAAAAGCTCCTGCTGTGGACCTTTTGATGCTGAACACTCTTTGAGGCACCCAAACCGCTTCTGTAACAATTAAAAGGAACGACGAGTACCCCCGTCCTTTTTATATGGCAGTTCCCCCCCGGCGGGATGAAAGGTCAGGAGGAACATCTAAGATGGTTAATGTTGAGACGAATTGAAGTTGATATATTTAAGCTACTTGTTTCAAACTGCGCCTTTTTTTACTGAGAAAAGTGTATTATTTTTGAGCAGGAAAGATACTCCATAAAAAAATACTCAGCACAGTGTTTCGCTTGGTTAACTATGATACAATATCATTACGGATGTGACACATGATTTGAACGTTAAACTTAATATGGATTCTTTTTATTTTCCAGATCTTCCCGGCTAACAATGACCGTAACAGCGTGGTGGCACACGTTCTGACACCGCATATCTACGCACGCTACGTGAAAATCAAACCTCGCACGTGGTTCAGACACATCTCCATGAGATTTGAGGTCTACGGAAAGAGAAGAGGTGAGAGTGGCCAGTCAGTTGCTTCTCAAAATTCTTTGTTTCCTCTTCTCTTGCCCTTTAGTCCCTTCCCCAGTTAATCCTTCCTCCTTATAAACCTTCTTTTCCTTGGAATTGGACATCATATACGCATTATTTGGGACAGTAAACTTTTTGCTAACTTGTATTCTGTTTTTCTCTGTTACAGCCGAGAGAGTTAAACCGGTTAAACCTGTTAGACCGCCGCGTGTCAGACCACCTGTCAGACCACCAATCAGACCGCCCGTCAGACCTCCTATTAGACCGCCCGTCAAACCACCAGGTAGACTTTTGAACCGTCTTTTACCAATCATTCTTCACTCCTTACCTAAGGCCTCTTACTATATAGTCAGTGACCTACCAGTGGTTTAGTTGGGTGTGCAGTTAACGTTCCCTCAAACAGATCCTTCTAGTTTGCATCCGTTTAAAATGTTTTAAGAATTCGGCTTTGCAATTGTAGTTATGTAGAATTGGGTTCCATAAGGTCTCTGTCGGTCACTTCTTCCTGACGTAGTTCGGAAACGAAATACATATCAGATATTACTTTTATCGTGCACGTATAATTGTATTCCCATTCAAATCATATAAATGACTTCGAGAGAGACTTAGTGGTGTTCGTAGGACAACTAAAAGAACAAATGAAGTTATGCGATCATACGGAAAAAAGTCCATGTCTTAGCCTTTTGATATGCTGGCATTCAGTAGCTTCAAGAACACGTAAAGGTTTTGTGTACAGTATCGTTGGTATTTTTGAAACAACCAATAAATTGATGGCGCTGAAACATAAAATCCTAATTATGTTATGTCGTCGTTAGGAGTTGAAAGACACATATATCACCTTCAGGGCTATAAATTCAACGAAAGAAAATGGGAGTCTGTGTGTGTACGGACCAAGAACAAGATCAATAAGTTCTTTCTCAAACCTCTCGCTTTGAAAAAATGAAAACATTTCAAATCAAGCGCCCAGTGTAGGGATTCCCATATATTAGTTCTTTGGGTATGTGCCGCTGTGAAGGGTGTGATTTTCACGTAGTGTAGTCTGGGATAGGGTATAATTTACCGGAAAAGTGGCCAGTTTATAAATAAATTAGTCTTTAACAGTGTTCTTCACATGCAGTTCTGTAATAGAAATTGAAACTCGGAATGACTTTGTCGGAGATATTGGTTTAGTTAGTGTATGTTGTACTACGATAGTGATAAAGTTTTTGCATGGAAAATAGCTAGTCTGGGGTAGGGTAGGGGTTTTTGGTGTCTAGGTCTAGACTAGGGTTGCAAAATCAAGCTGATCAACGTCTAGTATAGGGTAAGGGTTTCAGTGTTCCAGCGCACACCCCCACCCAAAGATTCATAGAGTACCCCCCTAGGGTACCCCCTGGGAGGAAAGTGAGTTGCGCTGTGGAATAAGGCCCTTAAAATTGAACGATCAAAAAGCGCGTGCTATGTACATCAAGAATACAGTAACGTCGTTAACACCAGCTTAAATTGTATCGTACTCAGTTGCCATCAAGAGCTGCCCGGTCACCTTGGATCTGGCCTTTGTGATGGACGCGTCAAACCATGTTTCCCGCCGAGACTTCCAGCTCGAGAAAGCTTTCGTCAAGACTGTGTCTAGCAAGTTTACCATCACTAAGCACCAGTCCCACATCGGTCTGATCACGTACGCTAACCTGCCATCACTGAGGATGAGGTTCAGACAGTACAACTCTCTATTTGGTATGGCTATCTGTTGATACGTTGAGTATGTGTAAATGAAGTGGTCTTCTTTGTGAAACATATTTCATACTGTATTGAAAACAGTATTTTACTCGCTCGCTGCGCTTGTTCGTGAAAATATTGTCTTATCACTCGAAATTAAATTCGTCTCTTTGCACCGCCGTTTTAATATCCTCTATGAATTAGACACTGAATGTTGGAGTAACGTGGGTTCCAAAAATTGTTTAGTTGTCTTTCAATGAAAGCTGTTTAATTTTCTAAGATGAGTTTAGAAGAATCGTAGAGGTTAACTTTCCTTTTTTCCTCACAGCTGTTCGCCGTGCGGTCGACCAAGCGCCGTACATCAATCGTGGAGGAAAACGTTTAGATCTCGCCCTTCAAGCCGCTTATGACACGTTCTACAAAAACGAACCAACGTACATCCAGCGTGTTTTGGTCGTAATGACTGGCGGCCCACCCAACCGCAGACGCGCGTACGCTATCAAACGCATGGCATCAAGATTCATACGCAAGGGCGTCCAAGTTTACGCCATGGGCGTTGGCCGCGCGTTCCGGAGCGAACTGAGAAGTATCGCGTACAAAAATAAGCATGTGTACTACATGAAGACGTTTGGATCGCTACTGGCCAGGGCCAATCAGATCGCAGGCACCATCTGCAGCGAACAGGTAAGATTGGTGAACAGTGTAACGCGAAGCTCATTTAAAAGGTGTTTTAAAACTTTTGAACAAATTACATCTGTGTGTTTGACCATGTAAGCATTGTTTTGGACAGTTATCAAAATCACACAAACTTAGAGGGAACAATTACTGCATTTAATGAGTGTTCTTAACTTTCATTTTTTTAGCTGACAATCTGTAATATGAAGTACAATTAAACTCCAGTGAAAGCGGCAAAATTACAATTTTTTGTCAAAAATAAAGTAAAAGGAAATTGTACCCAGTCGACTTAACCATATCAACATTAACAGCGTACTCTGTGTCAGGTAACTAAGTTATAAGTTTAAGACTCTTATAAAGCAAGAAAATAAATGCTGTGACTAGAGGTTAAATATAAACTAAACCTTAAGTGTTTTTCTTTCCGCGATAGCTGATTATAACATGACATAATACGAATAACATTAGAATGACATGCTGAAACCCTGGGGGTGGGGAGGGGGCACTCCCATATGAAAAGGTCGGAGATGCTTTTCGGAAAATTTGAATTAAACTGCCAAGGGTGACCAATATGGGTTTAGTTGACCCTGAAAGATACCACTTGAAACGAAAATGACAACGTTTTTTTTTTATTACTTCTTCAAGAGCACCCTAAAAGATACTTCGGCGGTTTAAAACAGTGGCGTTTCGTCCTAGGCACCCTAGGTAAGACTCTACAGTTACAATCCTAAACGAGACGACGAGCATACCAGACCTTTTCATATGGGACTCTCCCCCCGGACTAAAGCTACCGATACCGTTAACGACTAGGCCGACAAAATACCCAATTTAAAACCTTTTTTCCCTTTGATCAACAGTCCAAGGAAGCGGATATCCATAAACGAGCAGAACTTCTGAGGCCGTTAATGCAGAAAGAAGAAAATGAAACCAAGAAGACCCAGCAATAATATTTAACAAAATTACATTTCATTTAATCTTAAATGAGTTATATATTCTTAGATTTGCTGGGATATCCTTACTCTTAATTTAACTAAAGCTAATCTGAATCAGATAAACACGTTGTTGTTCTGTTTACTGAATAAAAATAAAGTTATCTAAAACCATAAACGGTTGTGGCAATTGTCATCGTAAGCTCGATTTTGCTTTATTTTTCGCTGACGCTTGCAGTCTCATCGTGTTCTAAACTAAAACTAAGTTGCTGATCTTTAAAACGTAAATAAATTCTATTTAAAGTAAGTTAATGATATACAAAATGTAGATATAATTGTAATTTGTACATTACGCTTCCACATTTTGGATCAAGCCTATTCACACCTATGAAAATCTAAACTATGAATATCACGAAACCTAAAAACGTAAACCTGGAAACATAGTAAAACTTATTGAAACGCGGAAACCTGAACTTACAAACTTACCAACTTACACTCCCCCCACCCCCCACCTCTCTTGTGCCCCTCGAGGACTGAAATTTATGAAAATTGTTGAAACTTTGAAAGTAACGAGAACTTGTAAACCCCGAAACTTCAAGGTTGTCATTAGGTTTAAGGGCAAAGATATAAGGAGAAATTAAGTGAAACGCCCAAACGGCTAAGCATGAATGGGACACTTGGACCCATGCTGGGTAGAAAGTCAATTATTTTCGCATAAAATGGCATCCATAGCAATGCGAACTAGTTTCACTTGAATGTCGACAAAGCCATGCTTCTCCAAAACCTGTTTGTATTCTTTTGCTGATCTTTCCTTTCCTTCACATACCAGTAACATGTTCAGTGACTCAGAAACAACTTCCTCTGGGCCGCTTTTATCCCCATTTAAAATCTGCTCACAGATGAAAAGGGCATTACCTAAAAATTAAGTAGAAATAATTTAACCACTTTTACATAATAAGTCAAATAATTGTCGCATTTTCACTGGTTCTCACCTATGATCTATTTGAGGACAGAAAATGATACATGACGTCAATATAACAAACATTTTCCTTCTATTTTTTGTTAAATGACGGAAAGATTTGAGAATTTCGATAATGTTTTAAGTGACTGAGCGAAGTGTACGGTAGAAAAACGTCTTGTCGAGGCTGTGAACAGGTATGAGAAGCAGAAAGAAGAAAGAAAAAGCCGTTTCTTCATGGAAAATGGCTCGGAAAAAATTCTCGAGCGGTCTCAGTCGGCAGTCGAGCGAGACTAAAACCAAACACAAAATTAGTCATTTCAGGAAAAAAAAAAAAAGCCATTTCTTTGCCTCGAATTTAACAAATCTAATAAGCTAATTGTTTATGAGATTAATGTAATTAAGAACTTTTCCAACTTTTCTCCAACTTTTCTCCGTCTCGAAATAACTGTTTACTCAGATTGGTGTTAGGAAAGAAACATCAGCGTGAGGTTCTCTGTCTGTTTCAGGGCACAGCAGCGAGCGAAATGTAGCTCACTACAGCTCACTGCCGTCTGTATCGCAGCTAGAAACTCTCTCCGACACAATATCAAATGCACTTGATAATCACCAACCACAGAGGATACAAATTTCCACCGTCACTAACGCTCCTTTCATTCAACGCTCGAATCAAACGGCGTTCAACGTCTGTATCAATGTTGAGCACAACCGCAAGTTAGACGGCTGTACACAGGCTAAGGAAACCTTAGCTTCCGTTGGAAATTTTCAGTCACTAAATGCAGCGTGAATAATTTCTCCGTCAGAGACGATATGAAGCCAAAACCGAACGAAAAAAGTCTGGACAATCACGGTAAACGTACGGCGACGTACTAATCCAATCAGAATCAAAGTCTTAACAGGTAACACGCGCTGAGCGCGGGAAAACGAGCGAATACGACGTCACGAGTGGTTTTGCTGCTTCTGATTGGTTAAAAACAGTTTGCTCCTTGAGTGGCAAAATGAACCAAAACCTGAGATGGCTGGATATTGGCCTCGTTCATTTTTTGCGACATTAAGCTTAAACATGCAAAAGAGCGAAAAACATTCTCTGATACTGGTTGACACGGTACAAGGGAATAGCTGGAAATGTCCAATAATTCATAACCACGCGGAAATAAGAAAGGGCCGATAACTCAGTAAACTCATATCTTTTATAATTTATTTACGAAAAACTGATACGGAATATTCATCTCCCAAACGCAAACTTTTGTAACCTTACCGCTATTAAGACACTTACACCTAAATCTATTTACATTTAAAAAGAATTTCTATACCATAAAGATACATTAAAAATAACTTGTCTTTAAGCTGACAATTTTTTCTCTTTTTTGTTGTACTTACAAAATGTAAATATTAGTTCACCTTGTGAAGACACACATGGAAGACAAACTGTACGTTAGATAAAATATTTTAATTAGAGTTCTGCTTGTACGTGGAAAACTGATCCCGCGACTTCACCTGTCTCACAATATTAAAATTAATTCCTATATTCTTGGCGTTTGACAAGAAAATCTCTTTCTTTATTTTTATTCTATTTAATTTTCCCCTGTAGGGAATTCTGTCTAGCGACCTCTATCGCGCGCAACAGTGGAGGCCTGGGCCCAAGATCTTACTCCCAACTCCTGCTGTTTGATTATCTCCCCATGCCTCTCTCGGTCGTCCTCTCATTCTGTTTTCCTCTTGTGCCCACGTCACGGCGATCCGTGGTATCTTATCCTTCTCCATTCCTAACCTAGACCAAACCACTGCCACCTCTTCCATGGTATTTAGTTCACTTGAGCCATATCTAATTCTCTTTTGACTTCCTCATTTCTAACTATCATAGGGCCATATCTTGAAACGTTTATGTTGGAAGGTGCTAAACGTGTTTTTATCAGCTTTAGTCATGGGCCAGATCTCAGAACCATAGAGTAAAACATCGATCGCATGACACTTTATGAAACGATAAATTAATTAATTTTCCAAGTTTGTTTTAAAAACCTTTTAGCAATGTGTGTAAATGGGAACCAGTTGAATCCTTCAAAATGCAATGGCCAGCTAGAAAAGAGAATACTATCTTTTTAAATGGCACCTTGTTTTCTTCGCTGCCAAAGATGTCTTGCTGAGCGCCTATACACGGGAATTTTCCAATACACAATGACAGGAGTCACCACGGATGGAAAGAACAAAATTACAAATGATATATGTTCAAGAAGATCATAGCATGAAGTTGTAGAAAATTCAGCTTCACGTAGTCCGAGAAACTTAACAACACAGTAAAATATCAAGGGTAGTATAGCAGAAATTGTTCCTCGAGTCGCCGCGTTTAAGTACTTGCGAAGTTGCAAATTTCGTTTTTTCTTACTTTGGTCTAGCGATAGCTCGCTTGAGTTGCCTGGCTTCACTTGAGTCCGGCGTTTCAAACCGCAAAATCCTGCAATAAGTACAATTATCATTAGGAAGCATGGTAGCAATATAAACAGTGAAAGGGTCAACAGGTAAAACACGTATTCGGAGACGCCTACGAATAAGATGCAGGAAAACAGCAAACAGGTTATTGTCGATGCGGTGCAGACTCGTTTCGCTCGTGTCATAGTGGCGTAGTGTCGATTTGACAGCGGGAACACAAAAGCAGTGTAGCGTTCAACGAACAGAATGAGGAGCAACACAGATTCATTACTTGCAACAAAGCTAACCAAAACATTTTCGAATAACTTTGCGACTTCACTGGCGATCCCTTGGCTCGTCAAAATACTGTTAATTCCAATAAGTGGAAGAACAACGACGCCCGAGGAAAAATGGTTGAGTGCGGCGAAAATGTTCAACACGTTGGTAGGTTTGTTGAAGAGTTTCAGTGGATCACGGTTTACGATGTAAAGCAGAACGCCATTTCCAATCGAGGCAACGAGAGATGTAAGCAAATAGATGATTCCAAATATTGCACGAAGATGATGTTCTTTGTTGAAGCAAGCGCTTGTTTCCATCGTCTTGAATACACCGAAAAAGATGATTTGCAAACAGAGTGGGGAATTCTCAGTGCTTACTTAGTAAAACAGTCTTTAAGTTACTTTTAGTCGGTGACGAACATATAAGTTTCTTCAATTGAAAAGCGTACCTTTAGCAAATGACGATTTTAATGAGTTTTTGACAAGTAGGTTTTTTATTGGTTGCAAGGGCAAGCTAATCTATTTCTGGTGAAGATTTCATTTCCGACCTTCAACCTGTTTGACAGAATTTACGTAAATTATGGCAAACAATTCGCAATCTTATTAACTTTAATTCTGAAACGAAATCAATCGATTTTAGCCATTACCTATAATTTAAGAATCGCGATAACATCTGTCTTAGCAAAATGCTTTCCTCAGGGAAATACTTTCGCGGCCAAATTGGGTTTAACAACCGTTTTCGATTAAATATATTTTTTTGAACTTGTCTATCAAACTAGTTGACTTATCACTTCATGCTGTCTAAGATCTGTAGAATTTTAAATTTGTGATTAGAAGTAACATCTACGTTTCCCCTCCTTAATTAATTCTGTTAAATTCAATCTTAATAAGATTAAACTCAGCTAAATAAGATTAAAGAATTTCATTTTGAAACAAGGGTCAAATGAATTATTAACCGGAGTTTCACATTTCAAGTTTGCCGGTGTTGTATTATTATTCATTTCATTAGCCATGGGTTCCACCTCCTAAAGTTCTCAGTCACTTGCCAGGTCTATTATGATTATAAAACCATTAATGTTATTACGTTTTACTGGTATCAGATAACAAAATTCTCTTTTCCGATTGGTTCTCAGCGCGCCTATTATTTGTGCTTCTCAGCACGGTGAAGTACTTGTCAAATTAGAGCTGTCCATTTGGAACTTTTTCAAATTAGATCGCCTGAACATGAACACCTGCCATTCGCCATCAATCAATATTTAAACGTGCACTTGAATGATTTCTGTTGCTAATGATAGAAAATACTGAGAAATTTGTTAGAGTGCTCAAATTTTGTAACTGTTATAAAGGCAAACGTTTCGGATGTGACGTAAACCCATACATCTGTGTTTCTTTCTCGGATTTGAGAACTCTACTACATTTCTTTACATTTTCTATAATTTATTTTGAGTGCTACAGCAAATATCTACTTGCGATCTGTCGCTAACAACCTACTGTTTGCAAAACTAATGGAAAATGCCGCTGAGGCCCTATTAGGGGTTTTCGGGATGCAGGATATTTAGGTAAAAGATTAACGGGATAAGGGATATATGGAGTAAAAAGTAATGGGATTAGTGATATTCAGACCAGATAAAACGGGATCTCGAGGAGGAAAATTGTAAATTTTGGCGGCTAGAATTAACGGGAAACGGAATATTTCGGTCAAACACTCGAGATGTGGAATACTCAGTCCCCCCGGCGCCCCTTTTGTCACCACTGACTTTTTCATTAAAAAGATGCTCTTAGAGACTAAATAACCTCCAGCTTTACTACTGATAACATTAATTTGCCCTCAGTGTTTGACTGTAATTTCAAATTGAAATTTAGTAGGCAGGCCCTCGACGTGCGAGAACGTGCGTTTTTCGCCGTCACACTCAAACTTTAAAAAAAGCTTCGTAGAGTATAAAGTATTCCATGTCTCGAGTAATGATGCTTAGTACGCTTTTATTTTTAGAATCACCTAGAATCGTTAGCACCATATTTAAAGGAGCCCCGTCACGTTTTGCGCATGTGGAAAGGTTTAGTCTAAATTTTTCAAGTTCGTCGTTTCTAATCCGTGTTAATCTTCTCCATCCTGGCCTTAGCAATCCTTGTACCTTCATGGTTTAGTATTATTTCTTTGGTGCTTTTCTATCTTAGTAAACTACGATTTTCACGTTTTCTTCAATTTAAAAGTAATTTTGCACGTGGCCAAAATAACTCAAAATTAATATCGTGGCTGAGCTCCTTTACGTCACCTAGCTAATGGTACTTACGAAGCAGGATTTTTAATTTTCGAGGTCTACGAGGGTTTTCTTGTGTTAAGATAACACGAGAACTGAGGAGAACTGAAGACGTTACAAAAGCCTTTCTAATGTTAGTTAGCTAATGTAGACAGCATGTTAACTCGAGTATTGTTTGTAGCCACTTGGATTGTTTTACCATGAATACAAATGGTGGTAAATTGATTAACTTTGACCAAGAGGAGGCTGGCCCAATTTGCATTCATTGACAAGCTGCCCGGCTGCACCACTGTTGGCTGATGGGTACAGGCACGTTTCACTTACTGAAACCATTTACTGAGAAAACAGATAATTAAGTTTGCAGGTGAAACATTAGACGGCTTAATACAAAGGAAATTATAATTTTGCAGGTCTCTGTATTGAATTAGCGTAGGTAGAAATCCTTAATAATTGTTCACACTCTCAAACCAAATGTACTGTACGGTGAAATGAAAGAACCAATTTGGTAAACTTTTTGTAGTTTAGCATTTCCTATCTTGAAACTGTAAAACGAATATTTGCAGACAAAATCCCTAAAACCTGTTTACCTTTGAAAAAAACCCTTGTACTAAGAAGACCTTTTGGTAAACTTGTTTTGGGAAAAAATCGTTAATACAGTTCTTGGAACTCTTGGAACGGTGTAGAAAGAGCGCTGGTACTTCTTCTACCTTGAGAGTCCATAATTAAGCTTAAAAATCTATATCAAGTGGTTGTGTACTTCTCCCACTAGCTTGCGTAACAGACCTTTCCTTTCCTTTTCCAGGCGAAGATCGAACAACTGGAAGCGAGCGAACACAAGTTGTGTTGACTTGGGTTGGGTGGCTAAACGGTGAAAAACTTGCGTCGACTTGCGTACAAATTTGATCTCGACCAAAGTGAGCGCAAGTCAACGCAAGTGCACGCATGGCCTGGCCAAACGGAGTCGCAAGTAGACCCAAGTTTTCAACTTGCGTCTACTTGCGAGTCCGTTTGACCAGGGCTTAAGCCAAGAACTTCATTGTGCAAAATTTAAAATGTAAGCTGAATAATGACGCGCTTTTCAAGTGATAGCTGAGAAATGATCAGAAATTTTAACTGATAAAATCCATGAAAAATAGCAAAATAATATGACCGCATCACAAATTAAGGATCAATCCTTATGTAAGAGATCCTTAATACGTATCCTATCCATCCTTCTGTCATTCAATTCCTTTCTGATTTGCAGACATGGCACGCAAAGTAGCAGGGGGAAAGAGGTTAGAAGAAAGACGGTAAGGCAAAGGCCACCGCTGATGGAAAGAAGAAGAGGAGGGGAAAGAGAAAAGAAAGCTATGCTATCTACATCTATGAGGTGTTGAAGCAAGTTCACCCTGACACTGGTATCTCCAGCAAAGCCATGGACATCATGAACTCGTTCGTCAACGACGTCTTCGAGCGCGTCGCCACCGAAGCTTCCCGCCTTGCCCACTACAACAAGAAATCAACCATCAGCTCCCGCGAGATCCAGACCGCCATCAGGCTGCTTCTGCCCGGTGAACTGACCAAACACAATATGAGTGAAGCAACCAAGGCTATGACCAAGTACACCAGCAGCAGGTAAACTCACTTTGTGGGTTTCCCGCCAAAACAAATCAAATGATACAAAATTCAATGACCAACAGTATAGTTTTATGTTTTTATTCCCACGGTAGCTTTCACTCCTTGAATGTGCATATTTTAAGACCGTTTTTACGAAGTTCTAAACATTTTGCCTCCTAAACCAATTTGATGGTCAACAAACGTCAAACTTCTTACTTGCATTGTGTTCGACTCGATGGCTCTGAAAATATCTTGTATTCACGCTGAAACTCTTTGACTCGACAGGCAGACGTTCAGATTGCGTGACGAGCCTAAAAGAAAGGAGGCTAAAATTTTGTCACATCACACGCGCTGAAAGAGATAGTCTGGATAGCTGGAGGGTTATTTTTTGCGCGCGAGTGCTTGAATACTCACCAGACTCCTGGATCGTGGCCTCGCCTCTTTCGTAAAGGAACACTCAACAAAATAAAGGGACCAAAAGCTGCCCAGTTTAACATTTTATTAGTTATATTGTACAGCGAAAGGGAAGATAGCGTGGTCAGTAAGGCAAGCGGCGATCGAAGCTTCGGGCAGTTTAGCCACATTCTAATTTCTCTGCAGCACTGAGGCCACAAGATACTCGTGGTTCGAACATAAGGTACTGACACCACGACAATTTTATTTCGCTTGAGTTGTTCAACACGGATTTGAGAGAAGACTTGATCCACTCTTCGCATTCTAGTGATTATATTGAGAAGGCTGGGGGGATTTTATTACAACTAAATGATAATTTTGAAGTGCACAAGATAAGAAAAAGCACGATGATAACACTTATGTCATTTGTCAAACGTTTTGTTTTTGAGTTGTGCAAAAGTTATCTTGGAACTTCCACACACAAACCCTCGCCTCACTGCTTACCGTAAAATGATGAGAAGAAAACAGGCTGAGTCAAAAATGTCTGTTGCTGATACCTTCGTTTTGCTGAATAACCAGATAACTCCGTTTAGGGGAAATGAATGGAATCGAATAGCATTTATTCGTGTTGTGGTTCATCGTCGAAGTGCGTCGTAGGTTTGTAGGGGCGATCATGCGGTTTTTAGCTTCAAGTTTGATCGTTTTCTATGTGGTGGTCTTCGGAACACTCAAATAAAGCCCTCTGAACCTAATGGCATAGTCCGAGATCGACCACACACAGCAAGTTATATGCCGTCAATGTAGTGTGGAGACCTGTGCATAAAGTGTCTTTCACTCCCACAGCGATGTTGAAATCCTTAGTTATTAGAATTTTCACCATATCAAGACGCAAAATTTAATTATGTTTTAAAATTTTTATCAGCCCTGGTTAGCCTGCTTACACTCATTATTGATTAAATTGTTGGGAAATGTTTGGATTTGGAGTGATTGAGATGCCTTCTTTCCCGTAGGTGACCCCTCCCCCGGGGGGACTCTTTTCTAAGAGGTACCAGTTCTAAAGCAAACCACATTACCTCCTGTCAATTTTTTTCGGTACCAAAACCGCTTTTTCAACCCCTAAAAGGTACGACGAGCAACCCCGTCATTTTCATATCGAATTCCCCGCCGGGTCCCTCCCTGCTCCCTACTCCCAGACTTCCTTCGTCCCACCTCCCAACGGCCTTTTCCTCAACCTTGTCCCCAGGGCCTTCTTCTCGACGATTTTCAAAATGGCGGAGGTTGGCTTTTCCCGCCATTTTTCCGTCGGAGCTATCCCCCAGGGATCTTTGCGAGTGTGGTTCGTCTCCGCCATTTTGGCACGTGTGCAAGAAAACAATGAAAAAAATTGAGTTTAACAGGTTTGTTCTTTGTTTAAAAACGCTTTAAACCAGGTATAACAGATATAAGTCGATTTACGATACTTTTATTACGTTTTGGAACCAGGAGGTAGAATATGGAGACGTTGTGTGTGCGTTTGTTGACAAACTCAGAAGATCTCCGTTTGAAGGTAAACTGATGATTATATTGCCTTGCAATAATAGACTAGATAATAGTGTAGGATTTAAATGTCGTATATGTACCTAGGAGTTTATTCTACCTTGGTAGAGGTGCATAGATAAACTGGTATCTTCATTCGATCTAGATGAGTTTGTTTACAACTTATTGCAAAGATATCAGTGACGTCACCTATTGTTATTAATATGCGAACCAGGGAACTTTAGGCCTGGGAAACAAAGAATTCTTTTGTTTAACGTTTTGAACATTTAAATAACAAGAACAATGTTTGTAAGCAAACACCTTCCATATTAAGCTTATTTATAAAGTCAGAAAAGCCACTTGTTTTCCCATGTTTAAATCATATAAGTCATATACAGTGTAGAGGGTGGTAAAGGGTATTTTCGTGACCCGTGATCGGCCCTTTTTATTTCCTGTGAAATGTGAAATGGCCATTTTATTCCTCATGAATCGTGATTTCCATAGTCGCCGTGAACCGCGATTTTCCAAAACGTTCTCTTTTATTTTCCATGAAGCGTGAAATGCCAATGTTGTATTTTTCGTGAATTGT
Source organism: Orbicella franksi (assembly GCF_964199315.1). Taxonomy (NCBI): domain Eukaryota; kingdom Metazoa; phylum Cnidaria; class Anthozoa; order Scleractinia; family Merulinidae; genus Orbicella; species Orbicella franksi. The sequence goes on along the minus strand of NC_138158.1, from coordinate 4,962,023 downwards.
GAAAGGGCTGCTTTATTTTCCGTGAAACGTGATCAATCTATACCCCCCCTTTACCACCCTCAGTATATAGTGCAGATTCTTAGTTCTCCAATAATTTAACAATGGTGGAAGTAACAAAAGTCCTCTCTTTTTGTCAGAAGTCTACTATGTGTTTCTTCACAGAATTTCCTTTCCCTTCCAACAGAAAGTATTTTGCTTTGACCCCCCCCCCCCCCCCTCCACGCTGTAGAAATTCCAGGCAAGCTATATATTTCCTTTAAAATTATTGGCTTTCACATCCCCCTCCCCTCCCCCGCACCGATATCCTCAACATTTTAAATGGCCTTCTGCTTGCCTGTGCTAATTGTTTTGAAAGTGCAGACTTATACAAGTTGAGTGTCAGAATCAAGGGTTTACCTACCTGACACAACTGTCACCATCAATAGATGACATTAGAAAACAGTCCTAAGAAAATATGCACACTGATTGGTTAAAAATCGTGTTTCTATAACTCGATGGAAACACAGAACTAGCACGACATTGACATAATGATGGCGCGAGCAGAGACAATTTACATTTTGATGATCAAAGTAAACAAGCTCTTTTTTCTTTTTTTCTTCACAGTGTTTTCTAAAAGAAATAGAAAACATGTTTGCCATGTTTCTATCGAGTTTTACTATAAATCTACTAGCGTTCTATCACAAATGTTGTTCTCTGATTGGCTGCGCCACTTGTTTTCTATTCTGTGATAGATAGTGAGTAGCGCAGCAGTGTGCGGTTGTCACCAAAATGATGGCCGCTTCTTTGCATTTTCAAAGTCTTTGAAGAGGATCTGGTTAAAGTTTTGAACGACTAGTAGATTTATACTAAAACAATTAGATTATTCGCTCTCAATTTGTATGTGTGATAGTTGACTCGGGCTGCGCCTCATCATCTATCATGTGATAGAAATCTCGAGCTCATACTGTAATCTAATTGTTTAATAGAAACACTCGTGAAAGTTTTTGAAGAACTCAAAAAAGCCGTGGCAACACTCACCCACGGCTTGTTCCCACAGCATTTCTCATTCTCCCAAACTTCCACTTGTGTTTCTATAACTCGATAGAAACACGGTACATGTTTTCTATTTCTTAAATAATTTATTGCTCAGGATGTAAAGTTCCCCAAAGTATAGGAGCACAGGACCTAACTGTAAGGTTAAAAACTCAGCTGAAGCGCAAACCTGAATTGTATACCTAAAATCTGAGTTCAATTTCAATTTTTGAACAAAACTGTCGTGGATATTCCCTTTGATTTTGCTACCTTTTTTCTTCATTCAGTTGCTTTTGTTGTACATGTTACAAGCCTTTTCAATTCAACAAACTGTATCAAAGTCTATGTAGCTGAATTAAATCTGACATTCTGTGGCTTTTCATTATTTTAGAGATGCTATTACCCATTACTTATTGTATTTTCCATAGTGAATATCTCACCAAAGCTGTGTTTTTAAGCCATTTTTTTTAGAGAACTATAGTTTACTGCCAAAACTCTTTAAGCTAAATTATTTCCGCTCTCATTTTCCTTATAAAATTAATGTAGGGTCAAAGACAGGTATAATAAGCACTTAATGACTGGTCACAAGGGAAACATGGAGTTTTGTTTCCTTGAGACCCTCAGTGTTCCCCTAAGCTTCACCTCGGCAAACATTGAGGGTTTCAGGGAAACAAATCCAGTGTTTCCTGTTGGGCCAGTCATTAAGTATTTTGTTACACCTCCCAACTAAAAGAAGAGCAAACTGCAAAAAAATTGTTTGCTTGATGCCAAAACTTAAAGTATGAATAATCAAGAATGCTTCAGTATGGTGATATTTGTGAGGATGAATCAAGTGTTAAGAATTGAGTCACTCTTTGAGTTGAGTTTTAGGTGTCGGCTTACATGTACATTTGCATGAAGGTGTATTTAATTCCATTCTGCAAGTCTCAGAACAAGGATCACATAAAATGTTTTGGAAATATTTCCACACAGCTAACAAAAAAATACTGCATTATTTAATACGCAACCGTTTTTGTTAAAATTAAATTATGCCACAGCATCAATGTTTCCAAAGTTGGGAGTACTTAGTATGCATGCATGGTGTCAGAACAATAGTCAACCTAGTTGACAACGTTTGATATAGTCGTCATGAATTCCAACTCATCCTTCTTCAGATAATGCAAGAAAGTAGAGAACTAAATTTCAAACATCACAATGTGTGTGCATGTAAACTTTCATATTTACATCAACGTTGCTTTTATTTGCTTTTCACGTAAAGGAGAACCAAGAATCCATGCTAGTTAAGTAACTGTTACATATAGACATCTACATTAGGTCATGTGTATCCTTGCTTTAAGTCCATTTGTTGTCTCTGACTATTTTAGGTTTTGTGGGGGGATAGTTGGGGGGATAGTTGGGGAAGGGGGACTCCCATGCGGAAAGTCAGGGATGCTCGTCATCTTGTTTAGGGCAGTCAATCACCAATTTTTGTCTAACTTAGGGTGTTCAGGACAAAGTACCACTATTTTAGTCATTAACGTATCTTTTAGGGCTTCCCTCAAAAAACTACAAAAAATAACATGCAGTCATCTCGATTTTAAGGAGGGTATCTTTCAGGGGTCAAATAAAGCACTAGCCATGTCCATATTAGTTTCCTTTAGGGCTTATTTCAAATTTTCGGATGTCATCCCTGACCTATTCATATGGGAGTAACGTTAGGGGAGGATGGCAACGTACAAAAGATTTGATATGCTTTTGGTTGGGACCATGCTTGCTTTAAATTTATTTACATCTGTTAACTCTTTGAAATACAATTTTATGCAGTGTAGAAACATTGAGGAGATGTTGTCTTGATGGCAACTAAAACCAAGTATTACGCTTCTTTTCCAGATGGGATTTTAACAGAAAACCAAGTGGTTCATAGCCTTTACAATCAGCTTGGAGAAGTGACCAGGTAAGCAAAGTGATTAATAACTACTTATTAACCAAGAGTGAGGTCTTTAAGGGAAAATCTCAAACCAAGACCTTGCCGTATTGACCAAGCAATAAGGTTCATATGGCAAGGGTGAGGTTTGAAATTCCTCGCGTAAAGACCAAACGTTCGAGCTTAATAAGTTGATTATTCTATGGCTTTTTTGCTTTGGTTTTGCAGGCCGGTAATCGGCCCGTGGACATTACAGGAGAATAATACCCTAGAACTAGCCAATCAGAGCATGTGTTATATTGGTCACAAACACTAGCCATATAATAACAACTCTTAGTTAATCAAATAATACAGCACTGTAGATGTAATTGCCATTACATTTGCATTTCAAGGCAATGCAAATTGGTCTCTGTTTTACATGTGAATAGCAAACATGTACATGTATGTACAGTAACAGGGTTTGTACAGGTCATGGAAATCCTGGAAAGTCATGGAATTTGTTATTTCAATTTCCAGGCCTGGAAAGTCATGGAATTTAAGTGAAGGTCATGAAAAGTCATGGAAATAAAAATATGCTTGGCAAAAAGATATTTTGAAAATTGAAAAAATAATACACAAGTCAGAAACAGGCTTTAATTTCAGTAGAAATAGACACAAGCACACATTTTATGCATTATAATGCTGGAAAATACGTTAAATAAATGATTGTTTTGGTACTGCTGTGAGAACAACTGCTTAACTTTGGTCATGGAAAACTTGGAAAGGTCATGGAAAAGGTCATGGAAAAAAGCCTCAAAAAGTACAAACCTTGAGTAAGATCCCACATGAAACAGAAACCAACAATAGTGAAGCGTGTGAGTGATGTCTTAACTCAGACAAACTCAGACAAACAAAACAGAATTGTGGAAGATAATTGATGCTTTTTCAAGCGCGTAAGGAAGTGTTCCTAAAACAATTTTTAAATCGAAATTTGGCGTTCATTTTCCTCTGATTTCTCTCAGAACACACTTATGTTGTCTGACTCTTGTGGGGTTCCAATAATTTGCATTCTTTTTTAAACATCATGCGCCTTGTTATTGGCAAAATAAAAATCCTGGGAATTCATTTGTGCCATGTGGTATTGATTAACTCGCAGAAAGCAAAATTAATTTAGCTACCTCCTAGAATAAATGAAATAGTTTTATTGTGTATTCTTTAATTCTTTTGCATTGTGTTTTTCCTGAAATGAAAATATTATTACCTGAATTGACTGACCAACTGATTAACTGCCAGATAATTAGCCTGGATAACAAGCATTCCTGTACAAAATGGGATTTTCTGCATTATTGTCAGGCACTATTACTGGTAACAGCGAGGGAATGCTTGTCAGTTAACCCATGATTTTGAAAACCCTATTTACCCATGAATGGGGCTTCTGATTGATGTGGTCTGGTAGTATTGGTTGGGGAAGGCTTGAAAATTATTCAGCTGTTATACAAGTATTGTTATCCAGTCTGACAAAAAAGGCAAGGACTAGGCTTTGATAGTATTGTTTGGCAACTTCTCTCACATGTACTTGTAGGTATTTTGAGTGGTTGAAACCAAATTTGAAACAACTGCTGCAAGTGCTATGGTTAAATGATTTTTTGCAGAACAAGAATGAAATGACTATCAAGCTAAACCACAAGAAAAGCTGTTCTTTAAATTGAACACTCAACATATCAGCTTTCTAATCAATTCGTAAATACTGCTGTGTGATTTTAGCAAGCTCAGAAGCAAAATGTAATTAGTGCACAATAAATTAATTGTTCGGTGATGAATGTTAAATCAACCTCATTATTCAAATAGTCAACTCCAGTACTTTAGCCAGACAAAAGCACCTCCTTTTCCTCAAAAGTGTGTTATATATTTTGGCTTAAAACCATTAATTTCTTGACAAGCTATCCATCTCTGTATGAATTGAACTGTGAAAGGTCAGTGGGCATTTTTAGAAACTTGTGGTCTGCCAACAAGCATTTCCTCTTCTTGACCTTTGATTACAAGTTCTTGACTTGATTTTTCGGCTCCCAAAAATTGGTGAATGCTACACTGTTGCTATGCATGCTACTGGCTAATTGGTTGGATGATTGGCTGACTGATAGATTCACTGAAAGGCTGGTTAACAGCTTACTTATAATACTGTGTTTCACTAGTGGTTTCCAAAGTCCATTTTGAAATTCCTAGGACCAGTTGAGCACTTCAGTATCAAATCAATAAACTTCAACCAGTGCTTCTCTCAGATACGTACAGTATAGGAAAGCAAGCATTAATTGTGCGCAAGTGATCAATTAACTGACTGATTCTACCAAGTTAGAGTGACTGATTGCATATTTTGAAGACTGGCATCTTAACAGACTAATAATTTTTCAAGTTAAATGTAAAGAGTTAAGGCCATATTTGCATTCCTACTATCAGACTAGAACTAGCTTGAAATGGAGGTTCATGCAGAGGCAATATCATTAAAAACAGATCAATGCCAGTTGCATTTGAAAGGATGTCCCCCTTGTTTGTGTCCTTTAATAGTTACTCATCAGGGCTCTCATCAAGATTTGAGTTGCCTGTAGCCTCGTTCTCCACACCCAGAGCATCAAGGGAAAATCAAGCATACTCTGCCATAAACAGGTGTTACAGGTTACAGCCCTTAATGACAGCCCTGCTTATTATATGGCTTGTGTTTGTAAGGGATATTACAACGTGCATTCTGATTGGCTAGTTCTAGGCATTATTTTCCCATAATGCCAACAGGCTGACTGTGGACCTGTAAAGAAATAGCAAAAAGCCATAATAACTTATTAACCTTGAACATTCGGTCTTTATGGGAAAACCTCAAACCTCAGCCTTGTCGTATTGACCGAGCTGTATACAGCAAGGTCTTGGTTTGAGATTTTCCTGCAAAGACCTTGCTCTCTATTTAACGATTAGATTATAAGCTCGAGATTTCTATGAGGTGATAGTTGATGAGGTTGAAGGCCGAATAAGGCCAAATCAACTATCACCTCAGTAATTGAGAGCGAATAAAATTGTTTTAGCAGACTTCTAACTGAAATTTGCTTCAAATAACGATTCCAAACATTTCTGGTCTTAAAATGAAACTTCTCGCTTTAGAGAATTTGCGCGGACTGAGTTGTCAATTTGACGTTTTCAGTTGCTTGTGCGCGCTTATCAGTTTCTTTCAAAAAATTCAAGTTTTTTTTAATTCCAGAAACTGTGAATGTCCTTTTTCAGTCTTCTCGGGAATTTCATTATTCATTTGTTTTTAAATGTTCTTTCAAAACTTCTGAGAACGAGAAAACGTTGAAAATTTATCGACCACACCAAGCCACTGAACACTAATCGCTGATGGTGTGCAATGTCTCAGCCAATCAGATTGCAGCATTTGCATTAGTGTTCAAGTAGAATTCTACTAATAGCAAATAGAGGCAAACTAGACTTAGAGCTTGAAATCTGAGATTTTCTTTTGTCACTGGGATCTGATCATCATCAACTAATTAGGTATCTTATATTCTTGACACTGAAAGAAGTTAATCTTGCTTTTCCAGATCAGATGCCAACAGGGACCAAGTTGAGCAAAGCTTCAAGCAGTTATCTTTAGAAGGGCTGGGTGTTTTATATTGCAATCCAACTTTTGGGTGAATCAGGTAAACTTAACTCTTTAATAAGCCAAGTTTTGCTCTAAGTAATTGAATTCAGTCATGCAATCTATTTTGCCATGGTTATTCTGCACCATGAATAGAAGAGCTCTCAAATTACAGCACTTAATGCAGTTGCAAACACAATTCTGACTATTCTGTCACTCAAATCATTGTTCAAATATTTTCCTTGAAAAAAAAAAAGTCCCATAAGTGACTGTGTAACTGAAGGGCTAGTTGGGTTACAGAACCAATTGACTAGCCGACTGACTGAATAATTTGCTGATTTTCAAACTACTGTACATGTCATGGAGCTTACAGGCTAATCTGTTTAACAAGGAACTGACATTGATTTGTTTTCTGACCAACGTATTGATAGAGTCACTGAGTAGATTGATACCACTTTGATTAAAATCTGATTGACTGACTGACTGACTGACTGACCGACTGACTGACTGACTGACATGTTTAAACAAACTGATCAAAGGATTAATTACCAAACTACATTTGCAGATCAGTTTACTGATAAGCAATTGATTGGCCTACTAAGAAGACCAAATGAATTAAATTTGTTTCATACTGAGTGACTTGATGATGACAAGCCTAAGATACAGACAGACAGGCAGGGCAAAAGACAGACAGACAGACAGAGAAAATAATAATTGACCAACAGACAGACACCTATTTGGCCAACTAAGTGACAAACTGGATTTTTAGATATAGTTAAATGAAATTTAACATAGTTAACGACTAGGAGCAAGTCTGGTCAGTAGCGTTTTTATAGGCGGTTGTTAGTGTCTTGGCCGTCTGTGAGCATTTGGTTGGCGTTTGGTGCGTTCTGTAGTGTTTGATATAGTTCAATGAAATTTTACATAGTTTATGACCAGGAGCAAGTCTGGTCAGTAGTGTTTTTGTAGGCGTTTGTTAGTGCCTTGGCCATCTGTTAGCATTTGTTTAGCGTTTGGTGCGTTCTGTAGCATTTGTAACAGTCATATGGTCATGAGAGCCCTGGGGCTGACATTGTCCAGCGGTATTTTTGGTTAGTACATGTGTTGCCGTCCCATGTGCTCGCAGTGTGTTCATCGCTCTGTTAGTGTGGCATTGTGGATTAAATTATAGTTTATCGGTTCTCAGCGTTCCCTCCCTATCCCCCCCCCCCCCCCCTCTTTTCAGCATTTTTTTTTCCACCAATGCCATCTGACTTGAGTGTAACAGGTGCCTGTAGGGGGCTTGGCGCGGGGGGCTCGTGGCTTGGTTGTGGGTTGGACAGACCAGTTGGGTGTTCTAGCGCCTTGGGGATGTGACTGCGGTTGCAGCCCCTGGGCTTCATAGGCACCTTCCCTCCACTAGCGACTTGGGCATTAACGTTAGTTTTATAGAGCCTCTGTTTATTCATGTGATCTTGGTAAAGTACATTGCATGTCTGGGTTGTTGAACAGTCGAACCTCACAAAGTGACCATTTTGACTTGTAAAGGGACCATTTTGAGTCTGATATATGAGTATGTTCATAGTTCATAAGTATTTCATTGGTTGTGCAAAATTCATAAGAGGTTGTCTGTGGGTGGTTTGACAGTATTTCATTTTATTGTAAACAGTGATGGATATGTTTTTCAAAACATTTTCCTGGCCATTGTTGGATTGGGTGTCATTATATTCTTCAGCAAATGCTTGTTCAATGAAAAAACTAAGCCGTTAAATCTCATTTTCTAAAAAGACGTGACTGATTTAGCTTGTGTTACTAAAAAGACTGTATTGTCATGCAAGAAAACGAGCATATGTACCTATTGGTAAGTAATAGGCCACTTTAGATATATTAAAATTCTGCTTGACAGCGAGGCCTAGAGGACATCAACAAAAGAAATGAATAAACATGGTCAATCAATTTTGTTTGTTTGTGTTCTCTAACTCTCACTGCCAAGCTGAATTTTAATATATCGCACACAGTCTATTGTCTTGGAGTTCAAAACCTCAGCTGAAGCAGATTTTTTTCAGTAACATTTTTTCCAAGCAACTGCAAAAAGGTAGAAGAAAAACAGTTCTTTGAAATGTGTGTTAGATTTTTTCAGTGGATTGAGAATTGTTTTGAAATGGTAGAGAAAACGGCAATATATAAAACAATTGATTGCAGAAGTAAAGTTTGGAATATTGTTTTGATCTTCTAGAACGCAAATATTTAGATGATGTGTGAGAACAGCATGCGGAAATTTGCATATTTTTTATTTTTAAGATTTCAAGCTAAGGTCGTTTTCACACATTAAAATTGTAGCTTTGACAACAATTCTCAAATGAAGTTTCCTAGTTTGAAAATTATGGAATTAAAATTATGTGAAGAAATTTGGATGATAAATTGAAAGGCTGCTGTTCATCTGATACATGTACATGTAGCTAGAGATGATTTTTTTTGGTTGTTGATTTGACGTGCACCCGACAAATTTCTCTCAGAGCCTTTTCACTTTTTCTTGATAATATAAGTAGTATAGTGTATAAACACCAAGAATATTCATTTTGTATCCGGTGTCGAATTTTCTCAGGTTTTACCAGGGATTTCTTTTGAAACGAGCCCCACAATGTAATTTAATTGAAAGGTTGTGGAAATCGTACTCTGAGCCAGTCGCAAGAGTGATGGACATATTGTTTATCCTTATAGTATCAATACATTTCCAAGCAGACAGGCAAAAGGAATAAAGAAAATTATCAACTCGGAATAGTCTAGGTATAACAGCAAATTCTCAACACTAGAATCAAAACATGTTGGGCAGTTAGAAAGGAGAATTAATATGTGCAGCTAGGGTTCAATATCAATGTTTACAGTAATCACGAAGTCTCAATAAAACTAAACAGTACAATTCCAGGCTGGTTCAAAATTTAATTGGAAAACAAACTGGTGCTAAGGATCATCACGCAACTGGACATGACATCTTGTCACACTTATCCCTTTGTATGACAACCCTTAGGTTAGGGTTTGCATGCAAGAAAATATATTTCATGCATTTTGAAATGAGAACACTAATTTTACATGTATAAGCAATACATTCGCTTGAACTAGTGATACTTCCATGCTGTAGACGGGAAAATCCATTAATTTTTTATACTTGTCCGCAGTGTTCCGTAGCACAGTTTTGTTTTATATGTATTCCGAAAGATCTTTGACTCAGACTTTTTTTGCAACTCAAGGGACAATATCATTGCTTCTAAGCCATTATCATCCTCTGTAAGTATCAACTTGCTTACGGGGGTAAATCACAAATTTTGGTCTCACTTAGAGTGTGCTGGACAAAGTGCCGCTATTTTTAGCCGTCAAGGTATCTTTTAGGGTGCATTCAAAGAAATAAAAAATGCAGTCACGTCTGGTTTAACGTGGTATCTTTCAAGGGTTGAATTAGTCAGTAGCCACTCCCAGATTGGTTTCCTTTAGAGGTTTAGCCCAACCTTTCCAATGAGCCTCCCTGACCTATTCACATAGGAGCAGCCCCTAGGGAGGATGGCAAAGTGAAAAAGATTTGTTATGCTTTTTAGGTGGGAGCATGCTCCCTTTAAATTTATTTACATCTGTTAACTCTTTGAAATGCAATTTTATGCAGTGCAGAAACATTGAAGGGAAGTTGTCTTGATGGAAACTAAAAGCTAGTATTTACGCTTCTTTTCCAGATGAGATTTTGACAGAAAATCAAGTGGTTCATAGCCATTGCAATCAGCTTGAAGCAATTACCAGGTAAGCAAAATGATTAATAGTAATTACCATTACCGTGTGCACTTCAGGGCAATGCAGTTATTAATCGGTCTCTTTTTTACATGTAAATAGCAAACATGCATGTAAGATTCCACACACACTGTAAATAAATGGAAACTGTAATGTAAAGACACAGTCAAGATGGCTGACAAGGGAAATGTGTTTATTCCTCGTGCTTCGTCACATGATATATCAACACATAATGACTAGCTAGGGAAGGGAGAGTCTAACTCAATACATGCACTTGGCGAAATAAAACTCCTGAAAATTCTTTCATACCACATGGTATTGAATAACGTTCAAGCAAAATAATGTAGTTAACTCCTAAGATAAATAAATAGTTTTATTGTGCATTCTTTAATTCTTTTACATAATATGTTTTTCGTGAAATGATAAATATTTATTTATTACCAGACTTGATAACTGAGACACTGATCAACTTGATTGACTGCGAGATAATAGACAACTCCCTTTATGAGACTCGCCTGCAGGAAATCATTCTATGTGATTGTAGTTGTATTCATGAAAACAGATATCCAGTCCAAGATGATGAATACAACTACTTGTGCCATGATTCCCTGCAGGTACATCTTGTGGAGGGAATTGTCCGACCATTAGCCTGCATAGCAACCGTTCCTGTACAAAATAAGATTTTCTGCATTTTGGCCAGGCAATATTGTAATTATGCAAAAGTGAGGAAATGCTTGTCAGTATACCCATGATTTTGAAAAACCCATAATTTGCTCATGAAAGGGGCTTTTTATTGATGTGGCCTGGTAATGTTGATCGGTGAAGGCTTTAAAATTGTTTTTTTGAGTTGTTTTATTGTTATCCAGCCTTTTCAGCATCGTGAAACAAAAAAGCTGGAAATCAGACTGTGTTCGCGGGGTAATTGTTATCCAGTATGAAAAAAAAGTGCAAGGACTAGGGTTTGATAAATTACATACATATTATTTGGCAACTTTGCCTAAATGTACATGTTAGCTTTTTTTGAGTGGTTGAAACCAAATTTGAAACAACTTCTTCAAATGTTTTGGTTGAATGATTTTTTGCAGGACAAGAATGAAATGACTATCAAATTGGTAAATGGTAAAAGCTGAACCACAAGAAAAAACCTATTAGCCTTCAAATGAATTTGTAAGCACTGCTGTTTGATTTAAGCAAGCTCAGAAGAAAAATGTAATTTAGCGCACAATAAATTGTTCTGTGATGAATGTTAAATCAACCTCATTATTCAAATAGTCAACTCCATTACGTTAGACAGACAAAAGCACCTCCTTTCCTCGAAAGTGTGTTATATTTTTTGGCTTAATATGAAGCTCTTAAGTGCTCTTTTAAAATACCTTGCATGCCTGCCCTGGTGGTTGAGAGGCATCCTAAGAACCAAAATGTGTGGTTCCAGAAAATATCCATACCCCCCCCCCCCCCCACAGAAGGTCGCAGAAATTCCAAGGGGTAGGAGTGTCTGACATAGGTAAATTTCCAAAGGGGAGGGGGGCTACTCAAAGAGTTTTCTTTCCAGTGGGTGTGAAATGCAATTGAATGAATACTATTGTACTTTCCCAATCGATTCAGGTAACCAAATCAGCAGAATTGTTCCATTCTTTGAAATAAGCGTTGGATTCTTTGTCATATATTTTCCATTTTTCTTCCAACGTCGTACGACAGACGGCAATCCTGAGCATCGTGTTTGATGGACGTGAAGTTGAACAAAATGCCGATGAAGAGGCGCAGCAATACATGAACAATGATGATATTTTATACTTTGAAGATTGTGCTGTATTTAGCTTAAACGCAGCTCAGATGCTTTTTCCAGCATTGATCATGCTGTCAATTAAATAAGATTCGTTCTTTGGGCCATTCTTTGTTTATTTCATTTGATACTTGTACAAAATTATTCCCCATTTCGGACTTGCCATAACTAGGTTATCACATATTTTCATCGTTATCCGTGTAGTCAATAGTTTGCTAAGTGAGCAAAGTCGATTCAAAGCCATTTGTCTTGAGCTATATGTAACCATGGACAGCCAGGAGCGTTGGAGCGGTAGCCAAGATTTCATTCGGTCATTTATAGAACGACTGAACAATGCGTGTTTCACGTGTGAAATGTATGACAAATTTAAAAAAAACTAAGGCATAAAATGATTTTACTGTCACTTACAGACTACAGAGACAAAGCGTATTAACAAACCGGCTACTGGAACAATACACCAAAAGTCTCAAAATTAAGGTGATAAAATTGTGCGATTTCAAAATGGATCTAATAAAGTGGCAATTGAACTTCATGTCGTGCAATTTTGGTCTGAAACCATACTTGTGATTTCAAATCGAACTCACGCTGTGCGCTCGTTCGATTTTGAAATCACGCGTATGATTTCAGACCAAATTGCACTCCACTCAGTTCAATTACCATTATTTATTATACACTGTAAGACAAGTGGAGCACAGAGAATCAAGAACAATTATATAGATAAACAGGACAACCTTGTGAGGTATACCCAAGTTGTCAAAAAAACATTCTGAACGAGAATTTACCTTCCATTTGATTTTTCTCTCAGAATTCCCACAATTTTTTTTTGAATGGTTCACATTTCAAAAATGTAACAGTCTTCAACTTTCTGGAATTTCTCTAAGGAAACATCTATACTAATCACCTCCGTTTGAGGTATTGTGGTAGGTGGATTGGCAGTGTTTGGAAATTGTATTCTTACACTGGCACTTTGAAAGAAAACCCCATCAACCTACACATTTTCTGAATGCTTAATAGTTATAGAATACAATCATATCTTTGAAATTTTCTAAAAAGTTATTGTCGCAGTAATATTAAAAGAAATACTCAGAAACACTACTTCGCTTAAACTGGTTTGCTTCCACACGTGAATTATCAGACCGGCGCAATTAACATCGGAAATGCTTTCTCACACATCACTCTCAGAAAGGTGTCAACGATTTTCCAGATGTGGTGTGTTTTTTTTTTTCTACACCCTCCTAAACTTTGATATTTTCAATGCAGACGTTTCATTCCACTAAAGAAGCCATAACTTTGAAATAAAACGAAATTAAGCAAAGCCCAACACCTTTTTTCAAAGGAGGTATCCTGGAACATAACTGTTGATTTTCAGCCAATTCTGTCAGAAGGTGTGGGCAAAGGAACTAAAAATGTTCATCCTTATATGCAGTTTTATTTTATTGAGAAAAGGACAAAAAACCTTTTAAGAGATTGGCATGATTAGGTGTAAAAATCCCCTGTGCACTGACAGATGTCGGCATGGGTCAGTTTACCACAACAATGGGTTTTGACAACTTGAAATAAACAGACCTCTGCAATTCTGATGCACAAACCCATCGCAGTGAAATCTCTGAGAAGTGACAAACTACCAAGTTAAACTGCACTGAGTTCTTTTACTTAGAAGATTTCGTCAGTGGCATTGGTATTATGTTGCTTAAGTTTAGGCCTCTTTGTTTTCCAAACATTTTTTGAAACCATTCCTCGTGAAGCCAAAAAAGAGGAAATCTCGAGGTCTCCATCGTCTACATCTACATCTGCACTTGACTTTCTCATTGTGGAAGTTTTGGAATCGCGTGCATTCTCCAGCAATTTCATGTGACTTGCACTTGACTGTTGTATTTTGTCCTTTAGCTTCATTGACAGGAGTAGTGTCCTCAAGTTCCTTCAACCATTCTTCTTGGTTACGGAGCGACCCACGGTCGCTCAGAGCCAAAGATCTTGTTGGATGCTGAACCCGTGGGTTCCACCAGATTTTTGCCTCTTCTCTTTGGGCAAGAAGTTTTCTTGCATTTTTGTCCTGATATAAAGAAAATTTGACAAGAAAGAAAGCTAACTCGCAATGAAACAACCAGATCGAGAACAGTTCATGCGCACAAATGAAATGTCACACCGCAGTTCCCATTACATGTGACAACTGGCGGTGAATTTTAATTAGAGGTGTCAACGTGCTGTAAGGGGTTAATGAGATTCAAAAATTGTTTTTCTCTTTATCTTAAAAAGTAAAAAAGCTTTTTTCCCCCATTCTTTTTGCAAAATATTTGTCAGTCTTCATAAATTTGAAAAGCCAAAAAAAGCTTTTTCGCATTTTTCATAGAAGTCCACCTACTATGATACCTTGAAAAGTTCCTGAAATTCTTGCTGAATGGAAAGTGCCCCTAGAGTCCAAAATAGATTTAAATAATTCTTGTCTAAAGATGAGTTGCTGAACTACATGTAAGCTGTGTACAGTCTGACCAAGGGAGTCATTATAACTACAATCATGGACAAAAGTCTTGGGACAAATTTGCATTTTTGGCATTTTTGCGCACACGTCCGGCACAAATACAACTTCACCTGCCTAACCTCACCCCCCACCCCCTGTACAATGTTGAAAACTAGTACCTGATATCACCTGATTTTCAACATTGTGTTGGGTGGGGATGGGGGGACAGTAACACATTTTTAAAGGATTTAGCAGCATTTTTTCAAGCTTCAGTTCTAAAACACAGATAATTCGTTACATTACATAAACGTCCCAAGGACTTTTGTGCAGGATTGTCTGATTTTCACATCTCATGGAAAAATGCACAATCAGGATGTTTTTTAGCCCTTGATACATTTAGAACCCAACAATGTAAACATCTGAGATTACATGTAGAAAGGCATTTCTAGGAGCTTTTACACAACTTTTCGGTATTTTTCAGTGGTTTTGGACCCATCGGGAAGGATGTTGATCTCAAATAATCCAGTAACTTTTGTATGTGATGGCAGTGATAACGGCATTGCTTGATTTGGATATGTAACGATTGTTTACATTATAATGTACAATTTTGCGGATACTTCAAGTACTTGAACGACAAATTTGGTATTTAAGTCAATCTTATTACAGCGCGTTTTAAGTATACATGTACAGAGGCGCTATGCTCTTCATAGTGACATCACTGTCCATTGGTCATCACACAGTACTCAGTGGCAAAGAAAAACAGTGTTTCTTCAATGTTTTCAAAGTATCACTTGATTCAGTATGGAAGAATTGACTTTTAAACAATTCTTAACAATGGAAAGTGAGTACCCTGCTTGCAGAGCTCAAAATCACGTTTTTCCCAGTTATAAAGGTGTAGAAAGATGGATTGTCAAATGCATTTCACTTCAACATGTCTTAAATGTGAGCTTTAGGAATTAAGTAGGCAGAGTACTGTTGCTGAGAACTGTTGAGTTGTGCAAATAAGAAGTGACCAACTCATTGTCCACAACACTAAAAGAGGGGTCCTAAAAAAAATGTCACACCCTATTGTTTCGTAAATAAATAAAGGGAAATGGCTTCCGCTGGCAGGAAACAACTTGTTAATATTTGGTTCGGTACCCTTTGGACAAAATTATAGTTTATGATGCCCGCTCATGGCATGTATCATATTCACGATAGAGTTGACTTCAAGGTTTGACATTTCTGCACGACTTAAATAAGCTTAAATAAACCACAAAATAGCTCAAAAATAGTCATTGTATTACAATCTATTCACAGAGTCGAGAAAAAACACATTTAGCCAGTTGAAAACCACTGAAAAGTGACATTTTATTTCTCAACTGAAATTCAGACAATGATGGACAAAAGTCTTGGGACAAATTTGCACTTTTGGCGCTTTTGCACACACGCCAGGCGCAAATGCAACTTCCCCTGTCTAACCTCTCCCCCCATCCCCCATACAATGTTGAAAACTAGTACTGGTACCTGCAATTTCACCTGATTTTCAACATTGTGTTGGTTGGGGAGGGGGGACAGCAACGCGTTTTTAAAGGATAGAGCAGTGTTTTTTTTCAAACTTCAGTTCTAAAACACAGATAATTCGTTACATTACATAAGTGTCCCAAGGACTTTTGTCCACGATTGTAGATTCATGTAGCTACATGTTGTGAATGAGATTAGATAATTAATTTTAATTTTATCTAATGACTTGTAATTCCAATGTCATAGTTAAGGAAGATGAAAATTAAACCCAAAAAACTGGTAGTAATATCTATCTTTTGTCCTTCTAATTTATTGTATTTCTTCACTTCAAGATTTGAATACAGCAGTGGTGTCTTTTCTTTTTGGTGTCTAGAGCTAAAGACTGAATTCTGCAATAACTCAGTATCATTTTGCTTGTTTCATCATAGGATGCTACACAGCAGAGATTATCACAAGACAGGATGGACTTGGAGAGACTAGAGAATGGGGAACAGGTCAGACATGAAGGAGGATGCTTAAAGATTGGCTCCCAAGACAAGACAACAAGATGGTTTATTATATTAAGTAGTTTGTTTATTTACTTGAATTTTTTTTTTTGGCCCTGCCCGGGAGGCCTTTGAATGTGGGGTACAGCTGGCCCGGGGTTTTCCTCCTAGGGGCAAGTGGACGTACGGGGAGGTTTTTCACCCAGCTGTTGTTCCACAACCCCCGTTCAGGTTAGGTGATTATTTCTTTAGCTTGGTAGTCTTCAACAAGATTCTTAGACTCTTGGCAAACTTCTTGCATTGGTTTGGAGCAAGTCAACACCAACCTGATGAACTCTAAAACGAGTACAGTCCCTAACTTATTGAAACAAACAACTCTAAACTGACAACTACTTATCTTTCACCCAACAAGTGACTTTTTCATGACCTCAAGAAACCAAATTTACTTCAAAAAGAGTAATACAAACTTGACTAACAATAGATGGATTGGGACTGACACCAACAACTACTTACACTTAACAAATGACTTATTCATGACCTCAACAAACTAACTAACAAACTTTAACTTCAAACAGAACCAACACAGACTTGATTAACAGCAGTCTACGGATTGAACTGAACTGACACTTGACACCAACAGCTACTTACACCTAACAAAAGACTTATTCATGACCTCAACAAACCAACCAACAAACTGTAACTTCAAATAGAACCAACACAGACTTGATTAACAACAGTCTATGGATTGAACTGAACTGACACCTGACACCAACAGCTACTTACATCTTACAACTCACTTATTCATGACCACAACAAATCAACCAACAAAATTAACTTCAAACAGAACCAACACAGACTTGATTAACAACAATCTACGGATTGAACTGAACTGACACCTGACACCAACAGCTACTTAAATCTTACAACTCACTTATTCATGACCACAACAAACCAACCAACAAACTTTAACCTCAAATTAACAAACCCAACACAAACCTGATGAACAATAGATGGATTGAAACATAGAACATCTGACAGCAAGATCTACATGTACCTTGCAAATGACTTATTCGGGACCTCAGCATTGACCAACCAACAAACTTTTACTTCAAACAGAACCAGCACAAACTTGCCAAACAATAGATGGATTGAAACTGAGAACATCCATCAGTAAGATCCACGCATACCTTACAAATAACTTTTCCATGACCTCAACCACCCAACCAACAAAAGTGAACTGCAAATTCACAAACCTAACACAAACTAGACTAAGATTACAGATTGATTAAAACTGACAACATCTAAGGGTGACCTAGTTACATATGACAAATGACTTATTCTTGACCTCAAGCCTAAAAACTACACCTGACTCCAGCACTTTAGTTAAGGATGAAGAGACTGTCATTGACACTGCAGGCTTCTACTGACTACCACACCCTTTACCATGATCACCAAAACTTTACAGACTACAGAAACTGCACAAGCTGCATACCAATGCAAGGAATAGCACTGAGTCAGATTAATATACGTAGGTGTGTGTGCCACCATTGTTCAAACAAGTGCCTTTTTTGGAAAAAGTAAATATTACTCCCAGCTTGCACTTGTTTGTTCCATTTGAATAAGGTTTGAAGGTTCCAGCATGAGATTCCCTTGAGCGGTGTTCTTTTTTCACCCTTAACTAAGTATTAATTGTTAAGAAAAGTTGACCAAAAGTTGTAGAAAAACACAAAAATCTATAATTGACAAACAAGAAGTAGAGTGATACTGATACATTTTGCATAAACCATAAGATCAGCTTCGAAATTATCTTATCTTGTTTCCATACCTTTCTAATATGTACTGATTGGTCATTTTTAGAAACAAACTAAGACATTTTTTTCAATTCTCATTATGTCTGATTTACTCTACGGCATGAGGAGAAACTAGTTGCTGATCATTTTTTGGGGCTTAAAGAATTAAACAAAGATTAACGACAACAACAAATCATGTTCAACTAAATTTAAAGAGTTTATTTATGCAGTTCAAAATTTACATTTTATGCAAAGCATAAGAAACACAGATGAAGCACAGCTAAATTATTTTCTTCTGAGATTTTCCATTGAATTTTGCAGCTATAATTTAAAACTTTAAGAAAAATAGTCTCAAATTTCAAAATTTGCAAATTTGAAAGTAGGGATTCAAACAGCACAGCTTAGCAAGTTTTATTTTATTGGTTCCCTAACTAAATTTCTAGATTAGAGGGCTTCAGCACAATCACCACGAACACAGGACAGCCAGGTTTTCAATATTCTGCATTTACCATGGGCTTTGTTTCATTATAGGCTAAGATAAATTACTATTAATTTGGAAAACTCGTAGAATTTTAAGTTAGCACAATCTTCACTGCTCAAGGGAAACTTGCTAAATTTTATTTAGTGTATTTCTCGGTAGCTTGATAGTAGTTGTCTAATACATAAACAAGGGAAGCATTTGATATTATAAATTGAACAATCTCAAGACAGGTAGTCAAATATTTTTCATTTTCATGAAGTGATGACTAGAAGTGGGGTGAAAAATGACATATTTTTGCTCTTAGGCTACAACAAAATTTAGCAGCTTTGTTTTTGGAATTTATGAATTTTTCCTATCTTTATAACCTTACAGTTAAGTAATATTGCTTCCTTTGTTTATATTTATTTACTTTGCACTTAAGTGGATCTGCAAGCTCATTAGCCCAAACTGAAAGTATACAAGCTTAAAATTAGTATTTATTTTCAAGCACAACAAAAGTTGCAAAGACTAGCTAGGTGCAGTGAGAGTCTTATTGTTGCCACTCTGTCATATATATTTGATCGTGACTGAATTTATTACTTTGAAGACTTATCAAAATGTTCATTAATTTGCAAATTTTATAGGCATTATCCACAAAATATGTCATGACATCACTTAACTGGAGAAAAGTAATTGAGTGGCAATGTCATTGTTCAAAGAATTAGTCAAAATTCATTTAGTTTGTCACTTAGGAATTTTTTTTTTAGCACTATTTTTGTTTTCCAAAAGCTCATTTTCATTTCGTTTTCAATTCCTCAATTTTTGATTCCATGATTACTGGCTAATGATAAGTATTTGTAATATTAAGATTAGGCAACATTCACTGATCAACAGTCTGCATTTTAATTTCAATTTGTTGCCAGTTTCTCTTGTTTTCCGTTTAGTTTATTTTAATTTAGAAACTACATCTGATGCTTTCTTGTAAGTATAACCTTTTTGCGGAGTCTCGTCGAAGTGATCACAGCATTAATTACTTTCATAATGCAGACTGTTGATGAACATAAGTTAATTTTAATTTTATTTGCCTAGTTTTCTTAGTTCTTTCTTGGTGTTGCAAGTCATCATATTTTGACAGTTCCTTTAGGTCTACTTTAGAACTTTTTTTCGGTGCTAAAGTCGCTAGGTTTTTTTGTGCAAAATTTTTTTTTAAGCTTGTAGGCATTTTTTGCTTTGCATCCTAAACACACACTTACAAACTAGCTTAAGGTTTCAATCTTGTTTTTTTTTTTTTTCTGGACATGCATCACCAAGAAACATTCATTTTTTTTAGCAGTTTAGTTATAATGCTAATGAGCTTGCATGTATCTACTAATTAAGTTGTTAGGTTCTTATTCACTTCCAGGACAGAAGGTGGCACACACATCAAGACCAAAGATTGGTCATATTTAACTCTAGCCAATCACGTCCCTGCCGGGTTGTGGAAGCTCTGCCTCAGAGAAGGTGTGTGTTTCTGATGTCCTCTGAAATATTCCAACTGAGAAATCCTGGGAAACTTTATCTGATCTTGTAATTCAAGCTGGGGACAGTTGGGCACTTGGAAGAGTTGGCCGTTTGCTCTCAAGTGGGGTGGACAGTGTGAAGGAAGGTGAGAGTTTGCTTTTCATGTCTTTAGGGTTTCACTTAATTTGTCACAGTACCACACCATTAATTTCGGCCCAGCAAGATGCTTTTTCGCGGTCAATGTATCAGGAAATGTTCCACAACTGAGGACGTAAAACAGGAGTGCTGAATTGTGGGGCTCAAGGAAGGTGCATCTCTAGAGAAAGCATAGACAGAGGAGATCACTGAATTTCATCGGTCTGACCTGATTGGATTTTCACTGATGACATCAAATTGAGCTGAGTCACTGGGGGTCTCTCTGATTGGGTTGCTATAGGGTCAGGTTTTCTCTCTTTTCTAGGTTCATTAAAACTTAAACTTCAAATTAATAATATAAAATATTATATTAGGCTGATTATAAACAAAACACATCTTTTTGGAAAACAATTCTTACTAAGCATTTTCTTAAATTTTCATTTTCCCTTTTAAGGAATTTCAAGCAAATTTTCATATATTGTTCTAATTCCATAAATAAGTTATGTTATAAGTTTAATTCCATTAAACTTATAACATAGGTTTATAATTTTCCAAAAATTAATTGTAATTTCCAGAAATTACATTAGCTTGACACTACACAAACTTTAGGGAAGCTAAGCACCAGCTTTTGGCTCTTGAGTCTCTGGGATTGCCTTGATAACCAGCATGAGCTTTGATTGGGGCAATGGTTGCCTTGGTAACTGTCAACCAATCATAGCTCATGCTAGTTACCAAAACAATCCCAGAAATCCTTGTGTTGACAGCTTGTGCCTGGTCTTTCTTAAGTTTCTGGAGTGTTTAATAGTCATTCTTATTTATTTGTCAATTGGTTATTTCTTAGAAGCTAAATATATAATAGATGTTTGAGGAATAATTCTTCATTGGTAGGCTGGTTAACTGTTAAGTAAATTGGTGACATTCCATTCAACAGTTAATTAGTCTGTTGATGAAGGGTAATTCTAAAGCATCTTGCACTGATCATTATTTTAAGTACTTTATTTCATTCAATTTCTACCCAACCTAACTAATAAAACAGGAATTCAAAACTTTTCACCGCCAATTTAGAAGGACAATTTATATAGATATAAATTAAATCAATATAGCACTTCTTTATTCTGAAATTTATTTTGCTTTTTTTTGTAATAGTAATAAATATTGATAATTATAGATGTTTTGAGGGGGTGATACTTTCCTAGGTAGGCTCAATTTTTTTCATGGGTTTTCTCTTTTTCCACTAAAATCCACTAAAATTTACAGTTCCTCGGATTGTCACGCAATTCTCCTCCACGAAGCGAGGAGAGACATTGCGTGAGCAGAGAAGTCACCGACGCGAAGGACGCTACAATCTCTTGCAATGGGGATTTTTGATTAACAAAACATATTCTCAACTTCTACAATGAAAATTAACGAATCAAGTTAGCTTTAAAACTATTTCTAATCAGAACTCGGCTTAATTAAGAAAAGCATAATCGCGACCAAATTTATTTGTCAACAATTTTCTAGTTTTAATCCTTCGCGCGCATAAATAACTTAAGCACACGTCCAAATTCTTAATACTCTTAGCACTGATTCGGTCTAAATCTCTAGCTTGGTTTAGCTTTCAAATAATAACTCACTCAGCTTCGTATGTTAATTGCTCATTTCAGATCACGGATGTTCTCTGGAGAATTGTCTTTCTAATTATTCATTCATTCGCACGGGAATTTGATTTGCATTTGAATAAACAACTCTCCAGAGTAACGTCACGTGATTTGAAACGGCAATAAACAAACAAGCTGAATAGGCATAATTAACTAAAACCTTTTGCAATAATTTTAGTTTTAAAATAAACTGAACCTTTTTTGCTATATAAATCGGCCAATTTCTTTCATCCAAATTAAAGAGAGAGACCTGACATCGGTAGCTTCACAGATGAAAGACTTTTAGCGACTTCTGCTCTTTGGTGAAGTTTGTGGAATGACGGTCGGTCGGAGGTTTGGTCGGAGGTCAGACTGGCGGATTCTGTGTTTCAATTCTTTCTTTGATTTCAACGGTGATGCACTGAAATTGAGCGCCACGCTTTAGCGCTTCCGTTTTTCTTGTCCTGGTTGCGGACATTTCCAACTTCAATGGGTTTTAATTCAAAATATTCCGGGAGGGCGAGCTTATCGGCAAATTATTTTTTTCAATACATTGACTCGCGAATTAGCATCTTGAATCAATTGACGAATTGGCATATTAATTTTTTTTCGTCTTATTAATTCCAAAATTACTGGAGTGTGGCATTGTGACAAATTAAGACTGAGACCCCGGAGGCATGGGGAGCAAACTCTCACTTTCCCTTACGCTGTCCACCCCACTTGGGAGCAAACGGTTAACTCTTCCAAGTGTTCAACTGTCCCCGGCTTGGATGAAGAGATCAGATAAAACAGACCAGGATTTTAAAGTTGGAATATTAAATGAGGACTAAAGAAACAACACCGACTCTAAGGGGCAGAGTGGACGCAACCCATAAGGCAGGGACAATATTGGCTAGATTATTTTTTTTTATTTCTTTTTTTTAAACTAAAAGTCATGGACAAGAGAGACAATTTTTATTTCAATAAAATGTTGTTATCTTCCCTCCTGTGTTACTTTACTTTGCAATGTATAGTGTGATCGTCCGGGTGAGGGTAGTTCTGAAAAGAACTGTTGTGGGTGACTGACGTTTCGACAACCTGAGCGGAAGTCGTCTTCAGAGTCAAGTGAATAGTGTTTGTCGGTCGATGATGTTACAAGTCTGATCCGTTGAACGTGATTGGTCAGTTTAGCTATGATGGTATTGGCTGAAAGACTCGTGTAAAGTTTGTCATTAGTCACTGGTGGGTTTCGATCCGTCTATTGTTAGTCAAGCAGGTCGGTTTTTGGTGCGTGTATAGCTAGTCAAATTAAGTCGGTCTGTTAGAAGTCCGTTTGTGGTTTCATTTCCGTCATGGATAAGTCGTTTGTAAGGCGCCGGTAGTTGTTGACATCTGTTAAGAGGCGTTTGTTCTAGGTTGATGTACCAGCTTTCCAGAGTCAGTCGTTGAAAATAGTTTGTACTGTAGGTTAAGCACTGAGCACAGTCCCAGTCAATGTTGTGGTTTGTCAGTTGATGATGTACAGCAATGTGATTGTTGGCACCACCATTTCTCGTGGCTCGTTTGTGTTCAGTCAGTCTCGTGTTAAGGTTTCTGCCAGTCTCACCAATGTAGGAAGCCTAACTGTCTGTTGTTAGGTTCGTCCCTGTCTTTCATGTTGTCCAGTAAGTGTCGTAACGAGGTTGTGGGTTTCGGGACAACACCAATGTTGTAGGGCTGTAGGATCCCTGAGATCATCTAACGGATTCTACAGCCCTACAACATTCGTGTACTCCACAAACCCACAACTTCGTTAGGACACTTACTGGACAACGTGAAAGACAGGGACGAACCTACCAACAGACAGTGAGGCTTCCTACATTGGTGAGACTGGCAGAAACCTTAACACGAGACTGACTGAACACAAACGAGCCACGAGAAATGGTGGTGCCAACAATCACATTGCTGTACATCATCAACTGACAAACCACAACATTGACTGGGACTGTGCTCAGTGCTTAACCTACAGTACAAACTATTTTCAACGACTGACTCTGGAAAGCTGGTACATCAACCTAGAACAAACGCCTCTTAACAGATGTCAACAACTACCGGCGTCTTACAAACGACTTATCCATGACGAAAACGAAACCTACAAACGGACCCCTAACAGACCAACTTAACTTGACCAACAATACACGGACCAAAAACCGACCAGCTTGACTAACAACAGACGGGTCGAAACCTACCAATGACTGATCACAAACTTTACACGAGTCTTTCAGCCAATACCATCATGGCTAAACTGACCAATCACGTTCAACGAACCAGACTTGTAACATCATCGACTGACAAACACTACTCACTTGACTCTGAAGACGACTTCCGCTCAGGTTGTCGAAACGTCAGTCACCCACAACAGTTCTTTTCAGAACTACCCTCACCCGGACGATCACACTATACAAACTACTGATACTCCTGGGCTCAAACCATTTACCAGATAAACTCTCTAAAATAAGCCAAGTTCTGGAGAAGTCTCAAGAAAACTATGCAGCACGATTAACACTTAGTTTTAGCAAACAGCTCGTTTTTTATGTCAATGTACGCCACAGATACGTGTTACGATCATTTCAAAAGGCACGAAATATATTCTTGCATGTAAACCCTAAGTTAAGGGTTGTCACGCAAAGGGACAAGCGTGACAAGATGTCGCGTCCAATTGCGTGACGATCCTTAGCACCAGGTTGTTTTCCAATTAAATTTTGAACGTATCTCTGGCGCACATCGTAACAGAAACAAACCGTTCACTAAACAATCTGGAATCGTACCGCTTAGTTTTATTGAGACCTCATGATTACTGTAAACATAACATTGATCCCTAGCTGGACATATTAATTCTCCTTACTAATTGCCCAACGTGTTTTGATTCTAGTGTTGAGAATTTGGTGTTATATCTAGACTATCCCGAGTTGATAATTTTCTTTATTCCTTTTACCTGTCTGCTTGGAAATGTATTGCTACTAAAAGGAGAAATAATATGTCCATCACTCTCGGCACTGGCTCAGAGTACGTTTTCCAAAACCACTCAATTAAATTATATTGTGGGGCTCGTTTTAAAAGAAATCACTGGTAAAACCTGTGAAAATTCGAAAGCGGATACGAAATGAATATTTTTGGTGCTTGTACTTCTGCTATTATCAAGAAAAAGCGAAAAGGCTCCGGGAGAAATTTGTCGGGTGCACGTCAAATAAACAACTAAAATAAATCATCTCCAGCTATTGCATGAACAGCAGCCTTTCAATTTATAGCCCAAGTTTCTGCACGTAATTATAATTCCGTAATTTCCCAACTAGGAACCATCATTTGAGAATTGTTGTCAAAGCTACAATTTTAATTTGCGAAAACAACTTTAGCTTGAAATCATAAAAACAAAAATAAGCACATTTCTGCGCGCTGTTCTCACGCATCATCTAAATGTTTGCATTTTGTAAGATCAAAACAATATTCTGAACTTTACTTCTGCAATCAGTTGTTTTTTAAATTGCCGTTTTCTCTCCGGTTTCAAAACAATTCTCAATCCACTGAAAATATCCAACATACATTTCACTGTCAAGCTGAATTTTAACGAAAGTGGCCTATTACTTAGGTACGTGTGCTTGTTTTCTTGCGTGACAATACATTCTTTTTAGTAACACAAGCTAAAAATCAGTCACGTCTTTTTTAAAATGAGATTTAATGGCTTAGTTTTTTCATTGAACAAGGGTTTGCTGAAGAATTCAACGACACCGAATCAAACAGTGGCCAGGAAAATGTTTTGAAAAACGTACCCATCACTGTTTACAGTAAAATGAACCATAGTCGAACCACCCACAGGCGACCTCATGAATTTGCAAAACCAATGGACCGCTTATGAAAGTTTAGTAATCTGGCTGCACAAGACAATTCTGAGAGCTTTCAACCGTACTCATAAATCAGACGCGAGATGGTCACTTAACAAGTCAAAATGGTCACTTTGTGAGGTTCAAGTGTTCAACACCCCAGACATGCAATGTACTTTACCAAGATCACATGAATAAACAGAGGCTCTCTATAAAACTGACGCTAAAATTCAAGTTTGTCACTTAGTTGGCCAATTAGTTGTCTGTCTGTTGGGCAATTATTATTTCTCTGTCTGTTTGTTTATCTGTCTCTCTGTTTGTCTGTCTGTCTGTCTTTCAGCCTGCCTGTCTGTCTGTATGTTTCTTAGGCTTGTCAATCACCCAGTCACTCAGTATGAAACAAATTCAATTCATTTGGTCTTCTTAGTATGCCAATCAACTGCTTATCAGTTAACTGATTTGCAGTCAGTCAGTCAGTCAGTCAGTCAATCAATCAATCAGTCAGTCAGTCAGTCGGTCGGTCGGTCGGTCGGTCAGCCAGTCAGTCAGTCAGTCAGTCAGTCAGTCAGTGTTAATCAATCTACTCAGTGAATCTGTCAATACTTTGGTCAGACAACAAATCAATGTCAATTACTTGTTGAACAGATTAGCCCGTAAGCTACATGCACAGTAGTTTGAAAATTAACAAATTATTCAATCAATCTGCCAGTCAATTGGTTCTGTAACCCAACTAGCCCCTCAGTTACACAGTCACTTACTGGAGTTCTTTTTTTTTTTCGAAGGAAAATTGCAATATTTGAACAATGATTTTAGTGACAGAACAGTTTAACATAATAATGTTTGCAACTGTATTGTGTAATTTGAGAGCTCTTCTATTCATAGTGCAAAATAACCATGGCAAAATAGATTGCATGACTGAATTCAATTACTTAGAGCAGAACTTGGCTTATTAATGAGTTTAGTTTAGCTGGTTCACCCAAAAGTTGGATTGCAAAATAAAACACCCAGCCCTTCTAAAGATAACTGCTTGAAGCTTTGGTCCACTTTGTCCCTGTTGGCATCTGATCTGGAAAAGCAAGATGAACTTCTTTCAGTGTCAAGTTAAAAATATAAGATACCTAATTATCTACATTTGTACAGTTAACGGCTCATTAACCGATCTTTTCGAGCCGTTGCTAGGGAAAATTTATTCTCATATAACCTCGTCATTTTTAGTTACTTCAGAGTTGTCTCATTTGTTTTAACTTTTTCATGATCAGCAACACTAGTGATGACTTCATCAGGCCACGCCCATGGTCATGTGACTAATACTGAAAAAACGCAAAGGCTTTTAGGCAAATTACTTTATCGGAATTTTTTTCATTGATTTAATATTTCAATTTAAATCCTCATTACGCTATGCATAGATTTTGTTTCATTTCTAAAAGGTCAGATTTTGAGAGAATTTCAAAATATTAAAAAGTTCGTAATTTTCTGAAAAAAGCATGATTTTCAAAAAGGAATGCATAGCTATGTTTCCAACGTTGGCTTTAATCGCAATCCGTCAAAAAAAGGCTGGATTTAAGGAAAAACCGCGTTTCCTTTAACATTTAAAGAAACCGGAAGTGCGCCCGATATATATTGGAAGTTACCCTATCAGCGCGTGCTACACTACCAGCACACTTCGGTAAGATCAAACAAAGCCACACGGAGTTAGTTTTTCTCTCTCTATTGCTCTTGTTTTTCTGTCTTTCTCTTATTTTGTCTTTGCTTGTACTTTTTTTACTTTGCATTTTGTGAAACATAGAGAAAAACATCTAAAATGTGAGCGAATTTGGAAGTTATTGAGTTATTTTTATTTTCTGCGCTTAGGCTGCTGTAAGTAACCGGAAGTGAAATTTCACCTCCTTAGCAACGGGCGCGAGCGCGCGCATAAATCGGTTAATAGACCCTTAATGATGAGCAGACCCCAGCAAAAAAAAGAAAATCTCAGATTTCGAGCTCTAAGTCTAGTTTGCCTCCCTTTGCTAAGTTAATAACTACTTATTACCGAGAGTGAGGTCTTTACAGGAAAATCTCACACCTACAATCCTGGTCACAAGTGTTGAGACAGTTTATGGCAGATGACTTCACAGGCAGCCTCTCTTAAGACCAAGACCACGTAAGCCCACCGACCCCCCCGACCCCCTGTCAATGTTGATAAAAATCTTGAAAACAAAAAAACACCTTGATAATAGCTTCAGAATAGCCACGTTTCAAGAATTGTTTGCCTCCTAGAGCAATATTCTCCAACTAAAGTGACAATAAGATCGGTATCCATGTCTTATTCCAATAATAACGATTTTTCAGCAATCACATTCGCTTCCAACAGAACTGTCTAACCACTTTCTATTGTCCCTTTTTCCTTTTTAACACCATCCGATCTACTCTTCAGAATAGCTTCATTTTCTTTCAACATTGCTCGGGGGAGGGGGGTCAATTATACTTGCTTCTATTCATCTTTCCCTAAAACGACAAGGACTTAGTGGGTTTCTGCGCGCAAAAGGGGAGGTGTCCCAACACCTTATGGCCACGGTTGTAGACCTTGTCGTATTGACCAAGCTATAGAGAGGTCAATACGGCAAGTCCGAGGTTTGAGATTTTGCCATAAAGACTGAACATTCAAGGTTAATAAGTTGTTTATTATTCGGCTTCTTGCTCTTTCTTTACAGGCCAGTAACCAGTCCATGAGCATTGCGAGAGAATAATGCCCTAGAACTAGCCAATCAGAACGTGCGTTATATCCGCTACAAACACAAGCCATACATGTATAATATGTAACTATTAAAGGACACCAATGAAGTCCTTTCAAATGCAAATGACATTAATCACTTTTTAATGCTATTCCCCCCGCATGAGCCTCAATTGCAAGCTAGTTCCAGTCTGATACTGAGAATGCGAATATGGCTTAAAAAACTAAACTAAAGCATATTCTTTCATTCAACCTGAAAAATTAGGCAGTCAGTCATTCAATCACAGTCAATTGATCGCTTGCTTGCAGTTAATGCTCTCCTATACATATCTGAGACAAGCACTGGTTGAAGTTTACTTATTTGATAGTGAAATGGTCAACTGGTCGAAGGAATTAGTCAAACATTGTGTGAAACACAGTGTAATAAGTACGCTGTTAATTAGTCTATCAATAAATCTATCAGTCAGCCAAACATCCAACCAATCAGCCAGTAGCATGCATAGCAATGGTGTAACATTCACCCATTTTTGGGAGCAGAAAAGCAAGTCAAGAACTATCAATGGTCAAGAAGAGGAAATGCTTTTTGGCAGACCACAAGTTTCTAAAAAATGCCCACCGACATTTCACAGTTCAATTCATACTGTTAGAGATGGATAACTTGTCAAGAACTTAATGGCACTAAATAATACTTTTTTCCGAGAACGCATAACAATACCACTTTCAGATTGATTTTATATAACTCTTTCTGTTCGATAGTATTTCCTTTGGGGCTCAAGTATACATGTATATAGAGCTACATTGTATCTCTGCCAATTTGCAGGACAGACCAGTGAAACCTGGTAGGCTAGTACTTCCAAAGAAAACACATCTATGGTTATAAAAAAATTATGTACCCATGGCAACTTACTCTTTTCCAGTCCCCACCCACTTGATTTCAATACATTGGTGATTTTCAGCTCGAAAAAACATTAAACAAGGCCACAAACTCAAGCTAACATATTTATATGCTTGCTGGATCATGCATATGAGACAAAGCAAATATCAAATGGAACACCAAAGGTGGCCAGAAAAGCCTTTAATATTGGGGAGGTCTGGAACCCAGTATGTTGCCATGGTAACAAAACTGTTCAGCTCGTATTGTGCAGCACATTTAGTAGAATCTTACTGCAAAGAATCAAACATTTCTGAAACAAATTTGGCGAGATATCTTTCTTCATAATATTTGATCAATATTTGGTTGAATGTATGACGTCATCACTTGGCTAATTTGCATATTTAAAAACTTGAATATCTCTGGAATGAAAAGAGATATTTGAAAATAGTAAACAGCATTTTTCTTCTCATACAGACTACTTGTTTATGATTTAAAATGGCTTAGTCAGGAAAGATGCGAATTTCGTCATGGTACCACTTTAAAACGTTTTAATCATTATGTTTTGCTAAGAATAAAAAACATTTTAGGTGCTTCTATCAAGTTTTAGTATTCATAACTTCCAATAGCAAATTCACGAATTGGACATTCTGATTGGTTGAAAATAGATTTTCATATATTTTACTATTCATAGCACTAAACAATGAATATATAACATAAGTATAATTTCCAGAGGTGAATACTGTATAAGAATTGGACATTCTGATTGGTCGAAAAGCTCATCATATGACTCTATATTCACCCTGCTAGAGCTTGGTTACTAAGCTCACCATCTTTGCCATCTCGGCAGGTAAACATGGCAGACAGTTGCTGAATTAAGTTTTCATTTATTCGAAAGACATCACTCCAAGTCCAGGATATTTGAAAAGATGGAGAATTTTCAAAATGACTGCTGTCGCCCTTAGACCAAAACTCTTTTCAAAAACTCCTACGCAAGGCTTTTAAGGATCATAAATGCAGTGGTTGTGTCAATCGCCAGCAGGTCAGATCAATTGACTGAAATTTATTTTTCTTCGAACTAAAGCTACTCATTTTTAGGCGATGATGACAACCGTGAATGAAGTCGACAACGATAAAACAAGGTAACGGATGAATTTATTTTTCGTAATGTTTCGCTTGTTTGTTTTATTGCTGAACTCAATGTGTAAATTGACTGGCAATCGATGAACATGTAAGCTTATTATTTTAACTACATGTACGGCTGCATACATGTGTGCACACGAGCAATTGCGTCTCTGTTTTTATGCGTAAGTCCATTATTTTGTAGTCCTTGATATTTACCTCTGAAAATTATACTAAAACAATTATTTGCCTCAGGCTCAGTGAACAGTGGTCAATAATTGTTAATTACTAAATTATGCCACCATTCCCATCTTGGCAAGTAAACAAGGCAGGCATCACCCAACATTTGAAATATTGAAAGCATGGGAAATTTTAAAAGACCAAAAAAAATAATGACTGTTTTTAAGAGCTGATAACAAAAGCACAAGATGAATTTCTTTTTCATGGTGTTTCTCTTCTTTATTTTATATTTGCTAATTGCATAAATTGAGATGTTTAAATAATTGATTCAATTGATGACAGGAGCAAAGAGGATTTGCATTTTGATAATAAGAATAAACAAATGACTTTCTTTCTCTTGCTCTGTTTTCTAAAAGAAATGGAAGTCATTTTGTCTGTGTTTCTGTTTTTTTCTGAGAAATTAGGCAATTTTCCTTACTTTTGTGATTCAGTCTGCAAATTTAAATACGCTGTAACGCACGTCTTCCTTACATGATTTGCATGAAAATAACTTTCCATGTGTGGAATTTAATGAGGTAAAGTAAGACAATCACAAAGTTATTTGCATCGCGTTGCTTGTTTTAATTTTTTGTGGTCAAACATCAATCCAGAACAGTTTTGTCCAGCGTACTAACAATTATAATAACAGTAATACCAATAAAAAGGTCTTATGGGTGCATTTCAAAAATAATAGCAAGTTACTAACACTGTACAATAATTATTACAGTCAAACTTCTGCTGACTGACACCTCCCATGGGCAGACACTGCATCTTTCACTGCATCTTTCACCTCTTATACGAAGACACCTCTCTTCAATTTGCATTTTCTGTACCGGAGCTTGTCTGCTTATGAGAGGTTCAACATCGATGTCTGTGGTACTAAGAGTTCAAGATATTTACCTGGTTAGTCAAGATCTGAACATTTTTGGTTTTCCACTGTCCATAAGACTGCTCCACTGTCTGTCAAGGTCTGTTCACTGTCAATCCAGATGACCTAAAGTGCAATTTATTAACAGAATTTTAGAAAAACATTCTTTTTTTAAATCTGGACCTAGCTGACTTAAGGGCATTTGCACACATTGTTACTGTGCATCCTTTCTGCACATGAAATTCAATTCCACTGTCAATCCAGAAGACCTAAAGTGTAATTCATTCACAGAATTTTAGAAAAACATTCTTTTTTTAAATCTGGACCTAGCTGACTTAAGGCCATTTGCACCCATTGTTATTGTGCACATGAAATTCATGTCGCAAAGTAACCCCACATCAAACATCAAGTACGCACACTAAGAAAGTACCCTAAGTACGGTGGAACCTGGATACAGTGAAGGGCCAAGAGACTAGCAAAATATGCTCACTATAACGAGATTTCATTGTAACAAGGTCTTTTTCCATTATTTTACTATTACTGGGGATTGGCACTGGGTGTGCTAGCCCTGGGCAGACACTGCATCTTTCACTGCATCTTTCACCTCTTATACGAAGACACCTCTCTTCAATTTGCATTTTCTGTACCGGAGCTTGTCTGCTTATGAGAGGTTCAACATCGATGTCTGTGGTACTAAGAGTTCAAGATATTTACCTGGTTAGTCAAGATCTGAACATTTTTGGTTTTCCACTGTCCATAAGACTGCTCCACTGTCTGTCAAGGTCTGTTCACTGTCAATCCAGATGACCTAAAGTGCAATTTATTAACAGAATTTTAGAAAAACATTCTTTTTTTAAATCTGGACCTAGCTGACTTAAGGGCATTTGCACACATTGTTACTGTGCATCCTTTCTGCACATGAAATTCAATTCCACTGTCAATCCAGAAGACCTAAAGTGTAATTCATTCACAGAATTTTAGAAAAACATTCTTTTTTTAAATCTGGACCTAGCTGACTTAAGGCCATTTGCACCCATTGTTATTGTGCACATGAAATTCATGTCGCAAAGTAACCCCACATCAAACATCAAGTACGCACACTAAGAAAGTACCCTAAGTACGGTGGAACCTGGATACAGTGAAGGGCCAAGAGACTAGCAAAATATGCTCACTATAACGAGATTTCATTGTAACAAGGTCTTTTTCCATTATTTTACTATTACTGGGGATTGGCACTGGGTGTGCTAGCCCTGTAAAATTTACTCTCTTGGATGCTCGGTAGACTAAGGGTAGTCCGTCTTTCGCTTAGCCAGTCGAGCGAGCCTGTTAATAAACCGTGAGGGAAAATGGCCATGTGAAATTCTGGGGGCAAGACATGTGTGAAAGGAGAGACTACTGCCTAAGCCAGGGAGTTTGAATTATGCATTGCTCTCACAATGCAAAAATATGATTAGCTTATGTTAGGAGCGTTGTTTCCTAAAAACTCCATGGGGAAGAACACAAAACAAGTAAGCTCCAACCATGACTGTGAGCATAACATGTGAGCAGTGATGGAGTGAGCCACTAGTAGCGCGAACATCAGAAAACGAGCAAAAAGAAAGACTGCAATGGTTTCATACAACATTTTGGATGCTTCTTTGACAGGTTGCATCATTCAATGACACCTCCACCCTTTTTTAAATATGATGCTCTGGTGTCTAATTTTTAACGTGAATCGATCAAAGCTACATCCAGTAAGAAGTGATGAATGGTTCAACAGATTGTGGCTGAAACCAGACTTATGACCTCCAAAATGTCATATGATACCATCAATTATTGTGCACAGTCTCTATTTTTGCTCGTCTTCCTATGCCCATGCTACTAGCGGCTCATGGCATCGCCACTTGCACATCACGTTCACAGTGATGTTCGCACGCTTACTGGCTTTCCGTTCTTCCCCACGGATTTTCAAGGAAAAGAGAGACTGCTAGCAGTCTAGAGCATTGTCAACATTCAAAATACGTGTGATATCTTGCAGGAATGTTCATCTCATTCTCCGAAAATAGAAAGCTTTGGAACCGGACCAAATCAACGCATTGGAATTGTGTCTCACAGGCCATGATGTTCTTGTGATTCTGCCAACAGGCTGTGGAAAAAGTTAAATTTACCAAGTGTTTAGTTTGGCAAGGCTTTTCGCCTTGAACCGGAATGCAAACGTGTTAGTAATTTCACCACTCAGCACCAGGTCAACCGTATTGTTGAAGAACAATAATTCCATAAATGTGAATTGGCAGAGCATGGCCTTTCAGTTTCTGCCGTCCATTTGACAGATTGAACTGGACTTTCACTTCAAACTGGATATTCACTTAAAACTTTCCACTGCTTTTGGCAAAGTCACCGCAATTGGATGATCTCCTATCATGGCTATGTCAAATACATAATGAAGATTCTCGGTTGAAACTTGGCAGTTGAAAATTTTGCAATAACTTTTAAAATTTAAACCTACAGACACGGCAAAAAAACCTTACAAGATGCCTCCTTTGCCGTCTTCTTTCAAAACTTCTTAAGGAGTTTCACTTAACGAACCCAGTAACAAAGATATACTTCTCATGGCATGGTTTTGCCCTGCTACTTTAAGAGAAGAGCGATTTTATTCAAGACATCTCCTGGGGCCATTGACAACAGGTGATAATGAGAGGACGTCAAGATAAGGAATCCTATTGGATACGTGTAATGAGATTGAAAATTTACACCAAAAAATCACTCAGCCATGAAAGGTCAAATTCTCTGGCTTATGCAGTAGTCACTCCTTTCGCGCAGCCATTTTTTTCCCGCAGTTTTCTTTCGCGTCACACATGTCCGACTAAGCAAAACAGGGACTACTCGTAGTCTAATGCTCAGTGACCCCCATTTTTCAATCTGTATACCAATTCCTTTCCTGATTTTATCCAATTTAACAACAACAAAAAAACAGGAAAAAATCAGACTATCTGTGAGAAGTTACAAATATTTCACTTCTTCAATCTGTTCTCGTGTGAGCAGAGTGTCCTTCAAATGTGGATGGGCAAGGTTAATGTTTATTCTTTTTCTAAGCCTATTCTACTTCAAAGAATAACAAGTCATCAGCTCCAAAAGTGTACTTATATACTTAGTTGTGTTGAATTGAGTATGTTTAACTGATCTAAATTTCACTAACGTAGCTTCTTTGTGGCCAATAGTTGAAAGCTAACAGCGTCTTAAAATAACGATAACGTCTAAAAATGGATGCTCGTCAACATGCCTTATCTTGAAAATGAGCATGGTGACCCCCATTTTTTTTTGGGGGGGGGGGGGTGGAGTTGCAAAAGTTGATTGGTAAGTTTCAAAAACTCTGTCCATGGGAACATTTTGGGTGCAAATGCCCTTGATATCCAGTGATTAATTCTTATTATTTTTTTAAATGAAATCTCTGTCTTGCCTTTTCTCTTTAAATTAATTTTGCTAGTTGTTTCTCCTCACAAAGAAGCCTGCCTCCCCCCCTTAATATTTACAAAATTAATGTCCAATAGAAAAGCTAACAAGTGGTCATAATGCAAGCATACTCACCTGGTTGGTCAAGGTCTGAACATTTTGGGTTCTCCACTGTCCATCAAGACGTTTTCACTCGCCATGAAGGTTAATGTCCACTATCCATCTAATTAATCTAAAATGAATAAGAATTTTACAAAACACTTTTCATTAATTTAAACCTGATCTCTAACTATTTAATTTATACAGATGCTGACTAATTTCTCTTGTTAAAATATTCTCCCCTTTTTCTCTACCAGACCACGCTTGTCGCTTGTTGCCTGTCACCAGCCCGCTTTTATTTATTGTCTCCACTGACCGAGAGCCTGGAACAGGCTACAAAATATAATCTCTGTCTTCCTGTTTGTCCTTAAAACAGCTACATGTAGTTTATTCGGAGCACTACATGTATGTACCCAGACCTCTAATAAATAATAATAACCTTTAACCCCCCATCCTCCTTACAACATGCAAATGTCCGGTAAAAAAGCTGACAACTGGTGGTGTCACATGCAAGCATATAGCAAACAGTTTACATATATTTACCTGGTCAGCAGAAAGTGACTGGTTTGGTTTCTTCCAGTTATAAATGTTGCCATGCAGATGCACTCAGTCCATTGTGGTCCATCAACAGTTCTATAGCTCCCTTTCGTCCAGTCATTTTCTATGCCCCTTGTCTGGTCTATCCACAGTCTGTCCTTGGTCTGACAAAAAAAATTGTATGAATCAGACATGTATGAAACTTCTACCCTGTTTTGGACTCTGGCATGGCTGTTTGATTTAAGGGCTCATTGCACCGTCTAATCATTAGCCTCCAATGCAGGCACAATTTTATTATTATTAATATTGAGTGAGTGCATGTTGAGTGAGCAAGCATTATTTTGGATTTGAAAAACAGGAGAGACTTGGACTGGGAGGAATAAAGCATCCTCAAGAGAAGGAATGAGGCTTAAGGACATGAAGACTGCTGCCAGATATACAAATAAAATTACCACTTGCCCAGCACTTGCCTTCAACAAAATGCCCGCACTGCAAGCTACTTACATGTAATCATTTGTGGGAAGAAGGAGTAGCTGTTATTATGATTTTAATACTGGTAATCAATTGATCCTCATAACCAATACTGACAAATGATGCCCCTTTTATTATCAAGGCACGATCAAACCTCGATTATCCAGACTTTCCTATTATCTAGACATTTTTCTTTTGCTTTTGCAGAAATCATGTCTTGCATACATCAAAAGTGACATAGTGCATTCAATTCAGGAAAGGCTCAACTGAAGTTGTAAATTTCATGAAGTTACTAGTTTTTTTTTTTTTAATTTTTAGGCACATCCACATCAGTGTTGCCATTATATTGTTATCATGTATAAGTAAATGCTTCACCATACCTTTCCTTAAAAAATTTAAAACACTAACTGGAAATTGATAAAATTTGCAATTATTAAAAGAGAAGCAAGAGAAGTCTGGATGGCCTAATAATATTAATAATTGCATGGATATCAAAATTTTTAAATTTATCAAACTGACAAAGAGGTGTAAATGTAGATGAGATCCAAAGGCCTTCAATGAGAATTTGAGTATTAATGATGACTTCTAGTGGTTAATTCGAATTCAAGAATTGAACATTCTGATTTGACAAAAAGCTTACAGGACTTGCGATCGTAGATTCACTGCACTAGGTGGTGAATATGAAATCTTTTTTACGTTTGGTTATTACGCTATACCACCTCTGCCATCTAGGCAAGTAAATAGAAACATGGCACACGGTTGATTGAATTTCCATTTATTAAAAAGACATCACTGTAAGTCCATATCTTGAAAGCATGGGAAATTTAAAAGATGGCCAACATCGCTCTTACAACATAAAAAGTTTTCAAGAAATGATATTTAAGGGAGGGCTTTTCATTTCATTTCATTTTCCTACTGTATGGCATTTTAGTATAAATCTACTATTACAACATAGCACACACACTGGTGCTACCTAATTCCTATTGAGCCATCATGGTAGAAATCTCTATTACTAGACATGACATATGCAGTTCCATTCTAGCTGCAAAATTTCCACTGAGTTTAGCTGCGAGATCCTTTTGTGAAAGTTTCAGCAATGTGAACATCCTTCTGAACAATCCAAACCTTACTTTGAGCCTTTGACTTTTGCCAAGCTACAAAAGATGTTTACCAGAACTTGAGTATTTAGACTTAATTTGTTTGTCTACATTGTGTAGTTCCAGAAAATATCCATACCTCCCCCATGGAAAGGATTTTTTCTAACACCTCCCCACCCCTCTGGAAATTCCAGATAAGCTTCATACATTTCTTTAATTTTTTGGTCTCATAGAGCCCCCTATCCCCAAGAAATTCCAATTTCTTCTGTGGGGGGAGTATGGATATTTTCTGGAACTGCATATTTTCATTGAGTATTTTTGACTTTGTTTACCTACATTTTCGTTATTTAACAAATTGACGTCAGTCTTTCATGTATCCGTCCTGAACATATTGATCATGCATTTCATCATAACATTGTCAAAGTAGCTGTGGATCCACAAGGTGATAGCCGGGTAGATCCACAGACTACTTTCAATTGACAATGTTATGACGAAATTCATTGTCAATAACAGGATAGACGCATAAAAAACTGATGTCAATTTGTTTTTTACAAGTAACAAATGTTGACATATCCGCTCTTGCTCATCGCGTCAACATCGCATGGATTGTAAATTCATGCATCTGTCTACTTATTGACAATGAAAATTAGCCGATGGGGACCTGGTGCTAGTATTCAGTACTATGAGATTGTTCATTGGTACAGATTAAACAATCCTTTTCTGTATATGGACCAATCACAATCATTGATATATTCTCTGAACATGTTACTTGATCCCCCATATTATTGTAAGAATTTTTTTTCCACTTTTGCAGAAACTGTCATCATTCAGTATAACACTGTTTGACAAAGAATTAACACCTGTGCCTGTTGTTAAAGACTTAGGTGTTCTTCTCGACACATGCCTCAGTTACAACAAACATATCAATAAGACTGCTTCGAACTGCCTCCTTAAATTGAAACGAATTAACAGAATTAAGCATCTCCTGGATAGGAAAACGCTTTTTTGTTAGTAATAAATTAATATTTTTCTAGTAAACTTCAGTATTGTTCAACTGTTTGGAGTAATACCAGCAACAGCAATATTGACAAGTTACAAAAAGTCCAAAATTTCGCTGGACGAATTATTCTGGAACTGAAAAAATATGACCATATTTCGGATGGGCTGTGATCACTGAAATGGCTTCCTATTGGAGAGAAACTTATTCTAAATGATGCAACTATGATGCACAAATGTATTAACAAACTTGTTCCAGACCATCTTGCTGATATGTTCAAACTACGTTCCCAAGTCCATAATAGACAAACTCAATCGTCTGGTGCCTTGGACATACCCTTACGTCGCCTGTCAACAGGGCAGCGCACTTTTGCTTTCAGAGGAGCCAAACTCTGGAACTCTTAGAATAATAATATTAAGTCCTTAAAATGCCCCAAGAATTTTAGGCGTCATTTTGGAAATGTTTTATTAGGTTGATTTTTTCCTTTTTTTTTTTAGATATATAATTTGTAATATTCTTGACATATTTTTTGCAATTACAACATTATTGTACTTATATTCTTAATTAATTTAAATTTAAATTTGTAATTGTAATTGTATTGAGCTGAAAAACCCACTTAGGGAGTATCAATAAAGTTTGTATGTATGTATGTAAGTATCAGAGTGATCTGCTCGATAGTCACTTGTGAGATGTAGTTATTTTCGTTTAACTTGAAACAGACATCCTCATGGATAGGTTAAATCACTGAGTGCTTCTTCACAGGAGAAAAAAAGATTGCACCTTCCAGTAAATATACTAATAAAATTAATAATACAAATAGTTAATCATATTAATATTAAATTGGCTAAATTAGGCATCTCTAATTTCAATAATTTAAAATGAGGCAACAGACGATTTATTTCAGATGCTTTAATCATTCCTTTATGCTCTAATAGGGTCTTGGACAACCAAAAATGGGTTGTGCTCAACCAGGACCTAATAAATAGGAGGTTAAACAAGCTAAAAAGAAATCGCATAATTTGCTGCCTAAGAGAACTTGAATGTGACTTGAAAATTCTGCATAATTTCCCAAAACTTTTCACAGAATATCTATGAATTTGACATTTCTGTGGTCATAGCTGATGGCGCTAAAGGCTGAATCAACAATAATGAAAAAAAATCTTAATTGACCACTCCCCCAATGGGGCTTTTCAGAGCCAATGAAACTAGAATGATGAAACAAATCACTTCATATAAATCAAGAGTGAATAATCTAAAAATAATTGTTCATTAGTGGAATTCTAACTAATTCCTTCAAATTAGGATTTTCCATTTAATTCATATTAAGAAGTTTTAAACCCCACATTACACATATGTAGCAATTAAACCAAATAGAGATTGAACTGCTGTTTGAAACTTGTAGCTGTTTTCATGCACCCATAAATTATACTCTGTACATTCAATGAACAATTTTCAGGTTTGAAAGTCACAGAATGGTTCAATTTTCTTTCTCTAGTGTTCTTGTGAATTTAATTATACAGTGGTACCTCTAAATTTTTCTTCAAAACATCAGAGAAACCAGAAAATGTTACCATTATGTGGACAACCTTCAGCCACTGCATACTGTGCCCGCCTCAATTAGCATTGGCTATATGCCTGGTAACATACAGGGTTCTCATTAATTTAGGGAGTACAGGGCTTGTTTCATGATGTAGACGGCTGACACCAATTCGAGTGCCGAAGGGACAAGCCTCTAGGGAGGCCTGGGGACATGCTTTCCCAGAAAATTTGAAATTGAGATTTTCTGAAATGTTATTTTATGCATTCTCTTAGTGGTATTTCTTCAAAAAAAATTCAATTTTGGAAAAGGTCGAAATGCCA
The DNA here is from genome assembly GCF_964199315.1 of Orbicella franksi. NCBI lineage: Eukaryota > Metazoa > Cnidaria > Anthozoa > Scleractinia > Merulinidae > Orbicella > Orbicella franksi. The sequence goes on along the minus strand of NC_138158.1, from coordinate 4,921,912 downwards.
AGAATGTTAAAGGGTTACAAAGACTACAGCGCTGGCATAATTCATCCCAACCCCATGCCCTCTCCCTAGCTAATACCTTCACATGAACAGTCAAGATTCAGTGATTCAAACCTGTGTTTTCTATAAATTACTCTTTACATACAACTTACTCACGTAATATTTCATGAAAAGTAGGCAGCTCAGAAATCGAAGTGGCCAGTTTTTTTTAGCCCATGGCTGGTACTTAATGAGAACCGTGAACGTAAATTCTATTTTGCAATGCGTAGTTACAGAAAATAACCATACCTCCCCCATGGAAAGGATTTTTTTCTAAGACCCCCCAACTCCTCTGGAAATTCCAAAAAAGCTTCCCACATTTCTTTAAATTTTTCGGTCTTACAGAACCCTCCTACATCCAGGAAATTCCAATCCCTTCTGTGGGGGGAGTATGGATATTTTCTGGACCTACACAATTTGTATTGGAAATCAATAATAAATTGTGACTGCAAACTGTAACTATTTTTAAATACAGCTTAAAAGCTCTACCATTTCTATGGGTTAACCCAAGGGGTGACAAATGGTCCTTTAAAAACCATGAGTCTCACAACATTATTGTCAAATTTCACAGGTCTCAGAGTCTCGCTTTTTAGTGGTTATGTGCGTCTTCCTGTCTTGGTTTATACACAAAGCCATCTCCCAGTCAAGATTGACTTTTTGCAAAGCTAAGAAAGTCTTGAAATACTGATTTGTTTGTTTATTTCAAGTCTTAGATTGTGCAACGTTAAGTAACTTTAATTGAACTCCTCGCAGACATCTTGATAGCAACCAAGATTGGATGCAACTGGCACATGCATAAATTACAGATGACTTAAATATATATGTACAATCGGGTACATACCACACAGAGTATGCACATGCACCAAATGTTAATTAACTATGCTAATAAATATTGACACAGATTGCAAAGAAGAATGCTAATCTCGCCTTCTCGTAGTCTTTGCATTCATTATTCACAACCCCTAACCCCACACAGGATGTTGGGAGAACATGAAAAATAAAAAAAAATTCAGAAATCATGTTTGTCCTTTAGTTTTATAATACTTTTCATGTGTCACACATAAATCCTTTGCTACTATCAAAAATAAGTACTTTTTGAGAAAAAATGCTATTTTACAAAAACAGGCAGATAACAATAATAATTTAGAGCAGTTAGTTTGTATGGCATATTTGAAATTCGTAAAGGAATCCAAGAGTTTTACAGAACTTCAAGATACCACGTGCAAAAATGCAAATTAGATAGAAACCCTTTGTGTTTAAATCAAGAATTTTAGCACCTTTTATCCTTTTAGCATCTTTTAACACCTTAAGTATTGTGTGAGAGGATTTCTAAGAGGTTGGAATTTCGTTTTGTAAGCTATAAGCTCCAACAAAGATCAGTCTCGTAAATGTTTTGCACGGAACAACGGCTAGCACGTGCCAGGTGTAAGAACCGAAGAATTTGAATTTACCGCTGTATAAATTATAAAAGCGCAACACTTCTAACTGATGTAATTCAACCAACTTGAAAACTTTCTCAGGCAATAACAAGAGCGAAACACTAGTAGAAAAACATATTTTCGTAAACAGCAGCTTTTGTGCCTAAACTTACCTTTGGTAGAAGTTTTGCGGAATTGCCAAGCTGTTGTCAGCGATCGCAATACGAAACGTGGTCTTCATTTCAGTGTTCTGTAGCCGCCAAAGCCATTTTCCTTGCCCTCAAAACCAACCAGACGAGGAAAAATATGTTTAAAAAGGCAATTCATACCACAGATGGCGTATTCGTCGTATCTTTGGCACCAAAATAAGTTTATAATCCTCTCAAAACCGCGAGTTTCCACGGCCATGTTGGAATTCTCTTTCGTTCCCAGTCTCTTTCGTGTCACGTCACGGATAGTTTTCGCGTGGGAGACGGTTTTACGCGGGAGTTTACGCGGGATCACGTTATTCATGTACCATTTCGCGTAAGGCCCTGTGTTTTATTTCTTTTTCCAGTTTAAATGCATTTTTCTTTTTCATTCCTTACAGAATGCTTGTGTCAGCAAACAATGTTACAGGGATTGAACCAGCCCAAAGGCAAGAGTTGTGAACAGAACTCAGAAAGAGCGGGAAATTGAGACCAACAACAGGTTCGAACGTTCGTTATATGAACCCGCCATGCCCGCACTTACATTACTCAGCGCATTCTTCCCACCCGAAAAACCTTAGAGCCCCTGCGGAGGAGAGAGGACGCCAACAAGATACAAGATAGTGAGCACACTGCCGCCAAAAAGACTTATGACACTCAGGAAAACCTTATTCTCGAATGCGCTTTGACGTCTCACCCAAGGAAGACAGTACAGAGCAACCGGCCTGAGTACAGACCTGCAAGGGCGGGAGTCGGAGTCACATTGCCGTATCATATCGCTAAAGGATGGCAGAAACTGTGATATACCGGTAAAAGACACAGTCAGGGACAAGTCAGAGACAACTCCTGACTTGTCCTTGGTCGCCTCAAGGTATCGTCTATTCAAAAGACCTCAAGAGACAACTAGGGAAGGGTCAAGGAGAGCTCTGTAAATGAGTTTTATACTAAGTAAGAAGACTAAAGAAAGAAAGTAACTGCCGGATAAATATTGAGAAAGTTACAAAGACGAAGACCTTTCAATTTTCAACATGTTTAACAAACTTCAAAGAGATCGCGATCTCCTGGGTTAACTGAATGTTCTGCAGAGCACGTTGAATTTAAAATGAAAACAGTTTGTCGAACAGATGCATAAATTTTACTCATAAACGTTATCGATCAAGAGAGCTGGACAAAGTCGTTTTAATATGCACTGTTACTCAACAGTATCAATCAAGTAATTTATTTTATTGAAGCCTAATTAGAGGTGCAGCCGCTTGATTACAATATCGTCGATGTTGTAACAAATTCAGCCATAAATCCAGTGGCGGATCCAGGATTTTTCAAGGGGAGTGGCTGGTCCTTTGAGGTCGCAGAAATCAATGGGGCATGTTCTTAGAATGCTGAAATTTGATAACCGGAACTTGACTGAAAACCGTTTCAATAGAAATCCTAGCAATGCCACAAAGTAGAAACTACAATGAGGTACCTTTCCAGAGAGTTTGCCTTTACTTCTTCCATAATATTCACAACCTTTTCCAACTTTGTTATTTTTTGCTTCTCCAAAAGGGAGGTGGCTAGCCACCCAATCCACCCTTCCCCTCTTAATCCGCTCCTGAAATTTTAAATGTGACACAGCTTATGACCGTTTCCATAAAAACGGTCCGTTTGGTAGAGACAAAACATCAAATCTGCTCGTCATTATTTTATCTCATTAACTTTGACAAGAAAAGTGTACCAGTTGTTTTATAGGCACGCGTAAAGGCCGGGAACCGAGCCAAGCTGCGCAACAATCAGTTCGATCAACTGTGAGAGGCTCGATGGCCTCGTGGTTATATGTGCCGGATCGAGCGGTCAGGGTTCGAGGACTGGCTGCGGACAATTGTGTCATGTTCTTGGGCAAGACACTTGCCTCTCTTCATCCAGGTTTATCAAAGCGTACCGACGAATTTAATGCTGGTGGTAACCCTACGATAGACTAGCATCCCATCCAGGGAGGGAAGTAGAAATACCCTACTCGATTTTGGCTTTCTACCTCTTAACATTTTTAAGTCTCCAGAAGACCAGTAAAGGTGCTGGTCGATTCAGCCGGAAGTTTAAAGCCACGCCCACTGATTACGCCGGAGGAATTTGAAAACGCAGCTTTTTTCTACGGTTAGGCCTATCCTTCACACTAATCCGTCACGATAACGGAGCTTTTCGAAAACGCTCTTCAAATCGGAGGAATTTGAAAACGCCGGCTTTGCGTTTAAGTGTGGGCGGAAAACGTTTTGAAAACTGGGCTTTTCGAAAACTATGACGTCACAATAATCAAGTGATTTCCCTGTCCGATTGAGTTTTCCTCAAACACAAATCCAAAATGACCGGTTATTGCTGCGTTTTTAAATTCCTCCGGCGTAGTGTGGACGGGAAACATTTGATGCGTTTTCAGAGTGAAACCTCCGTTTTCAAATTCCTCCGGCGTAGTGTGGACGGGGCCTAAAAGTTACAAGGAACGGAAGTAAGCACTGGTTGACAGCGCCTGCTAACGCAGATTGCCACAAGTACTTAGTTTGTTCATTGTGTTATTGCAAAACAGAAAAGACGGTCTTTATTTAGAACAATGAGTACTTCTGGTGGTGAATTAAAGATATGGTTACGTCTTGTATCCAGTAAGTAATATCTGGACACAAGCCTCTTTAGTGTTAGAAACCGCATAAAACAATAAAAACCATTGTTTTACTCCAGTGAAACTGTAAAAATGCAAATAGCATAAAATACTCTGTTTAGGCGCGTGGCAAAGCTTCTAACTAGAAAACAAATCACGTAAAGGAAAATTAAGCTTCCTTTCATTTCCGAAATAAAATGCTCTTCAAACTCGCTATCCGCTATCGTAAGAGATCATTAACTGTCTAGTTTTCAATACTAAATTGCTCAGTCAACATCGATTTCAAGCGTCACGCAAGTTTACATATTAGCCGCATGTTTGTCAACACTTGTGCTAATAAGCCGCAGAGTAGCTTAGGAGCTGACATTTCCAACGGAAGCAAATTAGTCGCTCGCAGATCGAAAAAGCAAGGAGTTAAGCTACAATAAAGCAACTTACGATAATAAAGGTAAGAGTGGAAATTTTTTGATTGCGTACTTTGATGAGTATCTGAAAATCGCCCAAAGACTTCGCTAGACAAGAATCCAAGTTGGGTAAAGTGAACTGTATTTCATATTTTGTGTGAAACGATTGTCTTCCTCCAGTTTGCTTTCCACGACTTGCAATTTTTTCTAAAAACAAGTTAATTTCCTAGCCAGCTAAAAATTCAAAAATTCTTGTTGTCCGATTTTAACGCTAGGCTTACAGTGCTATTTGATGTTCCGATCATCGACGACCTCTCCCCAAGATGTCCTATGCAGAAGAATAGACGATCATTTCTCTCTTCATTGTTCAAATCCGTTTATCTGTGTTAAAAAATGCTTAATAATCATTTGTCATGAGATGACAGTGCAAAAAATGTAATTCTCCTGTAGCTTATCAGTCGCATGTGCCTTGTTTAAGCAAGAGGAATGAGAAAGGGCCTCGAAACTATTAAGACTTGAGTTAATAAGCGTAGCGCAAGTACCTGCAATTTTTCAGTTAGTCTTTCCTACATAACATAATTAGCAGTGAAGTGAAAAGTTGTGTCGACTTGCTCAAAATTGCGTTAATTCCGTTTTTTAAACTTAAGTTCATATAGTTTAATTGATTTAACATATATATGTAAGTTATCCATACAAAGCGTTCAGTTTCTCCTTGTGAACAGCTCGGTTTTAAAAGCGACCACCTGTTCATTGCGAACAAAAGGTTAAATGTTCTAGGAAAGCGTAATAAACAAACTAAGTAATGCATGCAGTGGCAAGGAATTAAGCGACTCAAAATAGCCACGGCTTCAAAGAGCAACAAAGATATAGAATCTTTGAGGACGACCCGTAGAATATCTACCGATATCTACTGACCTACGTGAACTGGGCTTCCAACAATTTATCTGGAATATTCTTTACGTCCCTTCGATTTAATAGGAATAACTTTAAAACCAATTGCACAGCATTATTCGAGAAAGGTCTGGTTGTTCTGACAATCAGAAAAACTTGCAAGTTCCGCATTGTTTTTAATAGTTACGATAAAAATGAAAACCTGAGGAAGTGGAAACTTCTGAATAGAAGAGTATGGTTCGTCATTAAGACGGAAGTTTAGCGAAAAATTGGCATGCATCCATTTGTTTTCGCCTCAAGTGTCGTTGGCTTTGAGTGATTACCTCCATTGGGATAATTATAAAGAAATTCAATGCTTTCACCCTCCACAAGTCTATTTCTGTTCCTTAACGAACAGACAGGTGTGAAGGCGTTAATTTTTCGTTCCACAAGAAAATTTGTACCTGTAGGAATGAATTTAAAAACCAATGAAAAAGGAAAGGTCTCGAAGAGGGGTTTTTCAAGTCCTGTGTGCTAAAGATTTTAGCTCAGTAAAATTGAGCTCTATTGTTATCGGCACATGGCACTTTTAACAGTCAGAACACGTCTTGATTTTTGTATTCTACGACGGCAAATATGCGGTTTAGTTCTTCCTCACGTTATAGTTCAGTTTAGGGTGTATGGCTTAAAACCCCTATTGTGCTATTTGCTTGATATTTCCTAGCTTTGCCAAAGCAGAGTTGGTCTTGTCCAGGCCTGTGAGGAAACTTCTTTGAAAGTTTAAAAAGAGCTGTTACCATGTAAATGTGTGATTCATAAAAATTAATTAAAGCATTTATCCCTGCTTTCTTGTTTCACTCAATTGTTCTTCGTGTACCTTATTTTCTTCGAACCATTTTGATGCTATTTGGCAATAACATGTTTATCAGAATTATCCAGGAAATTTTTCTCTATGTTTCGGCGTTTTTGATCACTCAATTGCTTACCTGTTAAAAGTGGTGTAGCTTGCTGTTTGGTAAGGAATGTACAAGGTTTAATAATTAACCGGTTGGTTGTTCTTTCTAAAAGATCTCTTTGTAAAAGGACGTATAACAGTATGTATTTACTTCTTTTTCGTCCTGGGCGTTGTATTTTCATACCATATTTCCCTGTCGTGTGCCTTATCTCACTGATTAGTGAGGCCGTAATTTACTTCGCTTTTGAACGAATTCATTTTATGTTCGAGCAAATTAGCATTTTATTATAAATTATTAAACAGGAGTGTCGTAACAGGTTGAAAACTTGAGTACTCCTTACTGAGACTGCCTTAACTTTGAAGAAGCTTAAAGATAGATGATAGAATAAGCTAAAAAAACACACTCGACTAACGTACCGAATTTCCATACTTATTATTACTTATTATAAGCTGAGCCATTAGTACAACTATGGCTCTCGGCTTGTTGAGGTAAGAAGAAAAATAGATTGAAACCTTAAAAGACAATGATAGAAAATTGTCTAACAGGCAATTTGGAAGCATGCCATCGTTAAACCTCATGTCCGCAGGGCTAATTGCTTTTTTTTTCTGTTTTGGGGGAACGAACATGCAAACCGAAAGCAAAGTGACTTTTCTTATCCTTGTATAACAATTTCTGTCACTCTTAATCCATTCCATGAAGCAAGTTTCTGTAAAGAGTTGAAGGAGCGTTAGTTCTTATCAAACGCTTACACTCTTGATCATCTGAGAGAAAAGACTGCACCAAAAGCTTATTTCTCCTTGGGTGGTTTATAGAAAAACATGAAAACTTAAAGGGAATTCTAATACTGTGGAGCACAAAGTAGTGCTCGATATAGGTAAGGAGAAGTTAGACCGAATCACTTAAACTGTTTTCAACTATAAGTGACTTTAGAAAGTGAACCACCTTAGTTGAAAGCCAAGATAGTTGACTTTTCAAGTGTCAGCGCTCCCTCAGAGCTTCAGTTAGTTGACTGATACGCCAAATACATTTTTGTTACTAACTAGGTTCTGAAGGCGCTGTGGTAAAAACTTCTAGCGAAACGACCAGACATTTTCATGCAACACGGTGTTTCGATGTTTCATCAAAATTTTTCAAGAAAGAACGGTGTCTGATAATTTAGGCGGTACATTTAATTAAATTGTTTCACTTATCAGAAGCTAAAAGTTCTTCTACTATGGTTTTAAAGGGCGAATCTATTAGGTAATGTCGTTGCGTAGTGTTGTTGGGCAAGGCCTTAAGAGTGCGCCTCTCTGCACCCAGGTGTAAAAATAGTTACCAGCGTATTGTCGAGGTAGGCAAGAAAAGTTCTGGTGACAACCTGTCGTGGACTAGAATTCCGCCTAAAATAGAAACCAGCGCTAAATGCAGACCAATAACAGTGAAGCCGCTAGGTTTGGAAACTAGCAAGGAAACTAGCTAGAAATGGACAGATGTTTTAGAGCACAATTTACAAAGTGCCTTGAAATGAAAGCTTATTGTTGTCGTTATAATCTCCTGATTGTTTAACTATTGTTGCATGTGATTTCTCTTTACTTGTTAAGACCTGTTCACATTAAGCCGTTTGTCAAAAGGATTTGTAAACACTTCAGCGGTTCAGTTACCTCCAAGCAGTGTTTTCGTCTTAAAACAAATGCTGTAAATGAGAAAACAAACAACACTTTTAAAAAAACAGAAGTGCTAAGTTGTTAGCTTTTCTTACCCATCTAGCTGACTGATAAAAGAGAACATTTTCGACTATTTTCGCTAGAAGCATATCGATCCAATGTACTTTCGGCCAGTCAATCTTGAATGTATAGTTCACTCGCATGTTTCAATTAACAACGAGGGTACAGAAAGATTTACTTATGGTTTGTTAGTTTGACATTCAATGATACTGTTTGGATAACAACCAATATTTCCCTCAACAACATTAAATATTAAACATATTTTGTGTAGGTTGACCTCGGCACCCGCACAAGAGTAGTAATAGACCTGACCAAAAGGCAGTAATTCTCATCGAAATAGCACACGTGTGATCGTTATCAGTTAAAAACAAAATTAGGCCACTTTTCTGGCAAACTTTTCTTGTGTATTTCTCCTTTAAAATGTCAGGAAAATTGGTTTAAACGTCGAGCACGTGTCTGGATGGACTACAAGTAGCACGTTCTTTGTTTAATGATTCTTCATTTAGAACAATGGATCTCCCTGGTGGTGAATAAGCTTGTGATAGCCCCCTTGTATGGCCCGTCACCAGTTGCTTAAGTGTTAAGCGGGCCTATTCTTTTCCATACAGCCGTTTAACAGCCTTTTATCGTAAAGAAACTGGACAAATGTCAATAGTGGTATCATTATCACCAAGACACGTGGACGATAATGAAAAGCTGCGTGGAAATTAGAAATCCAAAGACTTTGTCCAACGCTAATCCTTTCGTGCGTTTTACTTTTAAGCCTTAAGACAACAGCGCAATCTCTTACCGAACGTTACTGAAAATTCACGGCATGAGTTGCATCATACTGGAAGATAGTTGTTGCCAAATCATTACTTGACGTAGTCTTAAGTGGGTTATCTAACAGAATCTTGTAGGTTAGTAAGCTACGATATTAACCACCGGGTTGATATTTATTCATATTTTACCTCTGCCCTTCCCAAACAAGAGAGGCCAGACAATGATTTTGTTTTGAAAGGCCGTTGCCGACCTTATGGATAGTGTCATTCACAAATTACATGAATTAATAATGTTCGATAGGTCACTTAGAATTACGTGTATTGAACGTTTGGGAAATAAGTAATTTACAAGCACGAAAAGCAAATAAATAACGAAAGTATCATCTGTGGAACGTGTCTTTAAGCTAAGTTTAACGGAATGCGAAGAACAATCGAGATTTTGTCGGAACAATGCCATATTTCACCTTTGAAAGCTCGGCAACCTTTGTCCTATACAGGTTAATTCCACACTCGAACTTCCAATAAAAATGCACAGAAGAAACACATTAAGAATTTATTAAGGTTTATGTCACACTTAACTCGCCTCCAGAATCAGGGTGGGTTATTCTAAACGGTCGTGCACTGAGAGAAATAGTTCTCAAACCTAGTTCTTAAACCTAGAAAATAAGAATGTCCTGGTCACAGCTTCATGAGGTTTATTGGTACGATAACCCAGAAAAGACGATCGATTGCGCCGTGTGTAACGCGCCGTCCTCTGGCCGTCACTATGGTGTTTTTACATGTGAGGGGTGTAAATGTTTCTTCAACCGTACGGTCCGCTACAAGTTGTCTTATACTTGTGAGTCCTCTGGAAACTGTCGGATCGACCGCCAGAACAGAACACAATGTCAGCACTGCAGGTTCGAGAAATGCGTCAAGGTTGGGATGAGAAGAGATGGTAAGCTATGTTTTTACTGCTGTGTATGAATTTCCTTATATCCTCTCAGTTAGGGAAACGACCCTTAATTTTTTCATTATGTATCAACGTAACATAGGCGCGACCGTTAGATGTCTTTGTTATATACCTTTATCTGTAAGCTGCTATTCTTTAACCCAGTTATAAAGACATAGCCGTTTATTAACAAATGTCAATGAGACTTAGAGCATTTTCCGGCAGTATGGGAATTTATCTTTTACTTGTCAGCATATAGCACAACAAGTTCATATCTCATGACCGCGGCGGGTATTTTGTTCTCTCTATAAGCTATGGTATCACCCTAGTTGTAATAGCGACCTTACTCTAATGCCACGTTTATTAGTTTAATTGAATTGGACAGTTTTTTTCCTCCAGCGCAAGAAATTAGATCTTTCTTTTCTTTCTTTGAAAACGCCAATGGATTCATCTATTAGATGTCGTCATGACATGTTAAGCACGACCGTTTGATATCATTGAGATATCTTTTTCTCTTCAACCTGTTAAACTTATCTGCAATAGCGACCTAACTTTTTTAAAAGCAAGGTTTATTTTTACTGTGAAGTTTACTTTCGAGTTGGCTTTTTCTCAGTCTCGTTTTTTCATCACACAGGGAAAAAAAACTACTGCGTGACCGTCATGCTTTCCTCTCAGTACATTCTTTCCTACAGAAGACGTTTTGAAGCTTATTTTGTTCCTTTTTCAAATAATGACTTCTCATACTTGAACTGAAAGTCAAAAATTATATCTTATAACTTTCTATTTTTTTGCGTTTGGATATTTACGTGAACCGTGAATAAATGTATCGCAAGTTTTCCCCGAACGTTTTGAAAGCGTAATGATTTTTCTGGTTTACTTTGTGTTAAGGATATTCAAGAATTTACCAAGTATTATCGCTAGTCAAACTACAAACTCTTTAAAGGAATAGAACCAGCCATTCGTTGCCCATGAACATGTTTCTTTTCGAACGGAATCAGACCAAACGATCCCTTATACAGACTGATTTTGACGAAGAAACGGTTGTAGTCGATATAACCATTATAACTGACTTAGCCTGTATATATACAATTTAAATTACTGGACAGAAATTTGATAAATACGATGCACAATTTATTGCCAGGATTGAATAAATACTAGTGAATAGCCTTTTCAGAAACCAATTAACTCGATCCCAACTCTTAAGATATTTAATGGCCAAAACTTGGAGTGTGCTCATAAATTTTTAATGTAATTAATTTCAATGGCAAAATACCACGGAATATAACTCAGTTTCTTTCAGTAGAATATCTTTATTTTAAACTGCGACTATTACCCAAAAGCTTGGCTGTGTTCAACTGTTAAGGTAAATTTTTGTGGAATTTTCTTAACACATTATCTTGGCAGTCAGAAGTTTACCTTATTTTACCCTTTCCACTTTCCTTGCACTGCACTTATTTTTAACAACACTGTATTCTTATCATCAAGAGGAGAAATAAAAGAAAGGCAGAATACAAATTTTAAAAGTAAGTTTCTGTTATTTTTTGTCAAGCAAACACGTTCACGAATTTTCGTATTTATTTCAGCAATCAGAAGAGGACGACCCACAAAGTACTCATATCTGTCAAGGTCCTCCAAGTCGTTCACCTCTCAGTACGACCTTATAACGCTCCTGACCCAGTTAGAAAGAAGTGCCAGAGCGTCCATAACTGATGCTCTAAGCTCCACGACCTTGAAGTCTAGTCCATGCCATAAAGTCTGGACCTTATTTTCGGCCACCTTGGAATGGGCTAAGCAGGTGCCTATGTTTTCTAACCTTGATATCTGCGAAAAGTACGCCATGTTACGATGTTGTTGGAGTGATTTATTCATTCTAGTCGCAGCCCAGTATGATCTACAAATTGATTCGGTGGCCCTCGCGTACGAGATCGAGACATGCGCAGGAATGTGCAACGAACGAAAGCTTCGATTGAAGCAGACACTGGCCAATTTTCATGAGTGCTTGCTGCGCCTGCGTGGTTTAGAGGAAGCTGAAAACGCATGTCTGAAAGTTATGGTACTATTTTCTTCAGGTGAGACAAAATATATTAATTGTATACCAGTGTAATAAAGTAAAATACTCAGCTTGGTAGGACGCTTAAAGGAGCTTACGGTATATTGAGTTATTTTGGCTAAGTACAAAATTACCTTTAAATTGAAGGAAACCTGAAAACAATACTTCAGTAAGATGGAAAAACACCAAAGAGATAATAATAAACCATAAAGAAACAAGGATGTTAAGGATGGAGAAGATTAACATGCATTAAAAACGACGAAATTGAGAAATTTATGCTAAACTTTTCAAGACGCGAAAATTGTGACGCAGCTCTTTAAATTAAAGCACAGAACGAGCCGCATTAGGAGTTTTGCTAAACGTTCGTTGATTCAGGTTTACGTTATCTGTGATAAAAGTAAACTCAATTACATGTAAACACTGTTTTTCGTTTTCTTTCCTAGACAGCGCCGAAGCTCGTTGTCTGCCAGACGCTGAAACAAGTCAAGAGGTTGTTTTATCTGCCATGGAACGCTACTGCAAGAACCGTTTTCCCACGGAAACGTTCAGATTTGGCAAAATACTCCTCAAGCTGATGGGACTTCGAGCAGTGAACGCGACCGATTTGGAATTCTTGTTCTTCTCCAAAATCCTACATCACACATCTATCGCTGGCGTGATTGGAAACCAGCTTGTTAGCGAATTACCCTCTCCTGACTCGTCTTTTAAAGAGACAAGCTTCAAAAGCCACAAGTAAAAAACAAAACCAGCAAACAGAAAAGCAAACTACATAATTTATTAAAATCTTACTTATATAGCGGCTTTCAATCGGGTGTCGTAAAGCCTAAACTAAAGAAATCAGTCTAGCCAATCACAAAGGACACAGACAATCCAGTGAACCAATCAAAACTCGAAGTAATTACATGTAGCTGACGCAAAGCGCGGGAAAACGTGTGCGAGCGAGTAGTGATTGGTTTTGGTTTAACATCTGATTGGATAAGAAAGTGGCGCGAGTTTTTCCAGTCGTGTAGCGTGCATGATAATGCAAAACCAATTGCTTTTCGACACTCAAGTGAAAAACCGCTCTACAAATAGCATTGAGTCGCATCGAAAAGCAATTCTAGTAACAAAAGTTTCGTTTATATTACTCAGTTCGATTGTACTGCAATAAACCAAGTTGCAGGTTAACAAATTACAAGTTGATTAGTTTATTTGAGGCACCAAATGAAAAAGGTTTGATGTTAGAAATAATGAAGGGCATCTTGAAAAGATAACTGTGCAAAACTGAAAATAAAAATAATACCACATGTCTAGTACTACGTTATAATATTGATAAGAACTAATTACTTCTACCTCAGTTGTATTTGTGTGGTAGTTGCACTGATTTAAACTGATATTAGCAAGTTTTCTGCGGGTGGAAATAGCCCCGCTGCAGCTGAAATGCGACATATGTATATTAAGTCTTGGTCAAATGACTTATTACGATCGTCCTTTGTATAAAAACAGCATGATATTCAACACAAGTACCCTACCAAGGTATAGTGCATTAAACATAAATATATATTGCAGGGCTCTCAGTAAACAATCAAACCTCAAAACAATGAGACTTTCTTGTTAAAAACACAGTGGAAAAACTTTATAGTAAATTGTAAATAGTTTGAAAATTGAAATGATATTCTTCAGTTTAATTTGTTTCACTGAGGTCTCGATGTATTTAGCGTTTCATAAATTAGTATTAAAACACATTTGCTCTCTTCATGAAATGACAAAATAATGATTTTTAGAAGAAGAACTTTGGTGTAAAATAATGTTTCGATAATAAAAAGAAGACGTATCTTAACCGTGAAGTAATATTTTCTGGCTCTCTAACTCTATGTAGTGTTTGACATTAAAAATTCCTCCTTATGAAATCGACACAAAGTAACTCCTTCAGCCAATGAAAATAAAGAAAATTCTCACTGAAGAGAAATGCTATAAATCTTTAAAGAACTGTGGGGAGAATCTGGTGTTCAAACTGATGTTTTTGAAATATGATCTCCGCCAAACATTCGAGCAAGAATAGCAAAAATAAAGTTACCAAAAAATCTCATAGCATGGTAAATATTTGAATACAGTTAATAAGAACTTATCGAGGGAAAATTGAATCTGAAGTTATCCGTATTTTAATTTAAACGGACGTTCCACATCAGTTCAGAACACTAACACATACTGCATTCTTACGAGGTTTGACATTAACTTTCTCGAGAATGCTTGAGAAATTAATTGCGAGGTCACTTAGAAAAATGAATTAAACTGAGATGTCTCAAAAAGTCTTCAAAACGTTTCCTTGCTATGAATGGATTTTGAGAAAATAATTTTTGCACTTATATTGAATCCGTCCGTAATCTTCCTGTTCTCAGTATTCAGATTTTTTATAGACTGTGTCGTAATAAAGCGAAAATGTACTTCACAGTTAGTTAGGCCGCTAAAAAACCTGTTGTTTCTTCAAAAAGTAAGGTTGTAACAATTAATAAAAGTCGTCTACAAAGATCATGACCCAGGTTTAATTACAGCCTGTTTCAATCTGAAACCAGGTAATGTCCGTTTAAATTTCTGAAGAACGTTGTTCCTAATATTAAGAATCAGTTTTAGACTCATAACTTTTCTTTTCCTTCTCTTGGTTTGTCTGCTTCGGGATCACCTATTCAGATCACCAGTAAACTAGCTGGGAGTGGGAACAGGGGTCTATGACCTTTCTACTTCCTTTATCTGTTACTCCGTCGGTTTTCCCCCTTCCCCCGTCCCCGTCCCCTCCCCCCCCCCCCCCCCCATCACTCCCCTCTTCTCCTTTTCCTAACAATCTAGCAGAAAGACAGGTAGCCTGGATTAAAGCCATTTCTTTTGGTAGTTTACTCCCGAGAGAGTGCGACCGAGGGAAGACGGCTGAAATTCAAACTTGTTCCCAGGTCTTTTTTTCACATCTTACGAGAAATGAAAAGCGCCGTGAGGACTACGGACTAGAGGACTAGGCTGGGTTGAAATTTATGCAAACAGAACTCGAAGACAAAATGAATAAGTAAAATATCCTGCCGTTTAAGCGTTACAAGATCGAAAAGTAAAGAGACAGCAAATGACACCAATTTAAAATTGTAAAATCTCAGCGGCCACTTATATTAACTGCTCTCTGTTTTAATATACTTTGTTCTAAATTGAAACGCCCCATAAATAACTAAAATAACGCGCACCTCATTTAAAGCGACTAATTTTCTCTGTAGATGGCCAGCAAAGATATTTTCCTTCAATATCTTGTCAGCTGTCAGCTTGTATTTAATAGACCTTGACAGACCGCGGCAGATGGTACAAACCTAGGCCGGATCACTCATTGTCCCAGAAAACAATTTCCTCGCAGAGGATAAAAATTAATTATCGTGGAGCAGTAATCTTTTCGACTGAGAAAATCGTTTAGTTTCAAGCTCATACTGTGAACTATTGTCTGCGATTGTTTCCTCAGATTTTCAATAGATTTCCACTCCTGACAACCAAAGAAAAATTCTCATTTTACACTATTTGGCGTTCTTATTCCACTTTATTTGCATAAAGCTGACAGCGTTAAAATAGCCTGTAGTTCACAGCAATAGGCAGAGAAAAGTAAGCTGGAAAAACAATACTGAGTACCTTATTGACTTGACATATCTTTTTCATCTATTTCCCAGTCATCCGTGAGTTGAAACTGAGCAAAATGACCGTCGTGTGAGATGGCCGATCCAAGTGGCAACTTAGCAGATACGACCAGGGGTATTCGCACGACATTTGGAATTATTTTTCTAGTGATTGGACTCGTTGCCTCGGCAGGAAATACTTTTATACTTTACGTTGTCAAAAGAGATCCCTTAAAATGCTTCAACAAACCTACAAATGTTTTCAACATCGCATTAACCGTGGCGCACCTCTTCGCTGGAGTGGTCGTCCTGCCATTTACTGGCGTTTTAAATATTCTCAGAGGACAACGCTCGACAGAGAGGTCGCTTTCATCAGCAGTGATTGACCTAGACGCGTTTTTGGTGAATTTCATTATAGCTACTGCGACGGTGTTATTGTTTACTATATCAACTGAAAGATGTGTCGCTGTTCTTCACCCGCGATTTAGCACAAAATGGTTGACGCTTAAGCGGGCAAAAGTCGTGAGCATTACAGCCGCTGTTACGTGTTTCTTGTTTTGCGCTGTTATGTTTCTTCCCATCTCAAAGACTTCCTTTTACATGGTTTACCTTCATATATTTATTTTGCTTCCAGTTTGTGGCATCCTCGCCTCATGTGCGGCGAGATTAAGAAATTTTAAGAAGCACGCTCGCGTCTCGGCAATCAACAGTGGTCTGCCAATCGCTCAGTTGTTTGCCCGTGAAACAAGGAAAAGAAATTCTCAGCTGGTTTACAAACTGTTGGTCACTTTATTTAGCATTCTACTGCCAGTGTTGCTCTCCCTGTTTCTGTTTTACGCCATAAGACTCGTGGAAATAACGTGCGATGATGGCTGTGTCAACGAAAGATGGTTCGTGGTTCTTAGCAACGTCGTTTTAATGCTGTTGTTTTTGAGTGCTGCTCTTAACCCTCATGTACTTGTTTTAAGAATTCCTGAATACTCGCGATCGATAAAGCACATCCTTAGGTTACGGTAATTTACTAACTTTGAAGATTTCTGTATTGCATGCTCTCGACAAACCGCGTTTTGTAGCCATTTTAAAAATTTCTTTCCATGGTTTGTACATAGTTTTATCCGGCTAGTACTTAAAGTTCACTGAAACGTTCATTTTTCAAGATAAATACATAGCACTTTCATTAATTTACAAAAAGAACGCGTAATGAAAGATAAAGAAAGAAAGAATACAAGAGTACGCGGTAATGTTTATCATACAGGTCTACAGTACTCAGTAGCTTAATTTGTAGCATTTCATAAAAAATTAATAATGATTTCTAATTTTGCTGTGTATCAATCTGATTGGCTTCGACCCACCTTCAGGATTATGCCCTGATAGTAAAACGCTCATGCGCGCATTTTTGTCAAAAAGTAAAATTACATTTTGTTTTCGGTATAGTAAATACGCCAGTCTGAAAGTAACAGTTGCTGTCATTATTTTTCGCTGCTTGAGCAAACCGTTCAGTTTGTATTCACAGAGTAAGCACCGGGCGTGAGGTGGGCGGGGGGAGGGGGGGAAGGGGGGCACTCTCATATAAAAAGGACGAGGGTGAACGTGGGGAGTTGTGAAAGCTCCCGCTGTGGACATTATGAGGCTAAACACGCTAAGCAGTACCAAATCACTTTTTTAACCTCTAAAAGGTACGATGAGCACCCCCGTCCTTTTTAAAACGGAGTCCTCCTCTCCCCCCCCCCCTCCCCACGGGAGTAAGCAGTCAGATCGTGGGATTTCAAGGAGTGGGTGTGACAAGTTGTTTTAGCCATAGCAGCTCTTCTAACATTTTATTTAACTATTTACTATCTAAAATTTTATATTATGCGATTAAATAACATATTCCTGTGTACGAATGCTTAAATTTTGGTAATGGAGGAAAAATTTGCTAAAATATCACTTTGTATTTTTTGCCGTAAATATTAGTTAGCCATTTTCCGAAGTTTTGTTTTTTTTTTTAGTCCTCCGAGAAATTATTTAATGATGTATGGTAAATTTAGTATGGCCTCTGCCATTTGTTCTGTTAGAGAGACTAGTGACCCAGATGCCTTATAAACGCTGGAAATGTCCACTTAACCCCCGTCTTAATCAAGCCAGGGAAGCCTTGCAAACAATGATAGTAAGATGTAGGCCGCCTGTAATTTGTTTACATCTTTCTATCATTTTTCAGTATTCTTGATACAGAATAATGGTACGATAATAATGACGTTGTAAGAATAAATTTACTACAGTTCAACCCTATTAAACAGCCACCCTCGAGGAAATGGATAGTGGTCGCTTAAAGGACCCTAGTCAGCTTCTGCCATTTTCGATGCCATCGAAATTAGTGATATTGCATGGGGAAGTGAAATCTTATTACTTTACAGACCTTTACAGTAAGTTGTGTTCCTAAAAGTATGTTTAATTATTTTCAGTAGTTTCATAGTGATTTCCTTCGTTTCGACACGCTCCGAATAAAATATAATAGATTAAGGTAGTAATAATAGATTAAGTTTGGTGTTCAATCAAGATGACATTCGTTCATACAATGTTAGTCTGTCTTAAGTACCGTGGTACCAATACTGTTACACGTTGTTCTTGTTACCTTTTTTTCTTTTTTTTTTGAATTTCTTTTCTTTTGGTTTTTATGATTATTTATATTGGGGTTCTAGGGAATGAGTTACAGCGTTTTTAAGGGGATGGGGGTGGGTTTACCTAGTAGGGGACCTAGCGTTCGTTTGTATGCTCACCTGCCTCATGGCGAATCTGTAACATAATAGCCAAACTCTCGCAAAAAAACCAAAACAAAAATGTGGCTGACAAGAGCCCTTTAAGCGGGCTGACTGCTTAATTTCGGTAAACAACATTAGAAAGCCCTCATCGGGACTTAGATTACTGGCCGCCTTATAGGGGTGGCCGTTTAATACGTGGCCACTTAATTCGACTGCATTGCAGTCGCCCTAGGGTGGTTTTTCGCCTGGGAAACTATATCTGCTATAACGAGTTAAAAGTTATAATTAGTAAGACTTAAAATACAATGGAAGGACTAATAAAAACTTAAAGGAGCAGGCAATAGAGTGAAATAATAAAATTGATCATAAAACAGAAGTGAAAAATAAAATAAAATAAATAAAGTACAAATCAGCAACATTGACCCACGCCGCTGGCGTAAACCTGACATAGTTCGAGAGCGCATTTTTATGCGAGATAGATAGATAGATAGATAGATAGCTTTATTAAGTAAAATCATTGCAGCCCCCGAAGCGGCCGAATTGTGACATACTTTACAACTCGTTAAAATTACAAATATATAGGATAAAACCTAAGAACATAATACTATGAAAACTGATACACGAGTAAATAAAACACTTCTTTTCGTTTGGAAAGAGAAGTCGACGGTAACAATTAAATTCTCGCGCGCCTCAGTGAATTACAATAGGCCATTTCCGAGTTGTCTTTTGCCTCTGTGTGAAAACGAGTCTTCGGGTGAAAGCATTCATATGAAAATGCGCTCCGCCTTCATGTTCATACTCATGCAAATCAAACTTATTTTCATGATAAGAAAGGTTTTGGACGAAGATTCGTCTTGGAACAGAGTCACAAAGTAACTCGGAAATGGCCTATTGAATCCCAATTTCTCGAAATCTCGATTCCTCTAGCCTTCCGATAACTTGAACCAAAAGTCGTTTCTCTTCGATGTGTTTCACTGTAGTTTTATCCCAGATACCTCGAACTCACAATTTCTACGACTAATTTATCGTTTCCCTTAGAGATTCGAGAAATCGCGATTCGGCTGTATGATACAGCTGGGCTGTCCACAGACGCTCTATTTTGTCTTGAGTTCGTCGAGATCCCAAGCTAAGCGAATTAACTCGATGGGGCTGGGGAAAGATCAAATTAATTTTTTTGTGCACGCTTGGCGGCCGCCCTCGCGCACTCGAAGAAAGACTAGAATATAGCCACTTCTCATTACTGTGTACTTACCTCTGCTTTCCGCCTGTAAAATCCAAGCGGCCGGCTGGGAGCTGACTTCAAGTGCCCACACAAGAGCCAGGAGAGGTGCGGGACCTACAAGTTTATTTGAAATGATAGATCAAACCTTTTCGTACTGGCCGATGGAAAGAGAGGTTAAAGAAGAGAGCGAAAGGCAATTGAAATGCGAAAATTGTGAAGTTATTGTGAGTCTCTTCCAGAAGAAATAGAAACTGAATGAGTCCCGCCCTAGAGTTCAAGCATTTTTGCCTGTGTGGTTTGAATAAGCGCCGCGTTCCTGTCCTGGTTTGCAGTGCGCCGCTATTTGTTCCTTTACACGGCCCCAGGAAAGAATAACAGGTAAGATTACCCTTCACCTTCTCCCGGCAGATCGAAATTACGAACTATCTAATGAAGACAAAAAGCGGTGAGGCCATTTGGAATAAGATTGGATTGAAGGTAGAATTTCAGTTTTAAGTGATAGTAATAGTAATAATATTGCACCGATTAACTGTTGGCTGCCGTTTTGTGGAGTTCTTTTACAACCGAGTGTTCGGTGGGGTTGAGTTGATGCCGTGGGTACATTTACAACAACAACAACCATCTATTTTATTTTGCCACATTTACATGTAAAAAACTAGCATAAAAACGATAAACTAAATTCGGCAGAGAAAAAAACCTACTCAGAATAGTAAGAAAACTAAACTAGCTGAGTAGATAGAAAAAATAGTAATATGCTTTATTATATCTCTCAGTTGGTACCCGCGCCGTGTTTGGTCAACTTGGCGGGCCAAATTTTACTGTACGGTCGGCTAAAATTTAAAGCTGTTTTTGTTGCCAAAGTGTTTCGTGATTTATCACCAAGCCGTTCTCAACTCACTTTATAGCAAGTAAAAGTTTAAAACTTTTTTTTTCCTTCTAAATTTGTGTATTTTAATACGCTTACGTCAAGAGTCACTTGACAACAATTTCAAATTGACTCGTTTTGCTTTTGACGTGCGTCATAAATTTGAAGCCGTTTCACGTGAATACAAATCGTTCCCGAACCCGTCAGACACACAGTAAAGGTATAACAAATATCTTACTAACCTCGTCTTCTCGGTCCCTACTGTAAGCTACGGATCCTCGTTTTTTTTCCCGTCGATTTATGGCCGCCCGCTCGCTTTGCGCCTAGGCCATTGGGGTAAACAGCTCGGTCCGTAGCTTACAGTACGGCTCTCGAACTTGGTTAGTAAGAGGTATTTACCTTGGTTGCAACATGCATAATAAAGTAGGTGTTCTGAGGACATGCTAGCCCACGAAAACTTAATAAATTTTCAGAACCTCACGAACACTATTTTAGACATTCTGGTAGAGCTTTTTGCCACTTTTATAGATTCCATTCAATACACTTAAATGGTAATCATTATGAGTAAAACTCCTTTACACACCATATTCTCTCCGTCCCCCACCCCGCTTGAAGCCTTGTTTTCTATGATCCCCTAAATCTCACCCCTCCCCCACTAATTTCACAAAATATGAAAACGGTCCCTCACTTCGGTTACAATGTTTGTTCAGCTGGATGCTCGGAGGACAATAACTGACAATACGTTAACCGATGAAATCGCCTGGAATATCCCCTATATAGATTTGTCGACTAATTAATTCATTTTTTGGTTGAATGATTGATTGACTGACTGACTGACTGACTGACTGACTGATTGATTGATTGATTGATTGATTGTCATCAAGTGGTTGGACGGAATCTACTCTTCGTCTAACATCTTTCCCAGCGGAGGGACCTCTCATATGAAAAGAACGGGCTTGTTCGTCGAAACTTTTCAAAGGAACTCTTAGGAGGTACCAAGATACGTACCGTTTAGTGGACTTGGCTTGAAATTTTTTCTCCCCTGTAAGAGGTATCAATTCTAAAACAACCAAGATCTCCTGTCATATTTTTTTCTGCTCAATATCCTAAAACGTACCAAAAGCGCTTTTTTTAACCGACGAGCACCCAGTCCTTTTTATATGGGTGTTATCCCCGGGGGACTGGACACTACTGATCAAATCTTGCATTTGTACCCTGGATCCTCTTTTAATACGTTCATGAAATAGATTCCGTCATCCGTTTTCATGTCATTTTAATTTTTTATTTTAATAAGTCTGAGAGCTGCGAGCAATTAACAATTTTCCGATTTGCAATCTGTTGCCGTTCTTGTCCACATAGGCCATGGTATTGGTTGCACAATGACTTCAACAGAACAAAGGCGTAAAAATGCGACCAAAGGATTTTCATATTTTTTCTTAACTTCACCTACGGTCTGGACGCCTCCTTTTCACGTTCAACTGATAACGCGAGCAATTTTAATCCTGTAATTGGCCTGTGGATTTTACTTCCGTTGTTTAAATATATAAATTTAGACCCGGACTCATAACCGGCCTCGTTAGCGCAGTAGGCAGCGCGTCAGTCTCATAATCCATGAAAGATATCTGAAGGTCGTGAGTTCGATCCTCACACGGGGCACGGAATTTTTTTTTCTTTCGTTTTCCTTCCTTTTCTGACAATTTTTCTTCTTTTACTCTTTTTTATTATCTCTTTCCTCCGAAGAAAATATTTTTTGTTTGGCCTTGCGTATAGCATCAAACGTTTCTCTCCGACACTCATGAAGCTAATTTATGCAAAAACTACAGCGCATATTAAATGTCTCGTAGCTTCTTTATAATCAATATTTTCCCTTTGGTTCAAATACAGGTGGTAACGATGTCAAGAATAATTGAAATGTAGAATTCTACTTCTTAGATGTCAATTAAGTTTTTTTCAATTTCAGCCGACGAGTTCGCCTCGATTAGTCGATCACCGATCTCAAAAATTTCAAGTGTCGGCCTGGTATTAATCTCCAGCTTTTATGTTTTAACACAGTGTTGATACTTGGTTGGAATTTTCCTTCAAGATATAGCCTTATTTTAGTATCCTTGAACAATGGTGGAAGAGTAATATTTAACAATAATTATTATTCACTGAAGTGGAGGTAAATATCTATCACTTTCACCGACACTGAGGTGAATAATTGTTTTAGTATATACCACACACTGCTGAAAAATTAGCGGACCAAAACGTTATTTTATGTGTGACAAGCGGTCGGAAATTTTAAAATCTCTCACGCCGGCTGCTCGGAGGTGAATAGTACTTGCTAATCACCTCCGAGCTAACCAATCAGAGGGCGCGAAAAGCACTATTCACTTGTGCTGTATATACTAATTAAATTTACTGCTTAAGTTAAGTTTTATCATTTTTATTTTGAGACTCATTAATAATTCATCAAGTATCATGTCGACCTTGACGTTGTTTATTGAGCCGCGTACGCGTACCTCGGATCTTTATAAAGATATATTTTACGATTTTATTTCTCCGTTTTCTACTAAATTTTAGCTTCCATTTAGAAGATTCATCAAACACTCAAAAACTGTGTTTCACCGCATTTTCAAACAAACGTTTGTCAAAAATACTCCGCTACACGTCGTTTGTTTCAACCTGGTTTCAACTCTTTTCTTGGTGTTTGGAAATGTGGCAACAGGGTCTGATTGATGTTACCTCAGGGCTCGGAAAAGATACTACGCAATTCGCAAGATATCCGCAGTTATTATATGTTAATTGATAAACCATCGAATAAAGTGTATGTATTTTTCAGCGCTTCTTCTTTGATGAATCAATGCTACACTTATTCAGTTGATGCCAGTATAATGGTGTCGAAAGGTATTAGACAAATGCTGCTAAATGCTCAATTACTATTGCGGTCTATGACATTTGCAGACGGCAAATGCAGATATGGTATTCCCATCTCCATTACCGGAAGCTAACCGTAAACAGGCTAACCACGAGCGCTATTCAGGCCAGGCCAACCGGAGCGCTGTTTAAAGCCTAAATGTAGTCCACAGTCTGCAAACGTTACACACCGTAATCCGCCGTAAGTAAAAAGATGGCGGCTGTACATTTTACCACAATACCATGCGAACCTTACACAGCCCATAAAAAACCAGGAAAGCCATATTTTTTGCGATATTTGCCTCCGTGCTAACGACATTGTCTATGCTAGGTTTAAGGATTTCAGAACTTTTCTGTACGTTTTTATGAGCATTGTTACAGTTTTCGTGGGCTAAGAATTATGGGTAAATGTACCAGTCGCCATCTTTTTTCTTACGGAGGATTGGCCACAATTTGTTTTATAAACTTTGCCAAACGTTGCGTCTTGTCCTGCTTATGAAAATTCGATGATAAAAAATGCGCTTTGCCGGGCCCTTTTTTAATTATAAGCACTTAAAACTAAAATTAACGGTGTTTTTGGCAGGGCAGACTGTTGCTATGGTAACATAATGTGTCACGAAAATGATAACAGCGTGTTAACCAACGATTGGGCAGTGTTTTAATCTCATAATTGTAGTATCATATGATAAAGAGTAGTTATAATGGTCCATCAAAATCTAAGCCTTGGAAAGTGTTGGAAACTGTTTTGAGCCACATCAACCCTTAATTACATACTTCTCAAACCTTGCATTAGTAAGTTATCGTGCTTATAATGAACAACTTTTCAAAACTAAGCTTACATTAGCAAGTTATCGTGCTTATAACGAACAACTTTCCAAAACTTAGGGAGAAGTTATTTATTAACTATTGTGTCATGTGACATCGAAAAGCTCATTTTTGAAGTCAGACTGCGAAGTTCCGTGGTGAGTAACTGTCCCACAGAGTTGTTTTATTAATAAAAATCATTTGGGAGGGGGGTGGGGGGTATACTGAGACCACCAACAAAGTTTTACACAATTAGTGGAAGCTGCAGGTGGTGGGATCGGAATCAGAACCAACTTGAAGTTTCTCTGAACCCCTTCCCACAAATTTTTATTTTATTCTTGGTAAAAAGATGTATTTCAATATGCTAACTACAATTGCTAAAAAGATTCGGATCTCTGGACTCGCATTTGAGTTATGAACTTGTAAAGCAGTTAAATTAATCAAGGCTGTTCTTAATGGTTATGCTGTTGCTATGGTCACCTTTTTGCCTCACGCAAATGAACATAACATGTTTACCAATCGTTGGGTATACTGTGATATCCTATTTATAACATCAATTGAAATTTTTAAAAAAAGTGTAAGAATTGATTCATCAAGAAAAGCAGTGCTGAAAACGTTTTTAACTGCTTTACTACCTGATTGACGTTTATTTTGCTAGAATTGATTCATCAAACGGAGAAGCGCTAAAAATGATTTAAAAGCTTTGCTAATTGGGTTCCAAAGGATAACTCTTTATACGAGAAAAAGAAAATATTTTAATCTGCAACTAAAGATTTTGCATTTTGATTTAGAATTAAGGATTATGTGATGCGATCTAGCTTATTATTTGCTGGGAGAAAAACCAGTCACTGTTCATGAGGCAAGCAGAACTTGTGGCTCAGTTAAAATATTTAAACCAGTACACCGGTTCTCCTAATGTTACCTTTATCAGGGTTACAAAATATATCGGCGATTTGCGGATAGTTCCTTGCTGTTCTTTGGCTCTGTTTTTGATGCAAGGCTTTAAGTAGAAATAAGTTTCTCAGTGTTCTAAACAGCCGGCGGGCGACAAACAATTGTGCAGCTGATTGTTGGTAATGATCGTTTTATGCCAAATACTGACGTCCCGGTGACAAGCATTTTCTTTTTTTTGCAATTGTAATGCAGAACTTTGAGTAAATATTAAAATGAAATGTTTAACTAGAGAACAAGAAAATTTCAATTCTCTCGACGGTATAGTAAGAAGAGGGAGGCAATTGAATTGTGAAATAAAAATCAGTTATCAGTTATCAGGTATAATACGAAAATAATAATTGCGCTATTCATGTAGACCCGATCGGCCCTAATCATCGGGTCTGTACTGTTACAGAAAACTTCTATTTAACTTGCAAATACAGGTCGGTGACTCGTTAACACATTTGGCACAATTCCCGAGTTGATTAATTCATTTGTATAAATGAAACTCTAAGCTTCCTGTGGTATCACTTTTTGTCAATGTTTCTGAAAAGTTGGACGACCTATGAGTGACCGTTATGGAAGAAGAGAGCGAAATCCCGGATAAGTTGCGAGTCGGTGTATGTTCTACAGTTGGAGCGCTTTATTTACTCGCCTCGATTATCACACTAACAATAAACGGACTGTTATTGTTCGTGATATTCAAAGATCCTTTGAAATGCTTCAGACGACCGTTCGCGGTTTTAATAACTGGATTGGCCACAACCGACTTTCTTGTTGGAGCTATCGGAGACACAACGTCTGCTAAGAATGAGTTTTACTGCGTTAAAAATGAAGACGGTGAGACTTACTTCGATTGGATTATGGATTATTTTATCGATAACTCCGCTACAGTACTGGTCGTGGCTTTGTCTGTTGACCGGCTAATGGCCGTGGCTTTCCCCATTTACTACCGCTGCTCCGTCAAAAAAACTCATTCTGCCATTGCGGTCCTTGTCATCTGGGTATACTGTTTAGCGTTTAGTTTACTCCAACTTGCTGATATTCCTGAGGAAATCTACGATGCTATCGATGTACATATACACATAACGTTGGCGTTGTCAGCCACTGGAGTCATATATTTCATGATATACTGGATCATCCGAAAAAGAAGAAACCTTTTTCCAGGCGAGGAAGTTTCAGGTCAGAAAGCCGAAAAGCACTTGCGAAATCTAAAACGCGAGAAAGAATTCGCTTACACTGCCTTTCTGATACTTCTAGCGTTAGTTTTTACGCAGATTCCGTTTTTGGTTATGACGAAAATTGAGTCAAACTGTGAAAGTTGTGTTGAAACTTCGTGGTTTTTCGTATGCAAGAAATTTGCTGATTTCCTATTGTGCGTCAGCTCTATTGCCAATCCGTTTTTGTATGGGTGGCGCGTCAAGCAATTTCGAAACTCCTTCATGGCAATTTTCTGTAGGTCTCGTCTTGATCAAGCAGACCTCGAAATATCGCAAACTACTCAACCGGCAAACGAAATCAGAAACTGAAGAAAAGAATGTTCTTAACTTTGTTTTAAAGACCATCAGCGATGGCTCATTTTCAATAATTTTATGGGCTTGATTTTACTCCGTCATTAAATTGTTTGTACATAACTCCCCGAGTTCAATTTGAGCCATCCTTGTCCCATTTTGATTCAGTTATCGAATATCACCGCTAAGGCTAAATACTTTGACACTAGGGTTTAATACTTAAAGATTCTTAACTTATCTTATCATATATTTAGCGTTTTTCTGCCTCAGCAAATGTTATTCAAACGAAGTTTTCTTTTTAATTTTAAGATACGCTATACCTTAGCACCCTTCAGTTGAAAGGTATAGACAATAACAACTCAACCTCATTTGTATCTCTTTAAAAAACTTGTAATTGAAGAAAAGAGGGTAATATTTTGTTTTCGATTTTTATTTGCGATATATGTTATTTATTTAATAGCCTACTGCTGTTCGGTACGAAATTATTCGCAGCTTTAATCGTGTTAATTAAATTTTAATACCACCAGCTTCCTTAATGTTTTAGCCGTCTAAAGTCACGAGAATATTTACAGATAAAAAATGACTTTAACTTAAATATTGTAAATCGGCTACTTGTTTTCAAATGTTCCAACTCACTTCTCTTAGCAAAGAACTTGAAGAGACTTCTTGAAAGAGAGATTAGATATGTGTTTTGCAGATATAGCATGTCTCTTGCTGAATTATGTATGATAATGCATTGTGATAAATATGTTAATAAAATTGGCTTTCCGCACAAGTAAATTATTTATGGACGCATGTTGTTCTAACAGTTTGTCGTTTCACCGGGCCTGCCTTTTCTCAGTTCCTCTAGCCCACTGCCACTCCTCTGGTAGCCCCAGTATACATAAACATAAGCGTTTTTTTACAACTTGGGATGTCGTTGCGCCATGTTGCTTGTCTTTGCTTTAAGAGCCAGTTGCTCGCCTAGATCGAAGAGGTTCTAGGTGACTCTGTTTGTACTCATTGCGACTCTTAAAAATCTTAAGACTTTTCGAAAATAGCATGAGGTTCATTCTTAGAATCATTCCGGCTCTCATTTTGGTTTCATTAATGTTCAAACCTCTCAGTAAATACGTGCCTATAAAACCCATATAGTTCACAGCTTACGATTTATTCGATCTCAGCTTGGTTTCATCGATGTTCAAATCTCTTTTAAAAGAACGTGTTTATCAAAGCCATATCTTGAATTTATTCAGTTTACTTTGTGAGAACTCGGCCCCTGAGAAATGACTCAATATATCTTGATCCTTGTTAATTTTTTTCACTGTTACTACTACCTCTTTTAAGTGTTTTTCCATCTAAGAAAGCAAAACATCATTTTACGGTGTTCTTTGAGTAAAAGTAATCTTGTCCTTGAAAAAAATTGCTGACTATATCATGACATGTCACAATTAATAATTAAAGTTACAGGTATTAATCGTGCCAAACGGCGCCTCGGGAATCTTAGCGGTTAATTCTTGTAGTTTTATCGCAACGCTGAAATGGATTCCCTTTAATGAACAACGACAACACTTTGAAACACTTTGACAAAATTAAAGAGAAGACACCGTTATAGCCTTCCTGGTCATTTTTTTTCCTCTTGGTGCTTCAAGAAAAAAGACGCAGAAATAGAGCAGCCTGTGTTTTGACCTGCTGGTCACCTGTTCAAACTTGTCGGGTGGAAAAATCTACAAAAGTAACAAGTCAGCAACAAATTCAAAGAGCTACTATGGTTTATAAGTCTCTACACGCGTTGGCTCCAGAATATCTAAATTCTAAATTCGAGAGGCAAGAAACCGCATATAATCTAAGAGACTGAGAATAAACTAAATGTTCCCTTACCGCCTACAAACCATTATAAAAATAGCTTTAGCTATAGTGGCGCTATTCTTTGGAACAGTTTTCCGCGTGACTTAAGGTTACAGTATACCTTCAGATCGGCAATTTTCTTCAAATTTGGATTTTTGGTTCAAATTAATGGTCGAAGAGTAATCTTTAATTTCTGAAAACAAAATTGAGAAAAACCTAATATTGGCGGAGAAATGGATGTTTTACGTTATGGCCGGAAGTAAAAGTTCCCTCTTGATTGACAGCCCTATAACGTGTATGCAATCAACCGAGACTACTTTCGCGGGAATATTACCGATATTGATACCACGAATTGGCTGGCTACTCAGTTAATCAGCATTGTTAATCCAAGCATTTTTCGTGTTAGATGTAATTCTATTAAGTTATAAGTAAACATGGACCACGGAAAACTCCGTTTACCAGTTCGAAAGAGCGAAGAATGAATAAAAATAGATCAATGAGTGAAGAAGCGAAAGTTGGCCTCGCGGATGAAGCTACGGACGTATCAAGCAGGCAAAAAGATCGAGTCAAGAGAAGAGAAAGGTTGTGTAAAATTTGGGAACTCGACAGCGATAACAGCGATGTTTACAGTGACTCTTTTGTTGAGTTCGATACCGATGAATCGTCCAACTCATTGAGATCCATTGTAATATTATCCATGCACATTTGCTCTGCCGCGCTTTCTTTTGTTTGTTCTCGTCGCCCGGCTACTCTAACGTTCGTATCCTTTTTCGTCTTCCCCATTTTGCCAAACCAGCTTCAAGAAAAACCCAGCTGCAGAAAAATTATCTCTCCGCCTTGAGCGCATTGCGAAACGCAAGGTTTTTTTTTGCAGATTCACGCGTAAATTTCACCGCGAGTTAATGGTAGTAAATTTTCCAAGCGCTGATTGGCTCAGTGATCTGAGAACCCAGTTGAAGGCGTTTGTGGGCGGAGTTTGTTTGCGAAGTAAGATATTTTTCTTAGCGTTGTTTTCTCGGATAAATTTTTTCACTTGAAGCAGACACTTTAAAGAGTTACAACTCAAACGGAATTTGTTTGTTTGCCCTCAAATTTGGACAGTAGCTAGATTAACATATAAAAAACAAAAACGTGTCTGCGAATTGTTTATTTCGAAATATTTTTTCTCCGAGAGCGATTTTTGTACGATCCCTTCACATTTTTTAAATCCTATTTCGAAAATGTTCTGTAACTTTTTACTACAATTGAATATGGAAAAACGCAGACACGCTTTTTTAGCGCTTTTTGTCCTGAAACCGAGGAAAAAATAAATTGGCGAAAAACAAAATTCGCTTTGACTTGTAGCTTCCAAAAGGTGATTAGGACGCTTGCATTTGGTGACCGTGAAAAAATTGGCAATTCATTTTATTTCAAAATTTTTGGTATGGTTTGATAGCCAGCTCTATAAGCTTTAATTTGATATAGGGGCTTAGGTATCTACAGCTTAAACCGGACGCGCTACATCGCTTGGACGCGAGACACCCCTGAAGGTATACGGTAACCTTAAGGGAAGAGGTGAGTCGCTGAGGCAGTTTAAACGCCTACACAAAAGAGATCTATAAGGCACGGCATTCGTGGAAAGCAGCTTTTTTATTTGATTATCATTTTTTTTAAAATTGTATTTGATATTAGGAGTTTTAGCTGACGAATTTTTATTTGTTGAAATAAAGATTATGTCTGTATGTATGTAGAAACTCAAGTCGGTCAGCATGTGTTCGTCATTTTCAATCCTGCATCGGGACATCTGCTGTGCTAACGGATACATCGGTGTCGTTACTAAGGCCTCAACACGAAGGTTTCATTCTGAAAACGCATCCAATGTTTTCCGTCCACACTGCGCCGGTGGAACGTAAAAACGCAAAAATCACATTGTTTGTGTTTGAAGAAAACTCGGATAGGGAAATCAAATGAGAATCGTGACGCCATCGTTTTCTAAAAGATCCGTTTTAAAAATGTTTTCCGTCCACACGAAAACAAAAAGCCGGCGTTTTCAAATCCCTCCGGTTTGAAGGGCGTTTTCGGAAAGCTCTGTTTTCGTGACGGATTAGTGTAGACGGTTGGCCTAACTGTGGAAATAAACGGCCGCGTTTTCAATATTCTCCGGTGTAGTGTGGAGGCTGCCTAACTTATCCGTCGTAAGACAGGAAATGAACTGTAAAACAAATATTTCAGAAAGCCTTAATACAACTGCCATGCTGTTGATTTATGTTTTTCGATCTGTTTGTTTTTTATTCATTGATCTGAATTACAGTCTATTCAGAGTTGATTCCGGTGCAGCTGTTGATTCATACTCTGATATAAAGAAAAAGAAAACACATCACTGTAGAGTGAGACGTGTAATGTCACTCGATATTTGTTTAAAATACAATTCAGTGGAGGCAATATATTTCCTGGCACATTCTTTGTTTGTCAGAGAAAATAATATGAGCTTAACTTTAAACATAGAATTAGAAAGCGATTTCCTGACAGAAAGCTATGCCAAATTTCAACAAGATGTTGGCAAATTTCAGCCAACTCCTCCACAAGTGGTATTTTCGTAAGTTTGCTAATTGACCATATTGCAGTATAAACTATTCGTTTCTATTCTCACCCATCGTCAATCATTCTCATTGCGAAATGAGTCCCAGTCATTTACCGAGTATTGTTCTGCAAATTAAAGTTATTATTGTGGAATTTCTTATGATCCGGTCAAACAAAGATGTAATGGCTCACTTGAGGCAGGAGATTATATTGCAACTTCACTGTATTGCTGCTGTTTGCATGTAACGCCGAGTTTTTGCATATTTCTTTCGTAAATCACTACAGAAAACTTGGAAGAGAAAGAAAGAAAATGGGACTCTGCAGGAGTTCTGGATAGTAGTAGCAGGCATTCCCCTGTACTGCAGGAGTGGTCACTGAGCATTTGGAAACAGAAAATGGTCGCACTTTGCTCAGCTTTTGTGTTTGTTTAGTTTGTGGATAATCTCTGGAGCAAAGAAACTGTCAACGACAATAAAAGCCTGTTACAGCTGAACGAAAACCAGACCATTGCAAAAATGGCGCCAACTGCACATTATCGGGTAACGGTATGGTGCGAAACCGACTCTTGGCGGATCGCGGCGCAAAACGCTTAGTGACGCAAATTGCGTGCCTCACTTTGAATGGTCTTGCTGCACCTACGAACATGTATTGAGTAAAAAGCCCAAAATGAAAAAGATATAACGACGTCGGATCTTTGCATTTGTTCATGTAGTGTCTCCTAAAACGCTGAAAGGGCAGCTTGTGGATCAGCAGCTCGATGGATTTCTGGTAACGACGGATCTCACGAAGAGCGACTGTCCCAGGCCTGTAACAATGAGGTTTCTTGACTCCACCGGTGGCAGGAGCGCTCTTACAAGCTGCCTTTGTGGCGAGCTGTTTACGTGGAGCTTTTCCACCAGTTGATTTACAAGCAGTTTGCTTTGTACGGACCATGTTTTGCAAATCGATAAGACTTCAAAAATGCCGGATCGAAACTTTGCTTGAATTGACCTTTCAAAAGTTTATACCTGGCGGGCTTTTCTCTGATTGGTGGAAATATTTCTATTTTGATTGGTGGACTAGGTGCACAATCTGTTTCTGAAAGATGATTGCAATAGTTTTGGTAAACCCCAGGGGGACTCCCATGCTCCCATGCTCCCATGCTCGTCGGAAATTTTGAAAAGAACCCATAAGAGGTACAAAGATCCTGTTTTGTGGGCGTGGCTTGAATTTTTTTCTCCTCCTAGAGGTACCAATTCTTACATAACACATTATCTCCATTTATATTTTTTCGACTCAGTGCCCCAAAAGGTAACGCACAAGCTCTTGCTATGGATCTTTCGGGGCTTAACACCTAAAAGCTACGACGAGTATCCACGTCCTTTTGATATAGGAGTCCCCCCGGGGGACGAACCAACCTATGCTTGCCAAAGCCCTTGCAGAGTAATACAATGTGCACATATAATACAATGTGTGTTTCCCGCTTTGTATTACACTTGCCATCACTTAACCAATAGAATTTTCTGTGGGTTTCTTAAGAGGTCAAGCTTCTTACAACATAAAGCTGAAACGGCCATTAAAATGCTTACCCCTACTAGTACTTGTTTTCAGAGCGCGGAATACGATTGACGCCATACTATTGTGATGTAAACCTTGACTTGAGTTTCACAACAAATCCTAGACTTTTGAGCAAAGAAGCTTTGGCTCAACCATGACAGCTATTAAAGTTAACTAAAAGGAAAGTGCATAATGCTTAACAAATTTGGCCTTGAAATGGCCTTTTCACTCCGTGAAGTCATAGTTACTAACTAAGGTGCATGGAATAATGGGCAATGGCATTTTGGAAACCAGAAAAAGCTACAGCCGGAATGTCACAATCAGCTATGATACGAAACTAGGACTGAATACATTTGCGAAGAAGGCGAAAGCAGCAAAACTGAAAGATCGGCCAGAAATTGATTTTAGGCCTAAAATTAACCTTAGCATTTCAGTTTTTCACCTTATATTTGAGTCTTGTCCTCTTGTAAAACAGCTGCGTGAAGAAGTATTCTAAGCTTGCTTCCTGGTTTGACTCGCCCAAGGAGTATCATTTCCAGCAGTCTCGGCCTGCCACATGGTATCTTCCCGAAAACTTTTCTCGGCTGTCACAATCATTCCACAATACGGGCGACTTAATTAACAGGAGATTGTCCTTGGAATATTTCGGAAGGAGCTAGACTTTCACGCTCCCTCTCCACACATTTCAATCAAATTCATGAACACCGTGTCTTTAATTTGTGAACACCGCGTCACAAACTTTCCCGCCTTTTCAAACCATTACTTCGTTTAGATCACACTGAAATGTCCACGTCATCCAATCGATTGAAGACTTTTAAAACAGTTATTCCATGTGCTCTTCTTGGAAACGAAATGTTTAAGAAATTGTTAGTACTGGGAGAAATATTTTTGTACTGGGATAAAAATTTTTGAACTGGGATAAATATTTTTGTACTGGGATAATTGCTTTTGTACTGGGATAAATATTTTTTTTTATTGGGGTAATTATTTTTGTACTGGGATAATTATTTTTGTACTGGGATAAATGTTTTGTATTGGGAGAAATATTTTTGTACTGTCCCTGTGGGCCACCGTAGTTTTCTTGCGGCTGGTACGCTCTGCTCCAGATCTCCGACAGGAGCCCATGATTGCCCATGATGGGCTCCTGTCTCCGATTATTACTGCCTCTCCCCCCTCCCTCGCCCACCCCCTCCCCCACTCCCCCATAAACTAATTATATCGAGGAAAAAAATTTGAAGAAGTTTCTTCTTTCGCAAACAACTAATTCCCAATCCCCTTTCGACAGGGCAACACGCTTAGCATGGCGGGAAAATACAAATCGCAGCAGAGTTTCTCAGAGGGGTTCAGCTGTTCATTAGCTTTGATTTGATCGTTTCTCTTTTAATTTTGGTTTTTATTGTCAACGTTGCTTTGGAGGAAACCCTTGTTTTACGGATAAATACAACTTGCGTGCTGGATTAAATGTCGTTCGAAGATTTTCCCAGGGAAGCTTGTGAAAGCTGGAACGAAGTTGGTTTGGTTTACACGCGAAACAAATATGGCCGTATGCGTTCGCCTCCAGGATACACATTAAGTCGCAAAAACGATGGTTCTTTCAAAGACAGTCTCTTCAGAGGTATGTCTTAATATTACTAACGATAAGATGTGCTATCAATAGTTGAAAAGCTTTTTGAGTTTATAAGCTCATAAAATTTGAAGTCCTCTCCTAGAGAAGTCTAATATAGGCTTTGATCAAGCTTTATTTGGCCCCGAAAAGAAAATATTGAAATAAAAATTTATACCGAATCAGTCTTGACTACTGACGTGGATGTCAGTGTTTTCATCTTTCTTCTTATGCAATCCTGAGTAATAGCTTGACTGCTATAAAAATATATACTATTTTCCTCCCTGAACACCCTAAATAATGCCAATCTGCAATGGTGACCGCAGCAAGATGTGACATTAGTTTAAGGTGACAAGCATCCCGACCCTCTCACAGGAGAGTTCCCCTCAGTGGGTACTCAATGTGGTTTTGGTGCCCAGGGGATGGATAGGAAGAGGGAGGACGCAGATTTCTTCCTGATTCTCATACCTATTGCTTTCAATTCCTGCTTCCTACTCTGTGGCTTCGGTATTTTTTGTGCATTTATGTCTCAAACTACTGTACATTTGAACCTCCACTAACGGCCACCTCTCGACAACGGCCACTTTGTTTGGTCCCAGTGGACAGTCCATACATTCACTCTCATTTTAACCTGTCTACAATGTCCACCTTTCCACAACAGCAATGGAAAACTCATCTCAACCAGCCAAAAAAACCGCTACTGAGCAGCCAGTTAATCAACGACTGATGAAAGGTGTATACAAAATCCCATTTTTTTATTGTAAATGGACACCAAACTTTATCTGTACCACACATCACTAGTCTCTGTTTCTGTTAAGTGTCTGTCGCATTGACACATTTTTATCTTTATATGCTAAAATGGGCATCTTTTAACAAAACATGTAGCACCCCCCTTAAGAAACAGGTGTCATATTACACCCCTACCTCCTCATGATAGCCATTTCTTTACAGCAGCCACTTTCCTCTGTCACCAAGGTGGTCTTTGTGGAGAGGCTCAACTGTGTTATGTTGTGTTTGAATATTTGTTTTTATTTTTCTCAGTTCCTTCAACCTTTAGAATTCCATTTTCCACTCTGTTGCCTCACCTCCCACAGATGTTTTGCCACATCAACCAGGTTCCCCTTACTCCTCAGCCCCACTTAGGAACCCTCTTATGATTATGAATTGTCAGTTACTGCAGTGTAAAAACCTGGTTATTGAATTTCTAGGTCAGGGTTACAGTATACAGAGGGCAGATTTTTGATGTGGAACCATTATGACCTATGTGGAAGGCTTTTCCCTCTGACCTTTCTTTATCTGCCAACTAAAAGGTTAAAAAAATTGTTACTTAGCTCTTAATATGTTTTTTTTTTTCCACAGGAGCAAACTGTTCAGTCAACACGGATAACAACACCTACAATCCTCAACTCCTCTTTCGTATCTGTCTGGATTATGTTGCTAAGAACATATCTATGGTAGAATCTTTAGACGGATTTCCAGACATTGTTGGAGAGGAGCTTTTCAAAAAAGTCCAACAGAATGATGGATTTGGATCCGACCCCAAGAATTTGAAGTTGTTCTGTGAAGCGTATGGTATTCTTGTGTTGTCAAAACTGTCCCTTACCTCAGCACACATTCTAACAAGCAATTATTTGGAATATCTTCAACTGTTTGTATATCTGACAGAGCTTGATGTCAGTCACTGTCGTCTTGGAGATACTCATGAGCTGGTGTCATACATTGCTCATTTACATGGGTAGGGGTTGTACATAATTTTGTATTTTTGTGTTTTGACACACCTTAGGATCTCAGGAAAACACTAACAATGTAGAAATGCTAGGTCATCTATAGAATGTTTTCTTTTAGGCCGCTTGAGTAGTTGACAACTCTTGTTGGTCATTTGAAGCAACCTTGAAGCATGTTTACTATAGGCAGTGTCAATCAACATTATCAACCAATTTATCAGCCAACACTTGATACATCAGCCGAGTATCTGCCTTGTATTGCCTGAGTGTCAACTGATACACAGCTGATATATGGGCCGACAGTCGGTCGTGTGTTGGTTGGGTATGCGTGTCAGTCAAGTGTCAGTCTAGTAACTGCCGAAATGTTGATCGACATTTGACCAAAACTGGACCAATGCTCAACCGACACTGCAATGACTGTCAGCTGATATATGAGTTATGTATCACCCAAGTGTCAACTGATACTCTGCCGATGTGTCGACCAAGTGTTGGTCAATATATTGGTCCACAGTGTCGGCTGACACTACCTACAGTAAACATGATCTGTGGCCTTTACACTTCGGTGTCTTCTGAATTGTGGTTAATGTGTTAGGTATTGCAAAACTGTTAAACAAGGTTGATTTGCTGCTTGTCATTGAACATGATTCTAATAACATATTGTACACAAGTCTAGCAACTTGTTGGTCATGTAGAATCTAGCAAACCATTTTTCAATCTCTTTATTCTCTCCCTGATTTTTATTGCAGTTTAACAAAGCTCAGCCTCAAAGAGAACTGCCTTTCCGACACTGGCATAAGAAAACTGACAATACCACAGCGTCTTTTGAGAGGTGGACTTGGGAACCTATCAATTCTGGATTTATCCTTAAATCCTAGTATCACAGATGATAGCATCAAGCACGTCATAAAGCTTAATTCTTTGACTGCCTTAAATCTGTCTGGTACTAAAGTAACTTTTGGATATGGAGTCCCACAACTTATGAACCACACAAACTTGTGTTTAGCAATGGATGTAAGTAACAGAAATATACATAGCTTAATGACGAAGGAACTCAGAGATATACAGTACCTTTAGGTCCCTACAAACAAAAAACTGTTGTTTCAGAGACGCTGTTGCAGAGATACAGTTCCCCTGGATCATGTGTACTAAAGGCATCTGCAGACGAGTGTCGATCAACACCTGGATCAACACTCGATCAACATCTTGATCGATACTCAGTCTACACTTACCAACATCTCAGTCGACAGTCAGTTGTGAGTCAACTAATTTTTGCAGACACACAATCAAGTGTCAATTGATACATATGAGTCAGTCAACATTTAGCCAGCTTTCAACCCACTGTTGATCAGGTGTTGATTAAGTATCAATCAAGATGTCCATCAAATTTTGATTGAGGGTCCATCAAGGGTAAAATTGATACCCGACCACGGATGCCTTAAGTACATATGATCTGTCATGATCCATTCTACTTTTACATGTAAAACAGCACAAGGGACCTAATGTTTGAAAAAATTAAATTGCATAAACGAGGCCCGGGGGATAGATTTTGAGCATGTGACATGACATCATACAATTACGATCTATTTTTTGCAGAGAACTAAAAATGTGAATCAAGGTGTATAAAATATAATGCACACCTGAGGCATTGCTGGCCTGCATAGCAAGAGTTCTCCTATGAACAAATAGCTTTTTCCACATTCTGGCCATGCAAAAATTGTGGCAAGAGCAAAACAAATCGACAAAGGGTAAGGTGGCCACACCCCAACTCCTTTGATTTTTTGCTTTCACCCCAATTTTCACATGACCAGACTTTGCTTGTTCAACCTTGAAAACACTTGCTACACAGGCTAAGGCATTGTACTATGTAGTTCATTTCACTCAGTTATATTCTTATTGTTTCTACCATTTCTTTGTGCTTATAATAAGCTCTATGTACTGTATAATATAATGTTCAGTGGGTTTGGTATACACTGTGGGAGGTATAGACTTGGTGGCCTAATAATAATAATATTAGCATGCTGGACTCTAGATCCAGTGGTCTGGGTTTGAAGCCTGGAAACCGAAATGGGCTGTTTTGGTATGTTCTTCAGCAAGACACTTTATTTTCACACTTCTCTTCATCCAGGTGTAGAAATGGGTAGCAGCAAATTAATGTTAATGTTAGGGGTAACCCTGTGACAGACTAGCATCCCGTCCCATTGGGAACACTCTTTGTTGCTTAATGCTTTTGAAACCAGAGATATACGGGGCTTGCCTGATAGGCCACTGGGCTCAAACTCAGACTTATCCTTAGTATGCACTATTCTAAAATCTGGTATTTATTTTATTTTATTTTATTCATAAAAATGTATGAAAAATGCATGAAATTTATTTCTGAATTTATGAAAATGTATATAAATTTATGATTAATTATTTTATGAAAATGTATGAAAAATCTGGTATTTATTTTATTTTATTTATCTATATTTACACAGGTTGATCATTTCAAGTCAGGTCAAGTTTTTACAGTCACTGAAGGATGGGCTGTTGGTGTGATTGATGACTGGACAGAAAAGTCCAAGACTTGCACTGCAAGAGGCAAAGCAAATGCACAACTTGAAAAGAAAAGTGTTAAGTTCTACAAATCATCACGATCAGGCTTAATGCAAAAGACTGCTGACAAAAACAACACCATCAGTGAACTTCCAACAATCATGCTGAGTTCAAAGACAACTAGACTTGCTTGTTCAAGCTCTACAGAAAAGCGGCAACCTGAAAGAAAATGTATGAAAGACAACAAGGAGAATTCTGCAAGGAATGATCAACCCAAAAAGAAGTTAAAGATGAGTGCAGATGCTTTAGTAACATTGAACAATGTGGAAACTTTAGAAGATGACTTCATTGAACAGTATTTAAACTACAACAAGCAGTGGAAGCCTGCGCAGAGAAAATGTTCACTATTAGAGTCATTAGATCAGGTCAGATAGGTAAGTAAAATAGAGATTAGATAGGTTAAGTGAAATAGTTAGTCTATAATGTTCTATAAATAGACCTCCGATGATCAACTGCCTAGTTGATTTAGCCATCTGGTTATTACCAGGGCTATCATTAAGGGCCGTGACCCCTAATCAAGTATGCTTGATTGGCCATTGATGTTACAGGTGAAATTGCCTGTTGGTAATAGAATTCACTGTCCCATAAAATGTGAAGGACAGGGCTACGGGTGACTCAAAACTTAATGACAGCCCTGATTACCAGGGGTTCCATTGACATTTTCAGCAGGAGGACAACTGGTTTTCACAAGTGGACAAAACTTTCTGAACTGTCATCTAGATGGTCAAACTAGGTGGGCAAAATCATCCTTACAGCTAGTAAATTTACCAGGTGCCTGGCCCTTAATGAAACCCCTGTTATACTGTCCTGTTCTGTTGTCCCCAAGAAAACTGATTCATGATCAGATCATGGTGGCCTATTTCTGGTCACATTTATGGAGTGGGTTCTATTGTATACATTTTAGTACCTAGTTACCAATAAGTTCTCCCCTCTGTACTTAAAACCCTGCTTAGCATTGTGCTCCTCAAATCTTCTGTGCGTGGAACTCAGTTAATATCATACAAAGTAGGTCCGCGCTTCTCATGGCTTCACCCTTTGCCGCTCGATCGCAGAAACCTAACTTCTTGCTGGCTAGGAAAAGAAAGAGACTGCTTGCAGTCTTTGGCAAACATATTGTTCATAAGGAAAGATTTGATTGTATTATCAAATGCTGCTAGTCCTCAAACACAGCTCATCTAACACTAAACAGGTACACAAAAATATTGAGCATGAGTTGCAGAAGAAATGAGTGAGGAAAAGTCTCTAAACATGATTTTAAGTGCAAAGAAAGCCTTGTTCAAACTGAACCATGTTATTTATCCAATTTTTAGGGAATAGCCCTCTTTCTCTGCAAAGCATTCACCTCTAAATCCTGACTAAATTGTACAAGCATCGGGCTGCGGGCAGTAAACTGCATTCCACAAAATGATATTGTACACATAATGTACCCATGCAAAAACTATTCTGTGTTTTCTTGATTAAATGTCAGGGGTGGTATGCACTGTGCACAGTATGCTAATATGTCTGAGCATGAGAATAAAGTGAAACCTGTATTAAGCGGGACCCCTTGGGACCCTCACAGTGTAACACTTTGTGAGATCAAAGACTAGCTAAGACTGCTTGTAGTGCAATATCCAGTCGATCAATACATCAATCTGGAATAATCACTTAGCTTTAAAACGTTATTGCTGAACAATGTTAAGGAGTCTCAGCTGAACCTTCAGAAGTAAACTGAGCCCTTGAAGTGTCTGCTTATTGCAGGTTTTGTGCAACAAAATGGCTTAATATTGGTGCCTGCATCCATTTAATAGAGGTGTCTGCTGAATGCAGGTTTATTTCACAGTAAATGTGTGAAAAAAAGTTCGTGGCTTAAGCTGGTGTCATACAGGTTTCACTGTAAAATTATATGCTAATCATACGGAAAGGTGTCATTAAACAGGAGTAGATCATCCATGCACATCATAGACCCAGCATTTATTCAGGGGCTGGTGTTTCAGTTTTTTTTCCCCATCAATTTTGTTATCTATTAATCTTGTCATAAATTCCCTGTTTACCTGAATTACAGCAAAGTTTTTCTTAAAATTCCAATAAACACGTAAATGATGTCCCAAACTGCAGTCAATAATATTAAAACATAGAAAACAAAAATTTAGATATAGTTGAACATGAAGTATGAGAGACAACATTCGTTAGTATTCGTAAAGAATGTTTTCAGCCCCTCTAAGTTCATGGAACGATCAGCACACCTTTTGATTTGTATGACAATTGGATACAAAATTTACAGAGACTTTTCTAAAATAATATTTTGTCCACCAAGTTAACATAATTATGCAATGCTTTCAAAAATACCTGGCACCTGGTGGAGTTCTGGAGGTGTTTTGTTGTGAAAAGCCAGTGGTAATGTTAGAAGTTTTCAAAAATTAGCCCTCTAGAGGAACTTGATATAAAGGTTAAGTCTGCATACAAGCTAAGAGGCCCATCAGGCCAGAGTTTATCCCAGTTTCTGTAGATGCTAGTCCATTGCAGGGTTACCCCCAGCCTTATATTCGCCGGTACCCATTTATAAACCTGGGTGGAGAGAGGCAATGTGAGAGTTAAGTGTCTTGTTCAAGAATACAACACAATGTCCCCAGCCAGGGCTCGAACCCAGACCACTTGATCCAGAGTCAATTGCACTAACCATGAGGTGACCGCACCTCCAATAGAGGAAATTGTCATAGTCCACTCTTGTTGCTCTCTGAGGGGTACAGCACCCAACTCAGCTACCTAATTGAAATAATTTTTAAAACATGGATTTTATGACACCTAACGTTATTGCCAGTAATAATTGTTTTATTAATTAAAAAAGATAAACCATGCTATCAACAATGCGCATGTTCTTTCACATGAATCCCGTAAGCATAACAAAACTCTTAAGCAAAACAAATACTGTAAATTTTCTATGACACTATGAAAGAAAAAGAGGTGCATGACGTGAAATGTTACAAAACCATGGCAAAATATGATCTATTATTAACACTATATGGAAAGAAGAGTTTGAAATAACAAGATTGAGATTATTGTAACACTTGTGTATTTTATGTGATATGTACATTCGGGAACAGCATATGAATTCTACATTTCCCGATACAAAAGGAACCAATATTAATGCCTAATGTGAACATTTAGGCATAAATATTGTTCTCATACACCTGTTTGTCTAACAACATCTTCGCCCTAAAGAGGGCTGGTCAAAATTTTGCATCTAAAATATTACTAACCCACAAAATTATCAATGATTATGGTTAACACAATGCATGAGTCACTACATACAAATTCAAAACTGTTTCTGATGCTTCGATTTATTAATGGAGCTCGGTCATGGTATTTTTGAGTTGTTTTGGTGATGTTCAAAATCACCTGCAAAATGAAGGAAACCTGAAAAAAGTTGTTCTCATAAAAGAGATAATAAGCCATAAAGGAAAAAGGATGGTTAAGGTTGGCGAAGATTAACACAGATTAAAATGGCAAACTTGAAATATTGAGCCTGAACTTTTCAAGTTGCACAAACCGTGACATAGCTCCTTTAAAGAGTGAAGTTACGTTACCGGTAATTTTACAAATGATGTGGCTGCTACACCTAACAGTTTTTAAGTTCAGACACTGACAATCTATAGAGGTTTAGTCTGTCCTTGTTTGTTAAACATTTTGATCATGCAAGCTAACTAAACTGCACTTACAACAGCAAACCATGTACGGATTGAACTGAAATGTTTATAAATGTGTGATAGCACTGGTGGGTATGGAAGTAACTCACTCTCGAAAAGTCCTTTGATATTGAAACTAGTTCAAATGTATAATACAATAAATTACTATAATTTTCTTCACTTCACAATGCCGCAAGACTACTAGTAATTGTACAAGATACCTAAACTTTTAAACAATAATCTAATTTGGCATTTACCCAATAGAGTTATCATTAATTTTATATCCCGTACCCCCTTGAACATATTTGTGGTAAGTTCTCAAAGAATCTGTACCACTCAGATTCTTATTTATCAAAATAGAACTCTTCATCACATCATGCCTTTAATTTAATTTTAACTTTACTTGAATCTTGTTAGCAGCAGCAGCAGCAGCAACATTGCGAAAAATAAATTGAATTTGGCTCTGTAAACTTGAATGTAGTTAAGCTGGAAATTAGCAATGACTTCACCTAACTGTCAAAATGCTTTCTCAAGTTTACTGTTACACTGTATAAACAATTTGAAAATCTATGAACCTGTCTTTCATTCAATAACCACATAATTTTAAAACTCCCTTTGATCCCCTTCAAGATGGTAAATAACTTTTGTCCTACTACTTTGTCCAACTTGTACATAACGTACTAGTTTTGATCTTACAAAAAGTGCATTTTTGTGATTTTAGTAGTACTTATGTGCAGTTACGCTTCAGCAGAAATACACCACATTTCTACAGAGTAGTAATCTGACAGCACTGAGCAGGGAAAATTCTCCACAAAAAGGAAGCACTGTTTTCTTAATGTTGTGTTGATCTGTAATCCTGGGAAATTTTCCTCAAAATGAAGCTGTATATTATTTAAAGTTCATTGTCTCTCTTCAGACCACATTAGCTATGAATATGCACTTGACAATGGCTTTAGTGTGTCTTCGAATGTGGGTATGTCCATACTGCTTAACATTTGAGTATAACAAAAGGATCCTGCTTCCTCTTCTGGTGTGGGTGTACTAGCCCTTGCAACAGGCTGTAATGGTGGTGGGTTGTAGCCATATAGACTATCTGTGCCATACCATGCCCTCTGAACATCAAGAGCTTGCGTGAAACCATTTTCGAGAGCAATTTTTTTCTCTGTTGTCTGGCGTAAGGTATCCAGTGTTTTTTGACGTTTTCTTGCTTGATACTCATCTACAAAGCTGAAATCGGACAAAGGTCTTGTCACTCCAGCACAGAGTAGGTCCCTTTTTGATGATCGGTTTCCTCTGGGCTTCTGTTTAGACTAAATAGATAAAATAAACATTACAAACTGTCCCAAGACAAAACATTCCTAAGGAATTCAGTCCTCCTTCAGTTTTCTTGCAAAACAACACAAACTAAAATAGAGACTAAAACTATAAGTCACACCTCAAATGCTATAACTGTCAATATTAACTCACATGTGAGAGATAAACAGGAAACAACAAACTCCAAAATATATCTTCTAAGATATAATGGACTATATTATAAGCACGTAGTATCTTTTCTCAGGCCATGTCCATGACACTACACCCAAGAAATTTGAAAATGCAGCTTTAGTTATGGCTAGGCCTACCACCCACTTTAATCTGTCAAAAAACAGCTTTTCGAAAATGCTTTTCAAACTGGAGGAATTTAAAAAACACCGACTTTGCAGAAGAACATTTTGAAAATAGAGCTTTTTAAAAGCAATGACATCATGATAACCATATGATTTCCCTGTGTGAGTTTTCCTCAAACATAAATCCAAATTGACCAATGATTGTTGTGTTTTCAAATTTTCTTTCGTGTATTGAGGAGGGACAACATTTGATGCATTTTCAGGGTGAAAATGCTGTTTTACGATCTCTCCAGCATAGTGCAGACGAGGCCTCAGTCATCAGATTTCTTCTTGTGATTCTCACCTTTCCACTTGAGTTCTGTTGAGGCATCTTGCCATTTGCATGTTGTTTGAAGTGTTTCCTCAGTGAACTAGGGTCTGTGTACCTCTTGGGGCAGCCAGGGACTTGACAAGCATATGGTTTCTACAAACAGAACAAACTAATAAGATTGCTGTTTTCCTTTCACATTGTAACAAGCATGAGAACAGAAATTCAAAATTTGACAG
Organism: Orbicella franksi; assembly: GCF_964199315.1. Classification (NCBI taxonomy): domain Eukaryota; kingdom Metazoa; phylum Cnidaria; class Anthozoa; order Scleractinia; family Merulinidae; genus Orbicella; species Orbicella franksi. Next base: position 4,877,728 of record NC_138158.1, on the reverse strand, counting down.
AGTCCTAAATGCTATTACAAGTTCCCATAGATTATTCAAACTCTTCTATTGAAAGGGCAAAGGTTACATGTATTTTAATGTAGCAAACTAGTGATGGCAGTTCTTCTGTTCATTTCTGTTTGCAAAAGTTGAATAAAAGATAATTTAGAGGAATGAAAAAAAAAATAGATTCAACTAAAACAATGATTTGTGTTTCTAAAATCATAGGTCAGCCCAGCTAATCTTGTTGACTGTTTTTTGGTTTTTCACTGGTGCAAACCTTGAATTCCTCTGAAACAATGCATCATTGAAGAAACTTTCACAAGTCATCACAGAAGAAACTCGAGGAAAAAAAAAGAAAAGTGCCAAGAAGGTGTAAATTAATTCCCAGGGACCCCCAAGAGTCCATCAAAAATTCATACCCCCTACCCTGAAAAAACAAATCACTGATTTTACAGCCATGTCATTGTGAAAGGAGATTGGGGAGATATAGATTTTTCACAGCATTATTAGGGCAAGTTGCACTGTAAGAGTAGAATTTTCTAGAAGTGTAAATTAACATCTGAAATTTTTTATGACATTTCAAAGGATGAATTATCTTACGACTGAAAACAATCCATCATGCATATTACTGGTTGGGTAAAATTATGGCTTTGTTATTTTTCTACTCTGTCTCTTTTTTCCCTCATGTTCCCTGCCTTGGTAGGCAATTCTGTCTCTGTGACATATTTTTACTCTGATAACTTGTACACCGGATATACTAAAACATTAGGAAGAAATTTTTTCCATTAGACATACCGTATCTTGATGTGTTCTTTGATGCTTGGCTCTGTCTGATGAGTTGGAAAATGATTTTGGACAACCAAGATGTTGACACAAGTATGGCTTTTCCCCAGTGTGTGACCGCATGTGTATTTTCAGATTTTCTAGTCTTGAAAATGCTTTATTACATCCTGGAAACTGCAAGACAAAGAAGATCATCTCAAGGTCATTTGATATACTTTTTGTATAAGCTCAGCCTAAGCTAGGAAAGCCCAGGTGCCTGAGTACTAATGCTACTCATTCACCACAAGACTGGATCACATTTGCTTTTTCTGACAATATTACAACTTAAAAATAGGAGACAAAAAGGAATGTTCAGCTGTTTTGAAAGTCAAATCTCTTCTAATATGCCCCACTTGATGCTAAAATATCAACAAGAAATATTGTAGAAGAAGAGGTTTTTTTCACCACATCAGCACAATACAACAGATTTAATGTAACATTATATTATACCTCTTTTTTAACAAAACAAGGATCGACATAAACATATAAGAAGTTTACCATTCATTCATAACGCTTATTAGTTGCTACATGTAGCTACATTGGACAGTATATTTTGGGTATTCTTCCACATTCTGCTTTAGCAGAGGTTATTCCAACGAAAGTTGGATAAATTAATAGGGCTGGGTGTTTGAAGACTCTGCATTTATTTGCGAGCCTTTTGTTGTCAACATCCTTTCCCCAAATCTCGGTGCTTTTTTTTTGTCTTTCAAAGTATAAGGTGAAGTTTACTAAGTCAGTATAAATATAGCTTTGAATTAACTGACAAAAAAATAACTGTCGACCAACTGTTAACCGCAACAGTCACCCAAAAGACGGCAGACAAACAGCTCAAGTCTGCTGACAGACGACTGACAATATCTTTTGGGGGCTGTTCCTCTATTCTTGATGTGCATTTCCACTCTGAACTAAGCTACATCATGTAATGACTCTTTGTAACTTGTATTTTTAGTGTTTTACATATTTAATTCTGAGTTTTTGTTAACCTTACAGAAATCATCTTTGCAATCTGATCTGATCTTGTTCAAAGTTTCAAAGCTTCTCGAGCTTGACTTGCTAGCATAGCCTGAATACACGAGAACTTTTTTCCTTGCAATGGGACATGTTTGAGAGACCACGAGATTGAACTTTTACAACACAAGCATTGCCAGGCATATCTTCTGTGTTTGTAATTCTTTATGTGGGGCTGCTTTAAGTACATTTGTGTTTTAATACCACTTCTGTGCATTTGTTTAAGGATTATTTCATCAATTTTAAAGTTCTTAAAAACACCTTTACTCAATGGCATTGTAGTGGATCTAATTTATACAAAGAGAGGTTGGTTAACCTAAAATGTTTAGTTTTGTTAGAAATAATTTTCTTGTCACAATATTGCTTCTATCAAAGATTGTTCACCTTTGCCTTTTTCTACCTATTTTCAAATAACAAAACAATTTAAAGAGGAAATAAACTTTTTATGGACCAGCTAGAGCTTTAACTTAATCCTTGCTTAGTAAAATGTAATTTCAACAATGTTAAGAGTATTGACTCTAAACTTCACAGTTCAAACATATGGTGTAAAATTCTTGGATAAGCAGTAACTTGATCACAACATCACACACCTGTCCTTTGCGTAATATAACTAGCACAAGTAGAATAGAAAAAATCGGTTCTTTACCAGCTGGAGGTTTTTAATAACGAGAGATAAAATCCATTGAAGAGGATTTAATTTTTTTCTTGCTTTTCAGTTAGATTTGATCAAGGAAATTATTTCTAACTGTATGTAGTTTTTTTTTTTTCAATTTTCAGATGGACAACCATCGCATGTTATTTATTTATGGATGTCATATGATGTATCAGACAATTTTTTGTCATAAAATAGACATTTGTTGATGTTCTAGAGGACTTTTGGCCTTATACCGATGGGAAATTCATTGTCAGGAAAAATTGGGCAAAGAAGTACTATTTGGTAATTGCTGCAATCAAATTCGCCACTGAGTTTTTCATCAAATGGTTTCTGAAAACAATAGATGAATAGTTTGTTTAGGTAGCTGTGCGTCAATTTGAAATCAAACAGACTGCTGGTTGTCCGAAGTAAATGTTTAAACTATAATGTCCCCCAAAATTAATTTGTATTTAGGGAAACAATTGAAGACGTCCAATTTCATTTAACTTTGATTGATTTAGGGAAGAAGCTTAATAAATGCTGGAAAAACCACAAAGAATTGAGTAAAAAGCAATTAAAATCCATGTAAGTTAAATTGCCTTCTGCGGCTTTTGAAAGAATTGTAAGAAAACACAGCAAAGTTTATGGTTTGTTGAAGTTCCGTGACTAAACCGACGGTGAATGGCTTGAATTAAATATGCAATTTGAAACAAAATTGCCTTTAACACAACAAACTTAAGACAATCTAGCAAATTTTTTTTTCTATTTTTGTGGCAGCAGGTGCAAGAATTTAACACACAAAAGAAACATATCAATCATATTTTTTGTCTCAAACGCAGACATCACTAGAAAAAGTCGTACACTGAGAAAATATTAAAAATACCCGTGAAAATTTTAATAAAAAAAGACGGCTATTAAATTTGCCGTGTTTACTTAAGACGCACACGTACGTGTACAGGAAAAATCGCACTTCAACAAATTATAAGCGAATTTTTTTGAAGTGTTGATAAATCGAAAATAAAAAGGTTGTATGAACAATATAACACTCGATACTCAAAGCCAGCTGGTGAAGCAATACACGAATGTAAAAAAATCCTGGCAAAGTGTTCCGTGACTGAGCGAATCACGCTAACAGCAGGGAACTTGTTTACCAAGGTCAATTACTACTGAGAAACACTAGGTAGAGCTATGGCGCTCCTAAAACTCACCCGTATTGCTCAGCAACTGAGTTCAAGCTAGATCTATTTTACTTTACGTTAAATTCAATTAAAGCAACACCCTGATTTGAAAGGAGAAACAACACTTGGGTTCGAAAAGGTTATCTTACAACTTTTCAAAGCCGCATGTCTTTGTACAGTCTTTGTACTGTTCCGAACTCCTCCCCTCTAAGTTAGCCAACAAATGTGTCAAAGAGGCCTCTCTGTTCTTTTACACACGAGAAGCTAATCAAACAATAAAGAAAATACAAAATCGCGAAGGTGTTAAGTTACTTTTTTTTTTTTGTTCTCTTAATTTCTTTTCTCGCGCAGAAATCGGACACTTTTCGAACAAGCAAGGTACATTAGTGTAAGAATAATTGGTTGCGAAAACAATTGTATTTTGACCCCCCGAGTCTCAACCACATGGTGCATCTACAGCGGTCGCGTACATGCCACATTTTTGCGCGAAATTATGCGTGGCAACGTTTCACAAACCAAAGATATAATCTCTTGTGAGGCTTGGATTACCGTCTTGAACACTCATGACCCGCTAGACAGGATTTAAAATGGATTAAACCTTTTCGTGATCTACACCGTCTACTCGATGTCGATCCAAGAAATTTGTTTTTCTTTTCGGGTGCCCCGAACCGCAAGTATAACAAATATGCCATTGAATTTTAAGCCCCAGAGGCCGAACTGAAAGACAAACAATGCGATTATTGTGTCTTATGCAAATCACTGCAGAAACCCTGGCGTGAAGGGACGAATGCATGCCGCACTAGAATGTCACCTATAGCTACGACGGAACGGTCTTCTTTGAAAACGGAGAAGAGGTTTTTTCCTGACCGCAAGTTACGAAATTGTGCAACGTATTTCCTGTGCGTTTCACATGTAGCTTTGTATTAGCGGGGCAACAAAAGCCCTCGGCCCGAAGAAAAGATACTCGTGAGACTCGGTCTATGAAAACATGATTAAATTATACCGAAAATGGCATTTGAATATAAACGCTCGTGACTTCGGCTAAGCCGCGCGGTGAATGAATTGAAATTCACTTGCGGGTTTATTTTTAGAAATTCGCGCAAAACAAAAACACTATATGCGCCATGTTCGATGGAAGTGGAAAACCTCGAGGTTTGACGAAACATTTCTCCAGATCAAATTGAGTGTAAAAAATTGAGTGTAAAATAATTGACGCGATGTATTTGATAGAATGTTAAAACAATGCAAAACAAACAAGAGTTCACATAATCAGTTTGCTCTATACTCACCGTACATTTGTTGGGTTTCTCGCCCGAGTGTACTCTCATATGAATCACCAACTTGTACCGTGCGTTAAAACAACGTCGCTGTCTGCTGCAATCCTTCCAGTAACATATGTAAAGATCGTCAGCCTTTCGTTGGTCGATGTGAACTTTCTCAATATGCCGAACCAGGTCATCTTGTTCCGAATAAAGTCCATCACATCCCAGCCATTTGCAAGGGAACACACAGCTCTCCTCGCTAGGAACCGAGTCCTTTATACTGTTTGAAGAGGTCGTAGGAGGCTTCTTTTCTTTAATTGATTCTTCTCCGCTGTTCCAACTTTTCTCGTTCTCAACCTGGGAAGCTTTCTCGTCTTCTTTGTCCCTCGGCGGTGACAAAAACTTTCCAAACGTTTGCAAATGTTCCTTGAGAATCTGCTCGGATTTCGTGCGGCTTCCTGGCTTGAATAACTGCGAAAGCTTGCTTCTCGGGTCGGGAACTACTGTCACGTTGGGAGTGATCGAGTCAGCTTGGTTACTCCAGACCCGGTAATTGGCGAAAGATCTAGGATTGTAGTTCTGGTATGCTCTTGTTCTATCAAAAGCATACCCGGGGATTGATTCTGTAGGTGAAAGGTCCGAATCGGACTCGCTGTAGGGAAAAAATTGACGCGCTCGTGTTGAATGGCACGGACTGCCAAGATCGGATTCTGATGGCGCGGAGCTCCCTGTCGAGAATGACGGCGAGAAGTTATCAGCTTGAAACGGTTGTTGTCGTCCATTGAAGAGGCTACTAGCGCCATCAGAGGTCGAACTTGACCAGCTCCGGCGTTGTGGTGCTTCTGGGTAGTTGTACTGGCGAGCCGGGCCGTTTATTTGGCCGCGAGTTCCTTGAGAGCTAAACCGAGACAGCGAGACGCCATTCCGGGCGAGTTCAGACTCAAAGTTTGCCTTCTCGGCCAGCTCTGATAAGCCAGCTAGAGGGTTAATGTTCACCGATTGCGGGCAATTTTGCAGGGTCGGCGAAAGGCAGCCATTTCCAACACCTTGGGAATAATGCGCGGCAGCTTTTTCGGCCGCAAATCCATTTTGCGTGTTGAGCGCGTTAGGCAAGTTAACACCGCTTGATGTGGACATTCCACCATGTGTATTGTGATGCATGTAATGATAATCAAACATGGCTGTACTTCTCTCCGACGTAATCAGTTTTCTACTCCCGATGTCGGCAGTTAATTCTGCTTGATTAAAAGAATCGTAACTTCCACGGTAATTTCTGACTCTTGCCGCCATAGAAATCTCGTGGGCTTCACTCTGAAATTTCGGCCCTTGCGTACGAGTCGCGTAAAACCCACTTCCAGATCCATACATTATGCCGTTGAAAGGCGCAGGGGACCTCAGAGCCCTGTTGTCCGTGTCTTCAGAAATTTCACCTTCGCTCCCCTCGAGTTCCTCGGAGAAGGTTTTAAGATTGATTTCTTGCAGTTGTTCGAGGTATCTGACTGTATCTGTATAATTCTTCAAGTTGAGATCGGCATTCTCTTCTCTCATCACATTCCCCTATAACATTCAAATAACAAAGTAAACAAGATTAAACAACTGGTGAAATGAGCAAAGAGAGAAAAATGCCCCTAAACTCCCACAGGCCGGTGTCTCGCACTTGGTAAATGAAAAATAAATTCCCAGCTGAGCGATTCTGGTCATTTAAGTTACCTTGGCTTCAAATGATTTTGCTGTGAAGCCCGCGCAAAGCTCCGTTCAAACGCGCCGGGCTGATAATACGCTGTAAAAGCATGTAAATTACTTAAGGGAAAGCTGTCTTTCTCTTATCTTTACACACGAATGGAAATAACAATAGAAATGCTAAACTAGAGCACTAAATCTGCCACCTGACTTGTATGATCGCTCCGCTTTTCTGCAGGAAACCCAGCTTGATTGACACCTATTCATATTTATCACCATGGAGACTAATAAAGACTTATTAAATTTCACCGCCTCACCAATCACTTTTCAGCGCAAGGCCTCGAGAGGCGGAGAAGCTATTTTTTTCGCAGTGTTTTAACTTCATTGGCTTTGCCTTTGAACGGCCGTCATCGTTCCACCCGTAGGCAAAACGACTTTCCCAAGAATCAAAATGCCCTGAGGTGTTCGATAAGGATCTTTCTATTGGCCCATTCAGTCGGATTCATTTAAGGTGTGCATTTGAAGGGTTTCATTAAACCTGACATGAGCTTGACAGTTACTGACAAAAGCTGAGTTACGTATCATTTCCGGTATTTGTTTGTCATAAACGCGCAATTTTCGCACCAAATTGAGGTTTATTAGTTTAATATTTTACCCATCTCCACGTCACAAGCCGCTTTGAGTTGAGAAGAAACTTCTTTACCACCAGACTAAACACCCCATCTTTCGCTTTGTCAACAGTTTATCGTAAAACATTTCTCAAATATGTGATAACCTCTATTCTCTTTTTATATCCAAACGCTTTTTCCTCATTTCTCGATCTCTACTTCATTCATCATTTCATGCAGCATGTCAAAATATATCAGACCGACCGGTAGATAAGTTTATTATTCAACATCCCCGTGGCTATTCTGAAATGACCACTCCTCTGCTTTCGGCGAAGCCAGATAGCGAGCCATTAAAGTAAACCGCCTTACAACAGATCCGCTTCGCTAATAGTTGTTTTATTTCCAATGAAAATTCTGCATCCGCCAGGCGGATCGTTATAAAACGCGCACGAGGGAAACATGGATTGCTGCTCGCGCCGAACGCAAATAAACATATTTGCTTCGCCACTAAAACTCTCCTTCTTTAACAAACAGATGGAAACAGATGGGTGTCATGATAAGCCTATCGAAAATCGAGCTTTGTTTCGGTTATTTTAAAGTTCCGGGCTTTCTTTTCGCCTCGAATTAACTAGGCATTACTTTATGGTTGCCGAAGGATGTAAAATTAAGCTTTGTTATTGGCCCGACCATGCGAATATCCAAAGGAAGTAAGCGGTTGGAATCAAAATAGAAGCGGAATACCTTTCAGAAGTCCTTGAGAAAATGCTGAGAACTGCGTACGCTGTCATCCGTTGTTGTGTAATTGTTGCACGGGTCTTGAGTCAGTTCGTGACACAATTACACTTTACTGCTTGGCAAATTACAACAAAATGAGAAAAGTAAACTCTGCGCTCTGACAGGAAGCCTCAAATATTTCAAGCATCTGCAAGTCGAGGTTATACCTTTTTAAAACGTGTTGAACTTCTCTTCAGTCGCCAAGTGTACAGAACTGTACGGCTCTCGAGTCGACTTGTAACTAGCCCGTGTGGCAGCTTACAGTTGCCCGTTTGATAACATCACTTATAAACCCCGTAAACTAATTGACTTAGCACTTTATAAAATCAGACTAATGTGATAGGAATCTTACCTAAAGTATTAGAAAATTCCCTCTTTGTTTTTTCGCCGTGTTACAACGATTTAAAAGCCCTCCGAGAAATACGATGTTACAGTTCGATGCTTATTTTTCCTGCCAGACGATACGAGGTCGTATTTGCCCGGCATATGGTTTATATCTCATGCCAACGACGGAAACCTTGAACTAACAAGAAGTATCAATTCGCAAAAAAACGTTTCCGGTGCATGCGGTAAGGTTCGGATATGCGTGACAAGATTCGCTTTTAAAAGATAAAAGCATTGGCTAGCCACATTATGACCTTAATAATCTCTCTTTTGATAATTTTTTGTGTATCAATAGGGCCGTGATATTTGCCGTTGAAACTCACAAAAGCTGAAAGACGTAAATTTGTTTAGACTGCCTTGGATCGGGCCTTTTGGGTATTTTTTTTTTCTTTTCACGCGCTTGCCGTAGCAGCGAAACTAAATCAATTTGTTTTCCTCGACAGCAAAAACGTTGCACAATGCACCTACACATGAAGCTAGCTAACCAACTGAAAAGCCAGTAAGTAAACTGTTACATACCGCCTTAGCTGACATGGCGAAGTCCGACTTCGTTTTGCTCCGACTAAAAATTTTTATTAGAATCTACAGTCCAGTTCAGTTGTTTTGAGTTTTGGAGTTAAAATTCCTTCTATTTTCGGTTCTGTTTTTCAAAACACTGCCTTCTTGAATAATAAACACTGAAGTAGGTTCTCTGTTTTCGACGGTCGTGATTGGCTCAATTCTGAAAACCCACTCAAAAGCAAAAGTGAGTCAAATCATGATCATTGCTTCGAGAACATGAAATCATTGAACCGAGTGGTGTTTGGCTGTATTCCGGATTCTTGTTAATAATCCGCCGGAACTTGTTCTGAGCCTTGCCTGAAGTAAGCCTGGAGCTATTTTGTGGAGAAATAACTCTGTGAGTCATACAACGCCACGACACAGCTAGGATCGATCGAAAAAGTCTTTTTAACGAAGAGAAAAAAATCGCACATGTTCCAGTGCTGCTCTCCGGTTATTTGAAAGCCTGTAATAAAGGCTTCGCCGCGAGCATAACAAGCCTGCCTAACTGGTGAATATTCGTTTAGCTCTTTTTTTTTTTTTTTTTTTTCAGGAGTATTGTGTTGAGAGTACTTTGGGGAATGAATTCACTGCAAGAGTTCCGATTGAATCAAGCCGGCTTCTTAAAAGCTTCCGCTCTTGAACAGTGCTAGATAAGCTTATGTTCCTCGAGCAGCCTCGTCGAACTCTCTTGCTGTTATGTTCATTCTTTTGCATAGTAACACTGATTTCTCGTCAAATTGAAATTATTTTGAATATTTTAAGACTAAAACCATGACTTGGCATATGGTTTGAATTTTCTGTTATTGGCTCATCCTTTACGCTTTGGTGCGCGCTCTGTCGAAACATTGCCTTCAAACAAAGCGCCTTAGTCCAGTCTGAGGGAGCGCAGTCACAGTCTGTCTCTAAAACTACCCTCGCTGTTTTCCGCAGCTTCAGCTGTAACATCTAAACAATCTTTCTTATCAGGGTTATCATCCAGGCCTTACACAACGTGGGAGACTTTATTATCCAATTGTAACACAGCGCGATTTTACTCTTCAGTGTTCTTTGCTTCTCTGCTGCACTTTCGTCAGGCGTCGCAGACCGTAATTGGTCCCGGATGTGCTTTAAGAGCGTAGTTTACGTCAGAGCAGGGAACTGACAGCCATTCGTCGAAATTTGCATAGTCACGATTTTAGGTCAAACTTGATAAAACCTTAATCAGAGGGGAGGCCTCAGGTTTTTTTTGGTGGGAGATTTTAAAGGGGTTCCTTGACTCGGTGTGGACGAAGAACTGTAATATAAAAACGCGGGCATGTGCCGGTTTACGCTATTACGCAACTTGTCGGCAATGAAGTTTTTAAAATCCTCCCCAAAAGCAAAGAGCGTAAAGGTGAACCTAAGATCAACCTTATATTGATCACTCAGTTAAAAGTCAGGCAAGCCTCTTCTGCCCTTAGTCATTCGTGACTTAAAGTTTACAACTAAATTTGTGTGTTCTTGAAAAGTTCATCTTATCTTTTATAAGAAAATCAAAGTTATGTGATACACTTTTTGATTATTTTATCACATTTTGCTAGACTTTCAATATTTATCGAAAATCAAAGTTTTCCCTTCGGCTGACCCCACTTGATTCACTTTCCTTTGTGTAGTTTACGCAGGAAAACTTTCCCTGGGGAACACTTATTTTAGGCGTCGGTTCGACAAACTCAAGCGTTATAGTTTCGCTTATCATGGTAGCAGACGTTTTCTTGTAGTGGCTGCCGAGTATTGGGTATGAGTAAAGATTTAAAGTTCACTTTCTGGCTCTAATTAGCGAGTACCTCTGATATTGGTGCTTCGGGAAGTTAATCCCATTGAAATTTCCGCTGCAAAGCGGTTTATCTGTTGATTCTACAATTTCAGCCTTGTGTAAATAAATTTTAAAGTTACAAGAAGTCCAAACTAGTGATTCGCATGACTTTGGCAATGTTTCTGACTCAGCACTTCTATGATCCTTAGTCACTGCTAATGGCTTTCTTCAAAGTCTTTTGAAATTGTATTGATGTAACTTTGTCAATTCTGTTGTTGAGAAAAGTGGAACCAAAATGCTATCGAAAACTTGTTGGAACAAGAACTTCAAATCAAGTTTTCCCACAAATTCTCAGTACGTTTCACTGAGTTTCTTATTGTATTTTTGAGTTGCTTGCAAGCCGAAGTGTATCAAAACTGGCCTTGTGCACCTGCAGAATCCATTGGTAAAAGGTAGCAATGAAAGCTTGCTAAAATCACAGTCTTGTATAAATTAATAAACCGAAGGAGGCATATCCTTAGATTAAATGCTGTTTAGCTACTCCAGTAAATCAAGTCAGAAGAGAGCAAGGTTTTCTCTTTACCTCATCACGCGGCTCCGGACTTGGAAGAAGTTGCATGTTCCTAGACTAGGTTCGCTGTCTACACTAAGCGCTGGTCGCAAAGGCCACTCATTATGTAGTAATTAAAAAAGCCGGCTATTTGCATTAGAATCGTGGGCTCGCGTGCCCAAACTTTCCTATGTAATTTTTAGAGCCAATAACTCTTTCTATTTGACAAGTCATTAAGTATCCAAAAATAAAACACGCTGCTAAGGGTCTGACTCGACCAAGCGTAAAAATGAATGCTTCTCTAGTTCATTGGTTCATTCTAGAGTGTTGAAATTGTTAAATTGTTCGGCGGTTGTTGCGTCATCTTTGGCTGTACTCAGCCTAACCGCGCTCACCTTTAGGTTGCGTGCAGACAATTGTAAGAGCGTTTATGTAATTACTTTCCGCGCACGAAAAGTTTTTTTACTTTTGCATAGTCACCGATCAAAGATTCCATAGCCAAAAAACACACCATTACTAAGAAATCGTCCAGTATTTCCACAAAAGCCTTGTGATACAATTACAACTTAACTCGAAGAGTACTTAGTGAAGTGCGTTCTTTTTTTAAGTTCTTACCGTTGGGAATATAGATTCCAAAACCTCCTCCATGTCAGTTATTTCCACCTTCATTCCTTACCGTTCTCTCTGTTGCTCCAGTGATATTTCGGCAGTGTTCTTTGAATTAAGGACTTTTTCTTTTTCTTACCAGGCAGGGAAAGCACTTGAGAGATTTTTTTTCTCAGGCGTAGCCTTCAGATAAAACGTGCTCGATATCTGCAAGATATTAGCACAAGAAACACACTTGATGAGCATTTTGCACATTTTTTGGGATTTTCCTCAAGTTTTCTTGAGGGAACTATATTTCTCTACTGAACAAAATCTTGAAAGGTTTAACAAACAAGTTTATTAACTGTTAGCTATTTATTACGCGCCTCGTCCGGTTTAAATCACCGTAGTTCTTTAAGAAGAAGGGTAATTTTTCTTTTAGTGAGTGTCTCTAACTGAGTACCAACAAATTTCTTAATCATCATAGGTGTATCACTCTTTTGTTTAAATGGATTTTAACTTTTATTCTTTTCTCCTAGGAAACAATACCATCGTTATGACTAGTTCCTTTTCGAGTTTAAAAATAGTCTTGTACTCTGATTGCTTGTGTAAGTACTTAGACGCATTTGAAAATACAAGATTCTTATACTTCTAAACTTTGTTCGCTTTCCAATAATGGCCATGGCATTTCAATTTTGCGTCGATTCTTGACGATTAAGGCATCTTGAAGCCCTTCAAGCCCGAGTGACAGATAACTACGTAATTATACGTCATTTAACTCCTCATTATCGTTCATGTCACGTGATTTTGCACGTGCTTTGAAGCATAGCCGTCCAGTATGCGCATGCGTGTCCGACCTCTAGCATGAGTCAGCTAGCAACGGTCAAACGTTTACCTGATTTTTTAACGTTAACCTCGATCGTCAATAGCCTTAGGCCTTACTAATGACTGACTAATTAATTGATTAATTAGCGAATTAACTAGCATGCGTTTCAAAAAGTTACGCAATCGTCTTAGCGAAGTCTTGCAGCCTTTAAGGTTTCATCAAAACCTTTAGTTTTACAATGTCTCAAGTCTCAACAAAATCATCTTCTTTCGGTCCCAATCTTCACTTAAACGACTTTACTTAACATATGAGTCCCGCTTTAGTGTTTCAGTTCGTGGTAGAATGTATCTTATAAATTCGACCTTGTTCCCAATTTAGTTAGGGTTTCATGCTTTAATTGTGGTTAAGGAATGGGACTTTGCGATCAAAGACCCTTTGTCACCAAAGTACATGCGCAGTAGTGTCTATCCCTCGAACGTGACAGTTGTGTGGGAAAGTGAAAATATAACTTCAATTTGTGGTTGTTTCCACTGTGTGAACTCCACTTTCGCGTCTTGTGACATGGCAGTTTCTTTATCACATGACTGAGCAACCCCGCGGTTGAAAATCTTTCTGTATAACGCACTGACAACCTCTCTTTTCCGACCACCCAAATTGTCGCGCGTGGTTGTTATAAGATGTTTCACTGATATACTTAAGTGTTATTTAGCTCTAGGAGAAAAATTTCGTCTTTGGTATATTTTAATTACTCTGAAATAATAGGTAGTTTAGCCGTATTTACTGCTAATTTTGAATATAAATAATGCTACACTTTTCTAACTTATTAAAGAATGTTTAGTATAGTGTTCGTATTTTTAACCATATTAGTGAGTACTCTCCTCTCCTCATCTCTCAGTCTCCTGGCTCACCCTACATAGATAGTTCCTTTAGGCTCCATTGTAGTTGCGAATACCAAGGTGATCTCCCTAACATATGTTTCTTGTGTTTAATTTATTTTGTTCTTTACGTTCATACTATTCAAATATTCCAGTGACCCACTGGAAAGGCTTTTATCTTTAACACTTTACTTTCATGTTGTTAAGGTACTGCGTTTTGAAATATTTCTTGGCATCAATGTGTTTGAGAAATATTTATTCGATTTCTGAAAATTTAGTAATCACTAATCCGCATCCTTCTGTCTTAAAAGTTGATCAGCAGCTAATTTCTCATCACGATACCAAAACAAAATCAGCCGTGCTGGTCATGAGAGTAAATGAAACGATCACAGAGAGAAAACTGTCTTGATAAATAAATCAACCCTCCCAGCAAGCATTATAAGAAATGTAAGAGGGCCAGTTGGGAGAACTTAGAATCCCGTCAGTAAACGCGTTATCAGCGAGAAGTACGCGTTATAGGGTTGGCGTTAGAAGTTTTTTTTGTGTGTGCTTCTGTTAATTGTTTCGCAGCGTTGCAGGTTATATGATTAACTTCAATGGTTCTCTGTTCCTTTGATTTTTAGAAAAAAGGGAACAACCAAACATTTTATCGATTAAGAGCAACTAAATAAGTCTAAGAAACTGATAACCTACGACTGAATAAAATTGCCATATTAATTTCATATTGCTCATTATTGTTCGTAGCTGTTAGAAGAAAACACTCCACACATGGACTGAAATGTCAAGTATCTCACACCAAGGTTAGTGTCTTTCAAGATAACAACACTTTGGCTTATTCTGTCTGCATTTGTTGGAAACTGATCTTGATTGCAAAAAGCAGATTAAGTAGCTTTGTAACAGTCTGAATCGTTCAAGACACCCAATGGAACGGTTCGGTACATTATCTGCTCGGAAGGCCTTAAAATGAACAAAAAAGGCCCAACAATGTCGAGAAGACTCGCGTCCCCCTAGAATGGCCCGACACTGAGATACAAATTATATAGTGTAGCCTAAAATTAAGATACAGGGCTTTAAAACACTCCAGATGGCTTAAAACAGCGTTTTGAAGCATTTGAGAGGGTGCCCGGTAGAAAGTCATGTAGTTCAGGTGTGGGTCATCATGTTCTTCGACTTGTGTTGTGTTGTATTCTTGAGCAAGACACTTCACTATCACAGAGCCTCTTATAAGCTTCTCATCCCAGGATTATAATAGGGGAGCAGTGAATTCTTAAGACAACTCGACAAAATGTTATGGTGTAACCTGCAATGCTCTACCAACTCTTGTAGTACTGGCAGTCGCTTTATGTAGCTACATAAGCTGGAACCAGTCGAACATTTCCGGATACGAACAGTACCTCCATAGTTATGGACACTTCTATTTTACGAAAACGTCATTATCTCTCAGAAAAACCAGAAATTCTATCATCTTAACCTCTTTAAACCTCAAAACCTCCATAATACTGATCTTTCTAAGTTACGAATAGCTCATTTTGTCGTGGAGAAACCAAAATTAGCATTATCTCTACCTTCATACAATATGTTCTTCTCCATAATACAGACACTCAACCCTGGACCTCTGGTGTTCGTATTAAAAAGATTTCGCTGCGTCAGCTGTATGAACTATCATATAGGCTCTATAAAGCTGATTTTTGTTATGTTTTGTTTTTAGTAAGGCAATTTGAAAGTCGAAACGCTGTGATATCTAACTGAAAGAAAAAGCAAAAGAACAGTCTGCAGGTCAACATTCATAACGTATATTACTACTTCGTTAACTCTTAGTCATTGTGAGATGACAATTCATTAGATTAATTAGTTCAGGAATGTTTTTATGGGTCAGTTTGGGACTGTTTAGTTTAATTTCATTACCAGTCTTACGTACACTTTCACTTCCATATTCTCACTTACCAAAATCTTCCCAATTGTTCAGTACAGTTCATTGAGCTGCGGCTGTTTTCTGTTTAGTCTTATGTCGTCTTTCTTCGTGCCCTGTGTTGAAAACAAAATGAATATTCGGCTCTAAGCAACGTTAAATACGCTTGCAAGTATTTCCTGTGAGCTGAGGACCTCAACTTTTACGCGACGGTTTGAGAGTATCAAGTGTCTTTTGTATAAAACCCCTTTGTCCAAAAAAGTCAGCCAAGTCGCAGCTTAGGAATTTAAGCGGATAATCCAAAGAATAGACTAGTGCAATCATATTTGCTTTGAAAACATTACCACAAAAATGATAAAAAGGATATCTTTTCCATGATAAGTTTGTTTTTCCTTTTTTCATTCCACGTACCTCATACTAAAGTCACCTTCGGCTGTATATCTAGAGCATCAAACTAAGTCGTAGTGAGCACAGCTAGACTAAGGAATCGTAAAGTTTTTAAACGCATAAGCTCCAATAAAGCGAGTAAAGTTCTGCTATTGTTTGTGGTGTACTATTGATGGTTATTAAATTGGTTTTTTGGGCAGATATCTTTCTTTTCTCTCTCCCATTGTTAACAACAACGGGCAGATATCTGTCTATATCACACGCAAAGAACCCTGCATAATTTACAAACGAGAACACCAGTCTTGACACGATGCTGAACAACTCTCTTACAAAAGCTACGTGTGGAGTCTAAACAAAAACTGGCAAACGTTTTACCTGAAGGAACGTGTAAAATGCTTCGGAACTCCACCTAGTTAATGGACGATTAATAGTTGGTTCATTCTAATCCACTTGAGTGGTTACCACCCATTTCCGTTTTCGCTCGAAATTTTCTTTCGTTTTGTCAAGGGAGTTTCTCAAGGCAGTGGTATTCGCATGTTTGATCGATGTTGTTGGTAGTTTGTTAGAGCATACAGGTCAACGCTTCCAACTTCCTGTGAGGTGATTTTTATCGATCTACAACTGTTTTATTCATGATATTCCACACGAAATGCACGCAAGATTACTGAGTATAGTGAACAGATTATCGAGACAATTATATAATCATTCTTCTTTCAACTCAAGTTTCAAGTACGTAGATGCTAAAACCCGATGCAGACGCAAGGATTATAAACTAATAGCGTTTAGATTTGTTCAGTTCTCACGAAAATAACTACTGAAAAATCTACTCTAAAGCAATATCTGTACAAACAATACCATCAGAGATCCGACCCAAGTGTCACGTACCTTAGTCAAGAACGTGACTTAGAACTGAAGTGGACGGCAGCGATCTAATCAGTGCCTTAACTTCAAAATATATATTAATAGACCTCAGGCTTTTAAAACACTTCAGTGGTTGGTTTGGTTAATTCCTTTTCCGGTATATTTTCTGATTAAGATGTTGGTATCGCCTATCCATACGTTTTCAGACATGGAACCGCAAAAGTTATTTTAAAAAACCCTTTAGGTACAGAACAAAGTGCAATATGTACCTTGCTCGATTACGTCTTCTCAAAAATACCTCACACTAGGATGGCATTTCTTTACTTAACGCGTATTTAACTATTCGAAATTTATAAAGGTTAAATTTTTAATATTTTGCTATACGATTGTTTTAGTTTTGCTTGCGTTTCTGAGCAGCAAATTCTTTAGAAAGGTTTATACTATGCTTTCGTGCTTTTTACAGCTTAAGGGTCGCTAATGGAGTGAGTATCGAGTGAAAAATTCACAGATATGGTCGTACGTCGAGTTTCAATGTGCTCCCGTTGTATATCTCGTCCATGGTGTCATTTTTCGTGATCTAAACAAAACCGTCTGAATGATATATCAAGACAGTGGACGAAAACCCTAAACTTCTTAATTCCGTTGTTTCTTTAATTTCCTTATATTGCTTTGTTTTTAATCAATTTTATCAGTGATCCAAACCGAACTCAACACAACACAGTGCGGTCCAGTATGTAGCCCAATTGAAGTTTTTTTTTCTTTGCCCCACTCACTGCTCATATCAAACGCTATATACCGAAATAAACATTCTAGGACCTTCCAGTGCTTGACTTATAACAAGTACATTTCTTGTGCTTCAGACAAAGTTTGTTCCGTTACCCCAAGACTTGATATCAACGTTTATATGGGTCTTGTCAGTGTTTCTAGAAAGCTCGTAAGCTGCTTGGTTAAGGTCAAGTTCCGTTTAGTTAAGAACTCCTTAAGTATTAACGCGACTTCCTTATGAAAAATGCCTTTTCTCTGTAGTGGCCCTTGTGGTGTGAGGTTAGTTTGTGTATGTTTCTAGAAAGATCCGCCAAAATGACCTCGTATTAGCCTGGATCAGTTCTATTCGTAGTAAAAGTCAAATTATGACTAGTGCGTTTTTAATTCTTGGACAGTTTCACGCTATTGATCAATGAGGGGTGAGGGGTACCCACCCTCATCTACAAAACAAAAACAGCTCATCTAAGAGCTTTGCTAAATTCACTCCTAGTTTAGTGACTAAACTCCTGGTGGTCTGAAAAGCACTGAAGGTTGCTCATCAGAAGTGCCCTCGACTTTACAGCTAAAAGCCACTTTCTCAAACAAGAAAGATAGTTCGAGAGTACTAGCGCTCGTAACAGCCCGTAGTAAGTGCCTCGATGAAAAATTACATGCAAGGAAAATCATGTGGTTTGAGTACGAGATAGTGTGGTTCAACTGTAAAGTTTCTGTAGCAAGAAGCAACTTGGTGCATTGGTACACTCCATGGATGGGATGCTAGTCCATCGCAGGGTTACCGTCAAGCATTCTATCAGGTTTTCTAACAGATTACCAGCACCCATTTATACCATTGGATGGAGAGGGGCATTGTGAGAGTTAAGTGTCTTGCCCAAGAACAAGGATCCATTCCGGGCCTGCTCAAACCTGCATGGACCTCTTGTTCTGGAGTACAGCTCACTAAGTAGTCTATATAGTACCTCTTCTTTTGGCCAACGGCTTATGCTTTATAAATGTGGAACGTTTTTTACCTGCGTGGGTGCTCAATTCATCTGTGTTTGCGGGTCAGACCTCTTTGTAAACTGATACACAGGCAGTCTATACCGAACACGTTTGTAGCAAGCTTGATACTAATTCAAAACCCTGTTAGAACTGGCTTTTTGCCCACAAGGCCGCTATTGCATGGATGCTAATACAGTGGACTCCAGTAGCTGTTATTTTTTATTGCATATTAAGTGCCAGAGGATCTTGTATATTAAACTAGTATTGTCAAAAGTTCTTGCCTTTTAAATCAGACTGGAGATTTTACTTGTTTTTTTCCAATTAACCTTTGTCCAGTTTCTAAAACCGGACCTAATAATAACTCTCTGCAACGAGCTCAGTTACGCAGAATGTTAAACAAACTGAGATGACCTGGAAATATCAAAGCTCCTTCTTAGCTAAAACAGAACACAGTTGCAGAGTAGGCAGTAGCTATAGCCGACTATATATGCCAAGCAGACCGGTAGAAAAAATGAAGATTGATGAACTAGCAAATTCTCAAAGGTGATTTTGAAAGATTCATATGAAAATCATTAAGGAGAAATTATATTTTATTCTAGGGATGGTTTCAATACCAAGTTTGTGGGCAGCGATTTCTAAACATGTACAACTGCATGCTAGACGCATTCTCTCAGAAGCTGTGTTCGTATGGGTTCGCAAATAATAGGTACTTTTATGTAGTTTAAGCGGTTAGATTGTCTCTAGTTCGTCTTGTGTGATCGTCCGGGTGAGGGTAGTTCTGAAGAGAACTGTTGTTGTGACTTCCGCTCACGTTGTCGAAACGTCAGTCACCATCAACAGTTCTTTTCAGAACTACCCTCACCCAGACAATCACAAAACTTGACGAACTACTGATACTCCTGGGTTCAAACCGTTTGCTATAGATTGCCTCAGGGTAAGATTGTGCTTCTCTGGCTCTCTAGAAATGTTTATTGTTACATAACAGCGATGATCATTCAAATCTTTAGAACTATTTTATTGTTATTTAAATAAAGCTGAGAGCACTACATTTGAAACAGACGCCGTGAGCTGTCGTTCACTCCTTTGTGAAATTTAAAGTCCATTGTGGTGGTCAGCGCAAAACGGAAATTTCCCAAGAGTTACACCAAACAATAGCTATATCGTGTGAGTGTTCGTGTAAGTAAGCAAAGCTACAACCATAACCTTATTTGGTCCTTATTGAACTGCTTGCTAGATTGTTTTCAGTAGATTTTACAAAGTTATCGCTAATAAAGTGCTTGCGGTTCCAATCAGGAGCATTATCTAATGATTGACCGTGCCTGCTTAAAGCTTTTATGGCATGCGAGCTAATATGTGTGTGTACGGGAAGAGTAGGTTCGATTCACGCTTTGATAAGCGGCGAATGCGTGGGTTAAAAACAAACGTTTTTGTGGTGAAAATTAACGAGCGAGCCACCGATTTCGACACACCCACAGATTTCCATCCCAAACACATCCCTGTCAAAGTTCGTTGGACACGAATCACACATTAGCATAATTAGTGTCCTAATGAGCTATAGCTTTCGTTGTAATTAAAATTTTACACTTAACGATTTTAAAGAGGCCCTTGAAGACTAGAAAACACTGTCAATATGAGTGAAGTTTTAATCTCAACTCAAAAGTTTCTTTCAAATTATATTGATCACCAACGGTGAAAGTTTCAACCCTGGTTCTAAAATTACCTCCGGGTATCAAAAGCCAAGTGTTCTGCAAGTGACTCAGTATTACGTCAGTTGTCATAGAAACCAATGATTGACAGTTAATGTGTCTCATTATTTTCACCGTTTTAGGGTTTCTTTTCACGTGATATTGCATCTTTTATTATAATGTTGGAAACGCAGGAGTCAAATTCACACGAAATGTGTCCTGCAGATGTTATCTGCAAGGTCAAGTCGTAATTGCAGTCTGGAAGATTCCAAATAGTTTTAAATAAGGCCTTCTAAGAGAAACCCTTAATTCTAAGAGTGTGCTCAACTTTCTCGTGCAGGCTGTTAAATGCTTTGCAGTGTAATGGAGCAGATAGAAATGCTCAAGAGACGTTGGCCAAAAACGTTACTCGTGTTGCCTTTAACTCCAATATCGTCACGTGAAAGAAACACTTTGAACTTTGAAGCTGGGTCCTCTACCGAGGAGGGGGGTACTCCCTTAAATTGGCTATATAGGTATGTGCGGTCCAAAAGGGTAGGGTTTTGCAGCCTTTTTGGTCATAAATAGAGTATCGATTTTGGCCATTTTGGTCATAAATAGGGTATGGTTTTTGCACTCTAGTCTTGAATAAGGTATGTTTTTAAGAAGCTACTTTTTCATCATTATCAATAAGACCATCAGCAAAAACCCTTTACAAATTATGTTTACAGCAATTTAAAATTGGTCTGAACTAGGGAACTAATTATATGGCAGGTCTGAAACAAGCTACTGATTCATTAAGGGTTAGGTCATAAATGGGGTATCGAATATTTGGTCAGGTCATAAATAGGGTAGGAAAAATCGCAGATTTTGGTCATAAATAGGGTAAGGGTTTTGGGAAGCGGGCCGCACACCCCACCCAATTTTTCTGGGAGTACCTCCCCCCGGGTCTTCTAAAGTATCGGAAACCGTGAAAGATAAATACTGCAACTTAATTATGCAGATATTGGACTTACTTTCTGCTCAATCTGACCGTGTGTAGTTTTGCATATTGCCACTGTGAAACTTTACTGATAAGGTAGTTTTCAACAGTTATCAGTAAGATTGTGACCTCTTTACTTTAATTATTTTTCAAGTTTGTCGGTTTGGCTTACAGGAAGAAGGATGATATGTCTAAACCAAACCTTAAATGCAAGAACTGTTCCTAAACCCGCATAAAAGCATCAGTAAAAATAGCAAGGCACTATTTCGCAATAACGTATATTTTTTTTTTTGCAAAACTTGAGCCTTGTTTTCAAGTTAGTCCATATTGAAATCTATTTCCATCCTCGCTGTTGTCAGCCATTCTCTCTCGCTAAAGAGTTTTACAAAACGAAACCATGATTGTTGATTTTTCTATGATCTACGTGGTTTTTCGCTCGGTTCTTTACTGAAACTGTGTTAAAGATAAAAAAGCTTTGGATCTTTGTACACCAACGGTTAGCTATCCTCGATTACTCTTTTTAAAGCACGGAAAATGATCAATGCTGATTTTTGGGTGTGTGAACAGGTTATTAAAACCGGTGTTGCGCAGTTTTGACTAAACCAAAACGGCAATTAGCCCTTTGTAGAAAATTCCACCCTCTTGAAAATACCGCAACCGTAGAATGAAATTAAGCCAGTTTGGGAAAATTCGATTTCTAATAACTGCTGCCATATTTGATTTCTTATTTCGAAGTCGTAAGTATTCTTTAAACTTATTTAAACTTAAGAAAGCTGACAAAGAATATTAACGATCAATTTAGACTATTTAGAGTAGTGAAGTTGTCCTTTGTGTTTGCTATAATGCTTTCGCATTTCCGTATATTAATTCCACGTAATTAATTTTGTAATTAACTCTTTTGCTTATGTAACTCTGCCGCCGAAAGCGTGCAGGCCATCATGCACGTTTTCTATGTCACTGACGGAAAAAGAACCATCTTATAAATTTTTTCAAACTCATTAATAATTCATCAAGTTCAAACAAAGGAAACCATAACCGTGACGGTGTTTGGATATCTGATCTTAATAAGCATAGATTTTTACGACTTTATTTCTCCGTTTTCTCCTCAGTTTTAGTTTCGAGATATATCAAACACTCAAGACGGTGTTTGACCACGTATCCAAACACCTCGACGTTCGTCAAAAATACTCCGCAGCGCGTCGCATTTTCAATTCTCTTCTCGGTGTTTGGAAATGTGGTCAAACACGGTCTTTCCTGTTTGATATACTAATTACCGCACTAAAAGCCCACCATCTCTTTTATTACTATATGACTGGAAAAATGCCAGTTATGGATCGATATTCCATTCCTAGCAGTATGTCGGATGAGTATCACATGACCTTAGTGCATCCACACTATACATCAGGAGGACTTAGGTTTGAATCCTAGCTGGAGAACTCGGAACTCCTTTTCCGAGCATGCCTGTGTCACTGGTAGAAAAAAAAAATCGCCTTCTCATACACGTTTTTACTTTTTAATTGATTTTTCAGATTTGTTTCTGACTTTTAAAGGACGATACACAAATTTACCATAAAAACGAGGAAGACTGCAAAGTAAAACATTACTATGGCAGAGATAGTACCACAAACTGATTAAAAGCAAAAAGAAACAAGATGGTTAAGACTGGGCAAGATTGAGCCTACATCACGCTTTGCACATCTTGAAAAGCTTAACCTAAATGTGTCAAATTCGTCGTTTGAAATCCGCGTTAATCTTCTCCATCCTTAACCATTCTTGTTCATTTATTGTTTATTATTATCTCTTTGGTGTTTTCCTATCTTATTAAACTTCTATTCTCACGTTTCCTTCAATTTAAAGGTAATTTTCTAAGTGGCCAAAATAACTCAAAATATCGTGACTGACGCTCCTTTCAAAATTAACGACGATCTTTTGAATATTCTCGGTTAAAGTTTTCAAGATACACCATCTGTGACATATCTCCTTTGAAATTACTGCCATAAAATTTTACTGTTAATTTTGTGACATTGTACTGATAAACATGATTACTATCACGATTTCACTTCACCACAACTTGGCATAATGAATCATTAATGTCATTAGTTAGTGTTTTTTTTTTTTTTTGGTTACTTTTTTAAGCAACCGCAAATAACTTTGGAAATTTGTAAACATCATTATAGGTCAGGTGTCAGAGTACTTCAAACGGACTCGGATTTTAATGGCTGGCCCCCTTAAAGCCCTTTTCGGCGCACAAAACAGTGTTTTTTTTGTTGTTTTTTTTCGTGGTGTAGTGAATATTTATCATAAGGCAGCTTTTACTGTACAGACTCTGTACATAGCAAGCGCTAATTGAGGTACCGTGGTGAGACAGAGAAGAGAGTGAGTTAAGCCTGCAGTTTGACCTTAAATAAAACATAGTAATAATTACAACAATGTATTTCTTAGACTAATAAAACAAATATATACAGTCAACTAGGTTATAAAAAGGGAAAGCTGAGATATATGACAACTAATAAATAACAAGCTCTTGTTCTTCTTGGGGCATCCTTTTCCTTTCGACCCGTTTCTATCAAAATTAGCGGCTTGAGTTATGAATCAAGGGTTACTCGTAACATGATTGATTTTTCTTGGACATAGATTGACCAAGTTTTCCTTTTTTACCATTTGACTAAATTTTCTTTCCTCTTACCTATAATACTATTTTATAAAATAAACAAAACAGTATGCTCTCAGTAATTGGCTGAAAGCCATTTACATAACTAAAACTTTATGATAACAGGAAACTATATGAAGTGTTGTTATTTCACAATAGAAATAGATATTAAATTTTTTCCTTGTTTCTTCTAAGTTGTAGAAGCTCTGGTGGAGGCTTAGGAGAACTCGAAAGAGCTGTGAAAATACCCGCCTCTGGCTCGTCATTACTCCACTGAGTAACTCGTGTTACAACCATGACAATGTAAAACTCTGAATGTGCTTTCTGTTTTTTTATTGGTAGATATCTACTATTCTATCACGTATGCTCTTCTCTGATTGGCTACGCAACTCACGATCTATTCTGCTGTATCTAGTAGGTAGCTTAGCAGTTTGCGGTTAACAAAATGGTGGCCGCTTCTTTGCGTTTTCGAAGTGTCTTTGAAGAGGATTTGGAGACTAGTGACATTTGAACTAAAACAATCAGATTATTCACCTACGATTTCTATGCGTGATAGAAATCTCGAGCTCACAATGTAACTGTTTAATAGAAAGTGCAAAAAGTATGTTTTTATTTCTCGGATTATGCTAAAGGAACATACCTCCCACTGCTCACTCATTTCCATCCGATGATGGCTTCCTGTGCGCTCTTAAAAACCAATGTGACACTATACGGATGTCTCTGGTTCTTCGTCGTCAAATTGGAAAGAATTTTCTGCTCAAGTCTTATTCGTTTGTTTTGAAGCTTAAAGAGGTCTAGTCAGTCGTTTTACAGGCTTGATTGAAAAAGCCTACAGCAAGGACTTTCTTTTGTCCTAAACTATTTTTATATAAACTTTACATAACAAATTATTTTTCTTGACTGTTTATTATTGACAAATGTTATCCTAAGAGCATTTGGCACTCATAAACACTTGTCATAGCTCGGTTTATTTTTAATCTGGGATCATTTCCTTTCAAAATCAAAGTAATTACTCGAAGAGACCTGTAGAGCTATAAATCATCCAGAATATTTTTTTTTGTTTCTTACTATGCCGGCCATCAAATTATTTAACTTGAGTGTTTATTATTGACAAATTTTCTCTTAAGTGCATTTGGCACTCATAAACACTTCATAGTTCGGTTTATTTTTAATCCGGGAACGTTTGCTATCAAAATCAAAGTGATTACTGGAAGAGACCTATAGAGCTATAAATCACACATATTTTTTTGTTCTTTTTCTTACTCGGTCAACATAAGCCAATTAAGAAAAACACGATCACGTGGAAACACAAGTGTTGTTTTTGTTCAGCCAGGTAACGGTTTATCAGTCAACTTATTATTTCTTTTCTGTTCTCTCAAATTAAGAACCTCTTGTGTAGCGATCGCGAGGCTTGAGAAAGTGTAAAACTTGACAACATAATGGCTGCATGTGATTTCGTTTGAAGAATAAAAATACCTGGTCCGTCATGACGTTATAATTGTGATATTAAATTTCAGGCGTCCAATCAGAAGGAGCGTTATACAATCACCGTAATGTATAAAATGTATTAGAAAATAGTCCAAAGAAGATACACGCACTGCATGATCATTGGTTAAAAACGCTTTTTTTACAACCATGATAACTCGACAGAAAACGCAGAAGTAACATGAGCTGTTGACGTAATGATGGCGCGAGCAAAGAGAATTTACATTTTGATGATCAAAGTAATCAAGTTGTTTTTCTTTCTTTCGTCGCGGAATTTTCTAAAAGAAGTAGAAAACATGTTCTCTTTGTTTCTATAGAGTTTTAGAAACACCCGTGGAAGTTTGGGAGAACTCGTAAAAACTTCCTTCTTTGGGATGTTTTTCAAAAAAGATAGAAAACATTTTTTTCGTGTTTCTATCGATTTAAAATATAAACACTCGTGGAAGTTTGGGAGAACTCGAAAAAACTGTGGAAACACTCGCTTATCGGCTCGTGTTCCCACAGCATTTGTCGTTCTCCCAATCTTCCAGTCGTGTTTCTATTTAACAATTAGATTATGAGCTCGAGATTGCTTTGGGGTGATAGTTCGGCTGAAGGCCGAATCAGCTATCGCCTCGTAGAAATCGAGGGTGGATAACCTAATTGTTTTTGTATAATTCTAACTGAAATTTCCTTCAACTAACGATTCCAGTTATTTCTGGTCTTCTATCAGTACTAAATTTTACGTTTTAGAGAATTCGTGCGGACTGAATTGCCAATTTGACATTTGCAGTTGTGTACTCGCGCTAATCAGTTTCATTTAAAAATTTCGAGCTTTTTTTAATTCAAGAAACCGTAAATGTCCTCCTTTTAGTCTTCTCAGTATTATCCATTTCTTTCTAAATGTTCTTTCAAAATTTCGGAGAAACGAGGAAACGTTGCAATTTTGTCGACCACACCAAGTAACTGCACACCAATGGCCGATAGTATGCAATGGCTCAGCCAATCAGATTACAGCATTTGCATTATAGTATACTAGTAGAATTCTACTCAAACTTGATAGAAAAACGGGAAATGTTGTCTATTTCTTAAACGGTTTATAAAAAAGATCAAAACTTTAGCTCACCTAGCTTTCGTGTGAGGCAGGCCTATTGTGCAAGATTCATTGTGAGGCCATCAACACCATCAAGATCCACTTTAGAGCTAAAAAAAGGCACGACAGCTCACAAGAGGTTCATCTGTCATTACGCCGGGCTAATAAATCAGGTATTATAGCTCATAATGTTTTCTACAGTCGACTGGACAACACAGTGGAAAGCAAATATGTAATGGAAATAAGAAACTCGAAAACTAGAGGTTGTTTCGAGGTTTCTCTCAATTCTAAGAACTAACATTAAAAGAAATATATGGTACTCAGTTAAGAGAATTGATATTTTCATCTTGAGAGTGATAAGCCTCTCCAGAACATCACAGGATTGCCGGTAAAAGGTCATAATTCCACCATTCTATATTTACGTCGAAACAAACGCCTCAAAAACTTCCGTTAATTAAAAAACGCTCTTGCGGTGTTTTTTTGAAGTGAAATTAGCTTTTTCGAGGTGCTTTCATGTTCAAAAGTGACTTGCGTAAGTAAATAAATATTGCCTTGAGTTTTGACAAATTATCTATACCAAACAAGTGGTCTAAGTGGCTTCTTTGGAGTAATTAACAGTCTTACAACGTAATGCACGCCAGCGATTGCTTTAGGTAGCTAATAGCAGTTTAAAATCATTGCTGAAGCAAACATAGATTCATTAACGACAATAGGGAATAACTCAAAAGTAAACAGTTATGCAGGAATATGAGGGGTATAAGCCACTATAAGGAGATGTATCTTCTGATGAACAACCCAGCCTTTATTAATTTGCGGAACTTTGCGGTTAGATAAGTAAGATGACATTTTGTTTAGAATCCGAAGTAATAAGGCCTTTAGAAAGTTTAGAATGTAGAATTAATGCTCAATGTTTCAGTTTGACCAATAATTTCTTTATAAATATTTGTTGCTGAGCGAAAACAAAGACACCCTGAGCTATATTACATTTGCAGCTCACTTGCATGGCTTGAGCTGAAATTCTTCTTTTGTACCAACCAGGAATAAGGAAAGAACATTGTGACAACGATATAAAACGTATTGCTAAATTTATTTTTTCAAGTGAAGTTGGTCAATTGAAATTCTTATTGAGAGTCTTCCAGCATCAATCCATGTCCTTTGGACGTAATGCAAAAAAATATAGGATCGCAATGCGCACAGAAGCAATATCGCACCAGTTACTCAAGTGAAATAGAAAACGCTTCAGTTCTTCCATTATGATATTGTATCATATTGTACTATATTAACGATCCAGCTCAGTTTAATTGATAAAAATGTATAAAATTCCAACAATTCTACCTTTACCGTTGGACTTTAGATTGAAAACGTTCAATATTGAAGTTCTAAAGTTGCACCAAAAGTTACACCACCTTGTACAGTGTTCACCAGTACCGCATGAAAGAACTGCTCAATATCTTTCATTTGAATGGTCACACATTAGGGTTTCATCCACAAAACGTAAAAAATTGCCCCACCTTGTACAGCATAATAAACAGTACCACATGAAAGTAATGCTCATTAGCTTTGATTTTACTGTTCACACACTAGAGGTTTCATCTATCGTCTTAGAATTAAGAACCTTCATTTGATTTCCGCGAGGTTTGACTCTGAGAGTGAAAATGTGAGTAGCCATTCATTACAGCCAAATCAAAGTGTTTTCTTTGCTCCTGAAATGCAATTCCTATCTTATTTAGGTAAAAGTTTATTCAGCGTTGGTTAAAAGCCATAAATAGCTCAAATAATACGATCGGTGTTGAAAATTTAGTATTCCCTCATGGAACGTTGCATGTCCTTAGCCTTGTCTTAGATCTTAAAATAGAAGAACGTAATTAGATGAACGAGTGCCGTACTTACAATCAACGCATTGTTCTCAGTAAGAGAGTCTATATGCGGCTAAATGATGACTGACAAATGGCTAGAAATGTTAACTCCAACAGACAAATAGCCCGAGCCGATGATGCTAACTCACAAAAGATGCATCCATCTCACCATCCAAATTGCAAAAATACTTGCAGTTTCAACTTCCAACTGACAAATTGCGCAAATTGTACGTCAAGAAACATTTTGCTAACTTTGTCAGCCAAACAGACAAATTCCATATTTTAATTCACAAAAAATGAATGGCGTGAAATGTTTAAAACGATTTAAATTGTGGTTTTCCTTTAACAAGCCGACTGTGTCACCTGACAAACTGCGGATTCTTTGAATACATAAATCAAGTGACAAATGGCCAGATGTCAGTACTCCGTTACTGATGACAGTAAGACAAACTGACAAAGCTTCAGGTGAAGAATTTTCAAACGACCCAGGTCCGGGGGGAGAATACTCCCCAAAGTTTTTGGCGGGGGTGTACGGCCCGAACCTTCAAACCTGTACCCTGTTTCAGTTTAGACCTAAATCTGTGGTTTTCCATACCGAAAAACTGATGCCGCATTTCAGACCTCTAAAATTAGAAACCGCTCTAATATATAACCGCAGCTAACCAGAAATGGCTTTCATTTGCGTAAACATTTGTAAAGGGCTACAAATTTATCAATGTTGACGCGGAAAAAATAGTTCCTTGTAAACACAATACCCAGTGCCAAGCCAAAGTGAAAATTATACCCTACTGCAGACCAAAATGGTCAAAATCTGTGCACTTTTTCAGACCAAATCCGCTCAAAAACCGTACCTTTGGGGCCGCACATACCTACATAGCCGATATAAGGGAGTACCACCCCCCACCCCCCACCACCACTGAACGCAGGCCTTACAACAGAACACCTCAAGCAATGACCACTTTCATGTGTTAAGTTACTGAAAAACGTCATTTAAGTCTGGAATTTCTGTAAATACAATTCTACTATTATCGAGCCTAATCCCAGACTGTCTTGCCACACAAGCTGAAAGTCTTTTCCGCGGATGGCGGAAGGACACAACCTCTCGCCGGGACGTGGGAGAAATGCAATGAAAACAACTCTAAGCCATATCTTAGTCTAGAGATTAAGGGAAGCCGGTAGCTTGTGGTGTTTGTGTGTTGTTTAGTAACGCCGCTATCTATGTGCCTTGCATGACCTTGCATTTTTACTCCATTTTATTGTCTACCCTTTACACGATAATTTTTTTTAATCATCATCCTCCACGGAAAGAATTACTTAGCTATTTATTGTCCATTATCAATATATCGTAATGAAATAAGACGTGTTTATCTGTAATAATTGATTATTGTGCCACTAAAATTGGATCAATCTAAATAGCTGGAATATTTGATATAGAGCAGGGCGCGATAATATCGACTGAATATTGCAGTCTAAACAGTTAATGTAACAAGCATAACAAGTGATTTATGTTGTGATTGCGAAATAGTGCCAGTTCTGATAAAGAGGTTTTCAACCAAGTCCTTTTTGATGTACGTACATAACAGATGTTGATATGGGACTCTTTTACTTTATTTTTGGTCCAGAAACACTACAACCGGACTAATTCACTGCTGATTCCGTGCTTAAACTGGTTCTTTAACAAGATCAAAAACACGAAAACAATTTCACTTCTTAAAAGGACCTCAGGCACGGTATTTTGGCCATGTACAAAATTACCTTTTGGCACCTGAACTGAAATAGTTGTTTACTAAGATGGAAAAACACCAAAGAGATGATAATAAACCCCAAACGAACGATGATGTTCACGGATGGAGAAGATTAGCACGGATTGCAAACGACGAACTTGAGAAATTTAGGCTTAACTTTTTAAGATGCGCAAACCGTGACGTAGCTCCTTTGACGCGCTCATACAGAAGTAGTTTAACAAAACGGGCAGAGGATAACGTTTCAACATTTCCATGACATTTTAAGTCATAGACGTCAAAACGTTTTTCTCTTGTTTTATCACTAATTTTCAACCCTTTTAAAATGTTTGTCTCGTTCAAATTTCCATCACTGAGTGCTTCCTCCAACCGAGAGCTTTTGATTTCTGAGAGTAACCAACATCCGAAACACATCTTCAAGTAGAAAGTCGCGATGAGAATTGATAAAATAAGCTAAAATAATCAACAAGTGGAAACTGACTTGATGTGACACTAAATTCTCCTAACCAATTTTGAAAGAACTAGATGGCATAAGTAAAGAGATATGATATTACGATCTTGGATAGACATTGTGTCAACTACCATAAGATAAGATACTCATGATTAATGATGTCAAGTAATTTCCTGAAATCTTTTTTCAGATTCCTATGCTTCAAGCTTTAGTTCATGTTCTTGTAAATAGTGATTTTACAGTTCATGCCACTAGCAGGGCCTTAGCCAGAAAAATTTATAACCTACGCAATATTCATGGTTAAATTCTCTTCCAAGGTATTTATTTAGGGTGTTTCTGATGACTTTAAACAACAAAAACGAAAAAAATGCCTGAGGCAAGTGCCTCGGTTGGCCTGTTACTAGCTACGGCCCTACATAGTTTATCAGTCTAAAAACACATACATAAAACTTACTGTTTGTCGAACAAGACGATGTAAAGTTGCCACTCGTCTGAGAAAGATAGGACACACATGCGAGGCCTTTGCACCGGAAGAATCACTGACTCACTTGGCGCGCGTTGAGGTCTTCTGGAACTTGAACAACGGAAGCGTAGGGAAAACACAATCGTTTTTGATCGACGCCTGTTATTTTTTTATTTTCCGTTCCAAACATTGGTTCTGCACGCAATTTATACAAATGATGGATTGTGGCGTGCTTTTGTAAGGAAGTTTGCGTGATTCCACTGTCGCTCAGACTTCATAAATAACAGGTGTATCTAAGAATAACGACAACAAATTAAAAATCATCACCTGGGCATTGAAAATACACACGCATGATGTAATTTTTCAATCAGCAATTTCGGTCACGCGTGTACTTAATTAAGGCCTGATCAATGTATAGTTATTTTCACGGTGGTAAGGCGTAGAACGTAGAATTAAGCTTGTAATGCTTCCAGTCCTGCGCGTTAGAATGTCCGACTCAAAATACTACACATGCTATCGTTTCAAAAATGTTTTCGTTAATACACGTGGCTCTCCCAGTCCAATAGAAACTCGAACGATAGCTTTTCAACTAGTATCCGGTTTATTATATAACGCCTTAACCAGCTTATCAGCGATATTTGCAACTAGTACTACGATTATTTTGGCGATTATAATGTGATCAAGTTTGTTTGTTTATGTCGTAATCCCCCATGATACTTTTTTCAGATGTGGACTAGCGAGTGTTTGGCTAATTTGCAGAGCTTGGATTAAAATGCAACTATCTTTACAGAATTAGCACGGAAGAGCATTGTTTGAGCGGTAAGAATAAAGTACAAAAGCGTTTTTATTATCAATTGTTTAAACGTCCTCTACGTTCGTTCTTTTGATTTACCACTAAGATTAATTAAAGTTTACAACAGAATACAGCTATGTAGAGCTATCGAATGGTTCAGGAAGTTAACAAGTTACTGTCACGGGTCACCCTCATTAAATAAAGTCTTTCACTTCACTTCACGTGTTAATTCTAAGAGTTAACTGACAGCCAAAATGTGTATGACTGATGAACTGAATTCTACTACAGAAACAATCAAACTGAATTGCTAGACAAAATCAAACTCATGGTAACCTCTAGTTCACAGTTCCCCTTCCGGTTTTCATACAGTTTTCTAAAATTTCTACTGGGAAAATGCGAGTTATAGTAAATATGTCTTAATTAACTGGAATGATCAGATCCCATCATTCTTTTGACCTAGCAAGCCTAGAAAAGAAGTTAGGATTTAAGGATTTTAAACGCGGCTTTGCTCAGAAACTTTTCTAGCGAATTCTCAATTTGTTTTAAAAGTTATTATTTATGAAATCTGAAGAAGTTACCTCCTGTTCAGCTGGGAAGTCTAACTAATGATGTGGGAAGTTCCGTTTTTGAGAATTGTGGTGCGTCTGGAGGTGTAACGTACTGACCAAATGAAGACCTTTTCCGGTTCTTGTGGAAATCCTGATTAAAAATTCTAGTGTACTGTCAGAAACCCCTAACTCGTTTCTTTTGCTAATCGTTGCACTATATTAAAATTAAAGATAAAATTTACAAGGCAATTATGTCAGTTTACCATTCCGCCCAAGCAATATTTCTAGAACATCAGTGGTACATTTTAATTGCTGATCACAGCAAAGAACATATCAAATAAAATGAGACAGTTTCACATAAATTTAGAAATTATACGAGAAAGAATGCAATACAAAATGATTGCAAGGCGTTTAGGGTTTATACTGTAAACTTATGGGAAACCGCAACCTTGGCATGGTCGAGATCACCTAAGGAAATTTCTCAGTACGGGACAAGGCGCTTTTATCAGTCCAGTGACTTTGTTGACAGGCTCAAATCATGGCGCGTTAGTCTATAAGAAAGTAAGGTCGTTCGTGTGGTTATAAAATTCAAACCAAATACACTTTGTTTTAAAGACCCCCGTTCCTGTATACCGTCCAACTGCCATCTGGTTAGCTGTCAACTGGAGGAACCGTGCCAGACTTCAGACTGGGTCCTCGAGACCCAGCTGGAAAAGTTTCTGTGTTAGCCGTAACATCTGCTAGAGGTAAAGTGACATTAAAAATCGGTCCCGTCTCCAGTTTGCGGCCGACGAAAGAGAAAACCATAGAGATCCCTTCCCTTAACACACATGCAATGAATTGTCTCTGATGAAGCGAAAAATTTGACGTCGAAATAAATGTCAAAGTATAAAAGATCGTTCTTTCTTAGTCGAGTTTTCTTCCTGGAGACTTCTTTTTGGAGATTTTGGTGTTCTCAGCTATCTATACACCCCTACACGAGTCATTCTAAGAAGTGCGCTGTCAGTTTAACGTCAAATAAACAAGACAACTGCCAATGCTTAAAAGAATAAGAAACCTCAGGAATGCCTTTATCGACCTTTAGACAAAGTTACACGTGTATGTACCAGATCCTACTTCTGCTATTTAGCGTCAAGATTTTATTAAAGGTATATGTTTCTTTGAAGTTCTTTCGGAGTTCAGCAAGATTTTGATCAGTTTGATGTTCACAACAAAACCTTTTAAGAGATATTTAATTTATCGAGAAGTTAAATCGATTAAGAAAAGATCTGAGTGACACGTGCATATAACATAGCCTAAAGGCATCTCTACCGTTTTGCCTCTTCGTTTCTTTTGTATACTTATTCAACTGTTCTGTTTGTTTTATGTTTTTGAACCCCGCTGTGACTCTCTTAATATTTCCTTACCAGTTGCACATGTTTGTTTTTCTGTCCTAGCGATATCTGTCTTTTCAATTCTTTGCACACTGATCTCAATTGTGTCGTTTGGTTCATGTCTAAAGGAGCTTAGTCGCGTTATTTTGAGTTACTCTGGCCTCGTACAAAAAAAAATACCTATAAATTGAAGGAAACCTGAAAATAAAAGTTTACTAAGATAGGAAAACACCAAAGAGATAATGATAAACCTTAAAGGAATATGGATGGTTAAGGATGGAGAAGATTGACACGGATTACAAACGACGAACTTGAAAAATTTAAGCTACACTTCTCAAGACGAGCAAACCGTGATGTAGCTCCTTTATAAACGTTCGGTTAATTTTGTATTTTTCCTCTACTGGATTACATGCGAGAAGAGGGAATGAGCTTAATCAAATATTTCCGCTTGGGCAGAACAATTCGCACTTGAGAACACTAGTTTATACCGGCACGGAAGGGCGACATGTTCTTTCAACAAAAATACGGCTTCGTTAATCTAAAATATGTATTTAATTATTGCAATAACTCATCCGAAAAACAAACAACTTCTTCAGTGTTCCAAATCTTAATTCAGTTGTTTCTAATAATGGTGTGTTTTTGGAAGCCGGTTTAAAAGACCTTCCGGTCGGGAAAATACGTAGCAGTTATCACCCGGAACGGAACCAGCCCTTTTTAATTGTTAAAGTTTCCTTCCTTTTCCACTTTGAAAAACTGTTATCCATAATTTATGTCCAGTTGTCTTTTGTTCCCGAGGAGGTTATTAATGACTGTTTTATCTCGGTCTTATGTCGGGAGTCTTTTATCAGCCCCCGCATGTAAAAACATCGTTCAAAACAAACGGCGGGCCGGAGTTGCAGCCCCGTAGTAGATAACTAGCCAAGAGCGAGAAGATAATTGACTTGGAATACAACAACCACTGTCTTTCTTTATATTTCGTTGACGTTTCTTCGCCAGCCTAAAGATGCCTCAATAGGTTCGTTGTAAGCTACCGTAATATACTGTTGGCAACCGGTCTTTTCTCTTACTGTGTTTTTCCGTGAACAAGAACACACGAGGGCGGTAAGGACGAAAAGGGGTTGGGGCGAGTACCCCACGCAAGTCTCGTCCCATTCCCTTCTAGTCTAAAATGTCTCGCCTCATAATCCCTGCCTCATTTCGAGAGAGCAACAGACTGCCCTCACTCTAGTCCCATAAACATTCAAGATGGTTTCTTTTAGGATACTAATGAAGGAAAAGAAAGGAATGTGAAATTAGTAGACTTGAAATTTACTCGACAAAAATAAATCGAATTTTGACTTACTAATGACTTATATGTTGGGTTACAATTCTAATATTACAGTGCCACTACTTGAACCGGGCCAATTGAAACAAATTAACCAATTAAAACGTTAATTGACATTACAACAAAGTGAAGAGTGGCTTGCACTTGAGGTTCGAAAGTAACCGACCTAAAAACCCATCGGCTTAAGAAACCTCCTGTCTCTTTGTCATTCAATCGGAAATATTCAATCGTGACTGAATTACCCGCACGCGTTTTCCCGCGCTTAGCGTCAGCTAAATGAATTTACTTCGAGACCCGGGGGGAGTACCCCCTATACCGGCCTATACGGGGAGGCTTCGCCCCAGAGGGGTACCTTTTTCAGGCTTCAGGTATATAAAAGGGCGGCGGTTTCACAAGTTGAGGTACATGAAAGGGCAGGGAAATCTGTCGTTTAAGTATAACGGGAACGGGAACTGAATAAATGATACTTGCTTTTCGGTAAACATCTCTTCTGGTTATGCTTGATGTTCTTCGTAGTATTCTTCACTAACTTTATTCTAAGGATGTAGAGAAGGGATGAAGTGGTCGTTTTATGACCATTAGGTACGTGAAAGAGGTATCTTTTTTCAATAAAAGGTATGCAAAAGGAGTACATTTTTTGTCAAAATGGTACAAAAAAGTGTGAAGGGTTTTTCCTGGGGGCGGAGCCTCTCCGTACAACGTTTTGTAGAGTACCCCGCCCGGTCTTCCAGTTTGATTGTCAAAAGAGCATGTGTGGGGGATGGAGGGGAGAGCCAAGGCGCGCTGGATGACGCGTTTGGAATTAGGCTAACGGTACGATCATGTTGCGAAAAGCTATTTGTAAAAAAATCTTTCAACTTCGTTTTGTGTTTATTTGGTTTCGCGGAAGCTGCGAAATTTAGAGACTCGGGCGAATTTTCGGACTACGTTTAAAATGCTTGGGCAAAAAAACTGACTCCCTTGTCAAAATAATATGATTTTGCACAGCGCGAAAAGGCCTAGGTATGAGTTTAGCGCTACAGTGTTACGCTCAGTGTTACGCAAGATATGTAGGTAGCGGTTTCGCGTAAGAGATAACAACAAGAGACAAAGATTTACTATTCATTCTTTTTACTCCTTTATTTATTCTCTTCCAACTCAACAAGATTGTGCGCTCACTGTGGTACAACTAGGGCGAGCGTACATCTTACTCATTCACAGCGCGAAATTTGAAGTCCTGTTTTCAACCCTGAAAAACTCGCGTTTTCCCATTGCCTCAGAACAAAAAAATGCGCCAAAACAGTTGCTGATTCATATGGAAAAGAAATAGTGGAATTTATTTAGAAATCGAAGCTCAAATCTACTGCATCACACCATAGTTCTACTAACTATGATCACACCTTTTTGCTCGGACCCGCTCGTTTCATCGCCCGGCCTTTTTCCGCCTTGGCTTGACTAGTCAGGCCCGCGGTGTACGTTAAATATTAGCCTGCAATGCAGGGACACAGCGGCAAAATGACTGCGCATGGTCGGCTATTTTGCCTTGGGGGCTCCCTTGTGAAGATGCAAGGCTGATCAAACAACAGAGAACGCTTTCCACGCCGCAATACTGTCGCTGATTGTGTTTATGATCTTGCGTTTTATTTCTAACATTTAAACGTAAACGTATTTCATGGTATTTTTTAAAACTGCAACAGGGAACCATAGCTAAAGAAATTGACGGGAAAAAGGAATAAAACTAGGCTATTAGATAGCAACTACATCAGAGGAAAATATTTTGCCTTGTATGGCAGCATCCGATTAGCTAAGAAATATTATACATATTCACTTTTATCACCAGTTCGGTTGAAAATTTACTCATATTGGAAATCCCTCCATCATCCAAACGTGGAGGTAACGAGAATCTGGTCTCTGGATCTTTGATCTCTTGGACTACTGTCACGGTCTTGCACAATCTTCATCAAAATTATACTGCTTCGACTTCTACTGCTGGTACTTGACTAACAAATGCACGCGCACTTAAATAGCCTATCATTTAGCTATGTGTGGGCCACACGGGACGACTGACCTTGGAGGATAAAACATCATTTTTAGAATACTAACCCAAACACTTTCACGCGACTTTTAGAAGCGAACAACAAAGTTCTTGTGATAACCAAAAGAAACTAAAGTTTAGAGAACGAGAAACCTAAACAGGATCTTTTTGAGAGATTCAGACCAAGGCCAGTAGACAAACCCAAACATGACCATCGATGGGGTATTGTTCGGAGCTTAAGTACCCTCGAAATACTAAGATAAACAACTTGGAGTCATGTGTGGGGGCAGTCGGGCTCTAGACTCACAAGACTAACGTGGTAACTACAAAATGCCTAACAACTGATGTTCACAAACCAAAATACTAAATTCTATGCGTGTGACATTGGTAACTAGTTCGAATATTTGATAACGCTGTTATTAAAAAAAATTATGTGCTTATCTTAAGGGATGATACGCAATGGCTATAACGGCCCCGTCCAAACTAAGCCGGAGGAATTTAAAAACGCGACAATCACCGGTCATTTTGGATTTGTGTTTGAGGAAAACTCGGGCAGGGAAATCACGTGATTATCTTGACGTCATCGTTTTCAAAAAGCTCCGTTTTTAAAATGTTTTGTTTCCACACTAAAACGCAAAGCCGGCGTTTTCAAATTCCTCCGGTTTGAAGAGAGTTTTCGAAAAGCTCCGTTTTCGTGACGGATTAGTGTGGACGGTAGGCCTAACCGTAGAAATAAAGCTGCGTTTTCAAATTTCTCCGACGTAGTGTGGACAGGCCCAAGATTACGAGCTTGATCACATATTGTGATGATAATTCACATTACCGGTGATGTTTTGAAAGTTTCAGTTAACAGGATTGCCACGGGTCAGGAAATGGTCAGGAAAAACAAAATTCTTCAAGGTCGGGGAAAAGTCAGGGAATATTATTTTAGTCAGAGAAAATTGGCATTTTGTAGAAACGTATTGAAGGCTGGAAGAAACATTTGGTGTCACTGTGATCTCAACGATGCCTTTCCTTGATGAAGAAGGAAAAATTGTTGAAACCTTATCAGTTTTAATGAATGGGCGGAAAGGACGGCCGTAGGGAAGAATAGAAGCCGTAACTAAATCTGACATTTTGTATTTATTTGGTCTGGGAAATGTTATTTTTATCAGGGAACAGTCAGATAATTTTGAAAAGTGATGTCCGGGCAGCCAGGGTTAAGTCGACACGCATTCCGCGTTCTAATAAAGTTGTTTAATCTGAGATGTTTTCACCTTTGACGATAAGGGAGTAAACCCGTGCCTTCAATTATTCTCGCTAATATTGAGTAATTAATATTAAAATGCGGTTGCGTCTTCACCTGCCCTGCATACTCCACGGGGAACTAAGAAACGTTTTGTAAAATGGAATTAGCACTTTTGGTTACCTAGATACCGACTATCTTTAGTAGTCCTCAATGTCCAAAATGATAGCCCACTTTCCCTGTCTCGCGTTTGGAACCCGCAACTGCTGGGCATATCAGGCGCCAGTGGATCTAGGACAAATGGTGACTGATTTCCGAAACAACGAGTGCCTTCCAGAAGGGTCCAGGGCCATGCTCCCTTAGGAAATGGTCTGGATTTTTTTATCCCTGCCGCCCCCTTCTGGGGCTTTCTGAGTAATTCTGAAACATCTGACCGATTTCCGTAAAAAAGCCGCGCCTGCATATTCCACTTGGGGCCTGACAAAAGTTTGTTAAATGGAATAAGTTCATCCGGTTTCCTAGGTGCCGACTCTCTTTGGCAGTCCTCAAAGTCCAATATAATAGTCCAATAAAACAGTTTATAAGTTTCCCGACTGGAGCACCTACCTGCAGGGGATATTCTAAATGGGGTCCAGAAAAAGATTGGTAAAATGTTAATAGCGCTACTGGTTTCCTAGATACTGACTATATTTCGAATGTTCCATGATATAATTTGTCCGGAACGAAGTTTGTTCAGATGTTAGTTAATTATCTTGCACGTACATAAAAACAAAATTAAGTATAAGATTGCTTGATTTGTTTTTTCGTTCTGGCCATTCCGGGTACATATTTTCCGTTTTGGTTTTCAACGCTTCAGAAATTAGTGTTATAGTAAGAAAAATTTCACTTCATAACATTTTAAGAATTTTCCTGAATTTTCGCTCTTCCTGTACCATATTAATTGAGAATACAATGGAAAATAAATTTCAACCTTTTAAATGACAGAATCGTTTTACACTTTCAATTTCAAATGAAAATATTGTTCATTTTTGTCAGAGGCTAACCAGTGACGAGAGCTCACAGCAAAGCGAAATAAGTATTTTCTGAATATCTGAACAGTTCAGGAGTACAATGCACGTCACTCTAAGTTGTGTTTATCTAACAGAACAAAGAACGTACAGGAACAAGCCAAGGCATTCTTTGCTATAAAAACAAATCGTGACAAAGGTTATAATTGTCTCAGAAAGCAGATATTTCCTTTGGGAGAAGAGTCAGAAAATCTAGTTCCAGATTATCGAGATTATTATATTTTAAACTTTTTCACCGTTAGCTGTCGTCATCTGAAAATCATCGTTCAACGATAATTGAATATTCCCATAGTACGAACTGTGACATAACAACAACATAGAGAACGGAAGAAGTTATTTCCTGCGTTTTATGATAAAAGAACTAATTTTGTCAGCAGAAATGCTTTTAATTTGCCGTAAACAATGAACCTTTTTAGAAAAATGTTTACAATTAACCCCGCGCGCAGAATTGCGTCGAATATGTCACGCCACTTTTGGAGTTAAAAAAATCATAAGGGGCTTTTAATTTATTTTTTGTCAACAGTTTGAGTGGCGAAGATTGGCGCTTTTCAGGTTATTGACATCAGAAATCAGAATTCACGAGCTTAGAGCAAAGGTCGCACTCATAAGATTTAGCGCATTGTCGAGTTCTCAGTCAGTTCGATCATGCGAAGGCAATTCGATTTCCGCTTGTTCGCCATCATCAGTTTTTTAACCGTTTTAGTAGTTAGCTTTTCGTCTGTAAATGTTCGTCTTCCAAGTTTATCACCTTTGCTTTCAAAGTACTTGGTTTCTGACGCTGCGTCGCATCAAACCAGAGACTCGCCACGAAGGAGTTTGCTGATCTTAGGAAAAGGTCGCTCAGGAACTAGTTTTGTGTCCAAGATGTTTGCAAGCGCGGATCGGGTAAGTAAACTAAATTTAGGGCCTGATTACACGGCGAATTTCATCCCGCGCTGAAATTTCAGCCCTGCTAGGGGGGCGCTGAAATTTTGTTGCGATTACATGACGAATTTCAGCCCGGGCTGAAATATTAGCCTCGGCCCCAAATACGAAATTGTGTGCGAAAAGTCTCAGGAGAATCAAAATAGCGCCGAGAACACGGATCGTGAAAACAGGCGCATTGCTTCTCTCGCAGTTTGGTCTTTTGTTGGAGCTCAATTTTTAACTTTATGGGATAGTGACAGCCTACAATGATGATGGAACTGAGACAAAGCCTGTCTTAGGCTACATATCTCTGGGCCAGAAAGACCTACTTGCATAGAAAGAAAATATGTCCTCAAGCTTGCCGAGTTCATGGCTTCCCTGACAGCCTCGTGCTGTTTAACCTTGTCTCGATATTCTTATATTCCATCTGAGCTTTGAAATTAGAGAGATTTTCTATTTTATCGCCTTCATTCCACTGAAATCGCTTCTGCTTCGAAGTGGCAAGTATCTTGTTTCCTGCTTTTCAGCCCGGGCTGAAATTCCGTTTCGATTACATGGGATTTTTTCAGATTTTTCAGCCCGGGCTGCATTGGGGCCCGGGCTGAATCCTTCTCCATGTAATCGCCAATTTGATTTCATGAGAATTTGTTTCAGGAGCCGGGCTGAAATTCGCCATGTGATCAGGCCCTAAAAGAGGAAATCGTTTTGGAAGTTCTTCATAATACGAGCTCATTTTCACGCTTCACACGCAGGAAATGGGAAATTAAGGTTCAAAGAGCACTGTTTATATTCTAGAGGGTAGGAACCGGAGAGTACCTCGACGCTTAAAAATCGATACAGGTTTATCCGGTGAAGTATTTGTCTGCCATCGTACTGTCAAACAATAATCTTGAGCATGACAAACATTAGCCTTATTAGGGTGTCGCCTGAGCGGTCTTCCGAGTCTCAGCTTAAAAGTTCAAAATGGCATCAAGCTTGTTACAAAGACTCGTAAATTATCATGTCAGACGAAGTTTCGAAAATTTTTCGTAAAGAACTACCGTGCTCAGATTAGGAAAAACTTCGATTCCGAGATTAAAGGACCTTAAAGGAAAGCCAAATGTTTTCTTCGCTTTCATATACCCTGGAGTCTCGCTACCCAAATGTTATCAGTAGGGAGGACTGTGCTAAAAACTGAACTGAAGTTGTTAATATTTATGGGCTGTACTTTGAGCTCGTCCACAGCCTGTGAGCTTGTCCCTCTTAGCTGAATGGCGTTGGAATACAAATGATGCAAGGGACCGTAAACGAAAATGCTGCTGGTATACACAGGATCTGTAAAAGATCTGATCAGCCAAAAATCGAAAAAGAAAAAGAAAAAGAAATAACATAAAACTAGAAATAGGCTTGCTTCATTGTTATTCTGTCCTGGGACGAGAAAAAGGTGTCTATGGAGACACATGGTTGATAGGATAGATTGTTGGACTTAGATTTTCCCGGAAATATCTCTTGGTTTATCTCTGCTTGAAATCCTCTGATTACGCCAACCCGGAAGGTTTTAGTTCAAGATCAAATAGTGGATATTTTTTCTGCGAGAAACCAGCGTTGAATTAGTGAAAATCTTAATCCGAGAATCTAGACAATCTAGCCACCTTTTCCTAGTATTATAATACTTTATTTATGTGTCGAGGTCGTTTAGCCGAGGGATAACGTTCCACTAACAGAGGACACCTACCTAAAAAGAAATTACAAAACCTAAGAATGATTTAAAATTAGTCTATTTACAAGTTACAAAACTTAAGGCGGGGGTCTACCTGAATTTAAGCGAAGTTTTAAGAAGTTTAAAGAGGGATTAAAAGGAAAAAAAAATTTTTGGAACACTACCAGACAGTTAAACGCCACCCAAAAGGGCACCCCAGGTTGTTGGACAACTGTTTGGTGCGTCTACCAATTTTTAACTTCAAATTCTAATTTTAAAACAACATCAAATCTTCAAAATTTCTTATTTCCATAAATTTTACTAATCCTTTGAGAAAATCTATTTATCCCCAAATATACCCAAAAATCACCACAAAATTTACAAAACAGCTCAAAACGTAGAAATGTGGGGATGAGCCGAGAGAGTTTTGACTGCTTGAAACGTGAACGAGATATTTGTGTTAAAACCGTAATACCCAGCCAAAATACGGCCTTCATGTTAACCCCCGCTTTAATAATAACAACTTTTTGTCTATCTTTAAGTTCCATAAGAATAAAAGCATTAGAATTGATGCCAAGGCCTCCCGGCTAAAAGAGACAGATGACTTTATTGATGTTTATTGTGCGTTTGTGTGTTCTTGTTGGAGACAAAATAAGGTATGCAAGACACAAAAACGCGGTTTCAAAATGTTTTATTTCTGTTACTGTTAAAATAGTTTGTGTATCTAGTGATTTAATATTTCCATTTAAATTTTACATTTACTCACGTGAATTTACAAGCAAAGTGATGAAGAAAGCCTCACATTGGACAGTTCACTGATACCCCGCATTTTTTTATTACGCGCCGTCCTGCGCCAGCCTTGAATAAGCGCTGCACTAGCCTCCCACGCAAACGCTCTTAGGGCTCGTCGCGCGTTCCTCCCCCACGTTTGTGGGAGGCTAAGAGAGGTCAAAGAATACAATAGGGACTCTGGCATATTTTCGATTGACTACGGTATGTTTACATCTTGAATTGTCTCCACAGATTTTCGAGGTTTACGAGCCGTTGCGATTTCACTACCTTACAAACGTCGAGAAGTTACAAGTTCTGCAGGCATTCCTCTCCTGCAGGTTTAAACCAAGTAATTTATGGAAAAAAGACTATTTTCCACCATTTTGGTACATAAAAGAGACGAAATACTACGTCGAACCGAGCAAAAACTTGGCCTGCGTAAAATACCGGAGTGGACGGAAGCGTTGTTTTCCTGCTGGTAGACTGTTTCGAGGATTTCTTGATAAATGCAGACAGAATTTTGACAACACGGTTGTTAAGGAGCTTTCTGATCGCCTCCCACACAAACGATTGTCAAGTGTGATACCAGAAATTATAGACCGCACAGACAATGCTGATATCCGATTATTGCACGTGGTACGTGATCCTAGGGCAAATATCAATTCAAGAATAAGAGTGGGTTGGATGCCGGATTACAAAAATGCAACCTTTGAGCAAAAGGTTCAAACACATTGTGATGAAATAGTTGAAAACATTGAGTTTGGCCAGCAGCTCAACAAGTCTCTCAAACACAGATACAAACTTATTACATACCGGGATATCGCAGCCAGACCGGTTGATACGGCTCGAGAACTCTTCAAGTTTGCAGGTTTTAATATGTCTGACAAGACTTTGAAGTGGATCCTAGACAGGACAAATCCAGACCACTCAATCGAAGCCCCTTCACAGTTCAAGAAACCGTACTCGTTAGTAAGGGATTCTAAAGCGAACATTGACAAATGGAGAGGCGAGTCGCCTCCCGAACGGACTCGTCTTATAGAAAAAATATGTCAGCCACTGCTGGAACTTTTGGAGAAAATACGTTTTGAGCGAGAGTACTTGTTGGTTTAGTTTTGTCGAAGGCAATCCTGGTGCCATAGAGAATAAGCCAGAATGAAATAAATAGTTAGGAAGGTTGGGAAAATACTGATATACGTTTTCTTGGTATATTAACCTTGGGAGATCCTTCAGAATGTTTCCTTGGCCCACCCAATAAGGAATAAAATGATCTCGAAATCAGATCCCCACGGCCAAGCGTCCAACAGACTGTGGTCTTGGTATAAGATAAGAATAGGAAGTGTACAGTTACGCCCCAGATACTGGAATGGTGACAGCTGTGACGAAGTCAAGATCTCTCTTCATTGGTATTTGTCTATCATGTGGCACTTAACTTTTGCGGGTTCTAAACTGTGCGATTTTTGCGGTTTTTCCACAATCCGCAAAGCAAAAGTTCTCGCAAAACTTTTTTCCGCAAATATTTACTACACTGGCGAAATTACACATACAAACATCACAAGTAGATGACCTTGTTGCTTCCATCAGCCACATAAAAGCACCAGTCACCATGTAATTGTTATAGAGTGACACTGACTACTGGATTAGTGCGTTTTACATCTATACAAGTTGTTTCAAGTTGTTTCACTTGAACGCGACTTCCCGAAAATCGCAAAAATTAATACCCAGCAAGAAAAACCAGCCTTTTACGATGGCAAAAATTAGTTCTCGCAAAATACAAAATATTGGCGATTCGAAAACATAAACTCCCGCAAAAATTTAGTGCCACATGGTACATAGTTCCTGTTCGACTTTTACCCGAGCGTTCACGCTCAATTGATTTCGGTGACGTATCCGAGACGAATGGCCCGCCTCGGACCACGTGACCCGAAAACGATTGACGGAGACGAAATATGGAGGCCTAGGAAATAGGCAACATTGGCAACCCAATTCTGTCTGAGAGAAGTCACTGAACAGGGTTGAAATAGTCCAATCCAAACAAAGGGATCGTAACTGACTGAGTCTTGTGATGCTAGAGTTTAGGCTTCATGCAAAGTTTCGTTTTAGAAAACCGTTATTAGTGAATTTGTCAGCTTGTAAGTTAAACTACAATAAGTTACAATGTTTTGGTCGCTTATGCCTGGTAACGCTGCATACTGCAATAACTACAGTAGAACCCCGGTAACTCGAACTCTGAAGGGAAACGAAAAACTGTTGGAGTTAGCGCGGTTTCGAGTTATCGGAGTCGATTAAAATATTCAATTTCCAGGTTAATAATTAATAGTTTACTTATTTTCAGCACTTCGGTATACAATACGGTGCAAATTAAAGTTATTTCACGAGAAACTAATGCGTTTTGTAACAACGGTAACGATTATGCATTCTTACGACAATGCAACACTGTGAATGTAACTTAGTTTATTTAATACACTCAATTTATGTTCCCTTCTGTGTCGGGGTCGTTCTATCATATTCGTAAAGTT
Source organism: Orbicella franksi (assembly GCF_964199315.1). Classification (NCBI taxonomy): domain Eukaryota; kingdom Metazoa; phylum Cnidaria; class Anthozoa; order Scleractinia; family Merulinidae; genus Orbicella; species Orbicella franksi. Next base: position 4,832,766 of record NC_138158.1, on the reverse strand, counting down.
CTTGCTGCTTAAGCACAGAAAATGAATCAGTGCAGCGTCTGCTGTCGTAGGGAGCTCCTGAAGATTCTTTCTGCTAATGCCTCTATTTGCTGTACATGGCTTCTGATTTCCTCTGCACCCTCGTTCACCAGCAGACTGTATGAATTCAGTACATCAATTGCGGATATGACTTTGCTTGCGGTGATCTGTTCGTTGCACTAATTAAAATCAAATTGCTCCATTTTTTTTTTTTTTTTTTTTTAATTTATGGATTCGTACAAGTACAGGTGCTTAACAATGGGACACAAGTCCCCTACTTGGTTAATACACCCACACCCAACCCCCTAAAAAATATCCCGAAAAAACCCTTCCCTGACCCGACTAAACTACAAATCATATAATCTAAATAACACAAATACAATCTAAAATATACTAATCAACTTAACAAGTACAGACAAAGAAATCCAGTCTTTGTTCTAGTGTTAGAATTCGATCACACGATAAGAAAAGCTGATGGGATATCTCAATGGGTATCCGTGGCGAGTTACAAGAACCAGAAATGCGAGTTATCGGAGTAAATTTTGATCAAGGGAAACGAAATTTAGTTCGAGTTAGCAGGGTTTTCGAGTTATCCGGGTTCGAGTTAACCAAGTAAAAATGACTGAAAAGTTGGGTCAAATCAGAGGGAATTGAGACTCAGTTTGAGTTAGCGGGGGAGTTCGAGTTATCCGAGCTCGAGTTACCGGGGTTCTTCTGTATGTTAAAAACCGTTTTTGTGTCTACAAAGCTTTGACTCAACGTTATGCGGCAGCCTTTCACCAGAGAAATCATGCAATTTCAAACCGGTCAGTGTAAAACGCAGACTTCGCCTACAGACTTTTTAAGTACATATCTTGTTACTTCCATGATCGAGTGCTAACAGTAAACAGGGTTATCATATTCTGGCTAATCGCAGAGAAAGACTGCACTCCGGTTAGCCTAAAAATCACTCCGTTTAGACTGACTAACACTCCTATTAGTCTGAATATGACTTAAGTTTGCCTAAATAACGTTCCGGTTAGCCTGTT